>NC_073692.1:325135662-325463790 GCF_029784155.1 Uranotaenia lowii
AAAGCAGCGGTGATAAACTGTTAACACAATTGTACACATTTCACCACACTGAATCAATTTTTAATTTAATGTGTTGTAATAAAGTTTTCTTTTAATGATTACAAAATGATGATGACATAATTTCTCACATCTTATGCTAGTTTTTTTTTAAGTTTTTTTTTATTTATATACTAGCTTATTTTACCCGGCCTTGCTCAGGTTCACATAAAATATAAATCGAAATGAGTCGTTTAACTTTTTGAAATTTTAAAAGCTTTTCGTTCATCATTATAAAAAATTAGACCATGTTTGGCCATGTGAGCTTTGTAAGTTTTGTTAGTCTTCTTAAAGTTTTAATTGGGATTATTAGCAAATTTTATCGATTTCATATTATTGAATAACTAATAGTTTTTTAGGTTTGCTAATAGAAATTTGAAATAATTTCCCTTGAATGCTTACCCATTCTATTACGAAAAACATTTCAATCTAAGGTTGCCAGGTTGCCCGGATTTATCCGGATTTGCTAGAACATTTGAATCAAAATTTGAGGTTAGTCCGGTCTGGCATGGTTTCCCGGATGTTGTTGCAAATAGCTCGGATTTTGCTCTGATTTATTCACATCATTTTTAAAACGTAACATAAACTGAGATTTTATAATTATTACAATCTTTCATTTTTACCTTCAAAAAGAAGTTTTAAATGTCAAGTTTTCGGAAAAATCATGACCCGTGTTTGGAAGCTTGATATACAATTTAAAATCTGCTGATGTTGTTTGTTTAAAAAAAATATTGCAAGTATATTTTTTGTTATTTTTACTGAATAACTGGCGGTTTTGCCAGGATATTGCCAGGATATCGGTTTGAACATTTTGAAATCAAATGCTGGATTTGGCCAGGTTTTTCGATAAAATTGGCTGGATTTTTCCGGTTGCCGATATGGCAATTTTGGCAACCTCATTTTACACCCACCATTTTTTAGGAAGCTTAAATTGAATAACCTTTTTTTTTATCAAATGATAATATTTTTTTTATCTTTTCCATGGGTTATCTAGTGAAAATCCCATGTGTTAAGCTTGTAAACAAATGTTAACGACCTCTTTTCAAGATCTCCTCGTAGAATGGAATACCCATTTAAGTTTTTTTTTGTACTTAGAAATTTCTTAATAGATTTCCGCTGAAACCTTTGCATGTTTTCAATGTGCTTTTTAAGTTTTCTTAAAATTCGATGGTAGAATTGAACACATCGATGATGTGTTGTAATGTGTAATAACTAAAAATTTACAAATGAAATTGAATTGTACAAATTGTATCCTAAATGAAGGCTCATTATTGCAATAAAACGCCTCGCACCGGTACCACGTGCTTTGAACAGTAGAAGGAGAAAAAAACACCCGCCAAAATTTCTCCTTTCAATTTGTTTATGCTCAGCAAGCTTTGATGTGCTTTCCAGTACACGTGAACTTTGGATGGTCGTTTCTAATGCCTGGCTCATGGTGATGGTGAAAACAATCTCGCCAAAAGAAACGAAAATCGGTTGACAATTGGGTGCCATGACTTTTGGTTCGTGTGAATAAAAACGTATGTTGTATGGGATGGTCCCTTTTCTTAGGTGGGAGGGGCTCAAAACTATTACCTCGACCTTTCTCATGTCCGTTTACATCACTGTACCAAATTTCAAGCTGATCGGTTAAGCGGTGTGGATTTGTATAAGGTGCATATATAAATACAAACATATATAGCCCATTTCATCTTTATATATAGAAGATAAAATTTGAAAAATCGAGCAATAAATGTACCTACAAATTTCCACATATTTCGATACCGTAAAAAACATTACCCAGTTTGACGGATTGGGTTCATAATATTACCTACAGACTTTCTACTGGTTTCCTCATGCTATACCAACACTGTTGGTGTTAAAATATTTTTCGAACAATAACTCTTTTTTTTTCAAATAAATATTTTTATAACTCAGTTAGGTGTCTGGGGTAACTTACTTACTTACTTAATGATCCCGCGCCGATCCTCCGGTGCATAGGGCCGTGGTAAAAGACCTCCACTGTTGACGATCCGGAGCCAGCGTCTTCACCTGGTCCCAGTCAAGATTCTCGTCGACAGTTCGGATTTCAGCGGCTAGGCTTCGCCGCCACGAATTTCTGGGTCTGCCTCTTCTTCGATGACCTTCTGGATTCCAATCTAGCGCCTCTCTGCAAATCTCGTTTTCATCTCTTCGCAGCGTGTGCCCAATCCATCTCCACTTACGTTCCCGAATCTCGATTTCTAGCGCCTTTTGATGACACCGGCGATGTAGTTCCTCATTCGAGATCCAGTTGCCAGGCCACCAAGCGCGGATGATGTTCCGCAGGCAGCGGTTTACAAATACTTGCAGTTTTCGCGTCGTTACCGCATATGTGCACCAAGTTTCGCACCCGTACAGCAATACGGATTTGACGTTTGAGTTGAAGATTCGGATTTTCGTTCGTAGAGAGATCTGGCGTGACCGCCAGATGTTTCGGAGACTCGCAAACGCAAATCGGGCCTTTCTGATCCGTGTTTCGATGTCTTTTCTGGTACCACCATCAGGCGTAATCTGGCTACCAAGATACTGGAAGCACTCCACTTTCTCAACTTGTTGCCCAGCTACCATGAAACTGGAGGGATTTCCTGTGTTGATCTCCATCGACTTGATCTTTCCGACATTGACTTTTAAACCTGCTGCCTTGGAACTTTCGGTGAGGTCGTCGAGTTTGCTCTGCATATCTGGTTGTGTTTGGGCGAGCAAAACAATATCGTCAGCCAGGTCAAGGTCGTTCAGTTGCTCCATTGTTGAAGGATTCCACGGCAATCCTCGGTTCGGTGCACAGTCAATCGATCCAATCAGAATCTCATCCATTACGATTAGAAAAAGTAGCGGTGATAGAATACATCCTTGTCTCACTCCAGCAGTTACCGGGATTGGTTCGGACAAGACACCGTCGTGCAAGACCTTGCACGAAAATGCCTCATACTGTGCTTCGATGAGATGGACTAGTTTCTCTGGGACCCCTCGTCGCCTTAGAGCCGCCCAGATGTTTTCATGGTTAAGTCGGTCGGATGCTTTTTCGAAATCAACGAACACCAGCAGAAGAGAGTCCTGGAATTCGTTGATTTGTTCCAGTATTATTCGTAGCGTTGTGATGTGGTCCACACATGATCGTCCGGATCGGAATCCAGCTTGTTGCCGTCGGAGTGTAGCGTCTATTTTCTCCTGGATCCTGTTCAGAATCACTTTGCAGAGTACTTTGAGGGTTGTACAGATCAACGTTATGCCTCGCCAGTTACCGCACTCTGTCAGGTCTCCTTTCTTCGGGACCTTTACAAGGATACCCTGCATCCAGTCGGCCGGGAATGTTGCAGTATCCCAGTGCCTGGGGTAAAATGCAACAAAATGCAAATTGAAGAAACACCATGTAAATCTCGTTTCCATGTGCTGGAATAGAAATGTTTTGCATCACCCATTTGTAAACCTTGAAATTTTATTCATCCAAAAATTTATTATTATGATTTCAGCATGTTGAATTTTTCGTAGTAATATGTAACCCCTAAATGTTTGCAGCATCCTTATTTTCAGAAAAAAAAAATTAAAATTAGTTTTTACAGCCCAAAAAATTATTGCGATTGGTATTTTCATGCGTAATAGTCTTTAAGGCATCGCAAATATATTAAAAACTGTACGAGTTCGTAAGATTTTTCATCAAAAAAAAACTTTTGATGCATAAGGGGTAGGATTAACTGTGAACATAAGTTTTTTAGAAGCCATTGACGTTAAAAATTGTTGCATGTAGCCCCAGTTGACGGTATTCCAACGATTCGTTCATTATTTTTTCCTGTGAAAAAGTTCAAATAAAGAACGGAACGTCAGAATAAGAAGAGAAGGTGTTTTCATTCCGTGAATTGACTGAAAAAGTCGAAATATTTTCCCGTTGTACAAATAACTGCGTTTGGAAGAATTTCCCATGGTCATGAAATAGTCCACCAACACACGATTTTTTATGGTATCTATTTTTTCAATTACAGCATTCGGCAATTGGCATATGGTTATGAGTGTATTACATCCAGACTTAAACTCATATTGGAGATTGTATAAGTTATTTTCGTTTCGAAAGTTCGATGGAGTTATTTAAATCGGGTACATTTCCAGACATAAATATTGAGACAGCTCAAGCTGTTTTGAAACATTCTGGGTAAATTTCTGTTCCTAAAATGTTGTTGAGGCATTTAAGGTGATTTTGATCTAATTAAATGAACCTGCGATGAAATATTATCATGGCCACTGCTTTTTTTGCGATTCCACGATTCGACGACTATAAAAGCCGTAATAAAGGGGGAGGGGAGGGGGGGGGGTTTAAATGGAGACAATTGCCGGCTCAGGTGGGATCCCAAGGAAAATTAAAATTTAAACTTAACTTTAACCATACTGCTTTAAGTTCTAGAAAACCAGGAAAGAAAATTTAAATAGGAATAAAAATCTTAACGGAATACGATGGTAGAGCGTTTTTTGATTCTTTTTTTTTTCTTTTCAACCAACCGTCTAATAAACCGGTCATATTGCCATGTTGAATTGAAAGTGATTTGAAATAAAGTTTCCCATAAAATAGAGTTATTATTAATTGGACTAAATACAAGGGATATGAAGTTTCTTTAAGTTGTGACCGTGATCTAAGTATTTCATGAAGATAAACAACAGGTGAAGGGGCCCCCTTGAATAACAACTTGAACAATTTCACCATAATAAAAGTTAAGAAGGCCCCCTAGAGCAAGCAATGTGGAATTTCTCCCGTATATTTTTGCTGAAAAATATGCACAAATTTTTACAATGCCTGACAATATCTGCTCATTTGATCTCTAATTTTTAACATTAAATCCAAACAAATTTAAGCAGAATTCAATAATAATTTAAAATAAACCTAAAAACCCTAAAAACTGAGCTCTTTTCAAATTCCCTTAAGAATATTTAGAATTAAACAAGAACAGAAATATTGAAACTTATTAAGATCTCAGTTGTCTTTATACGTCCACTTTGGAAACTCAGGCAAAAACAGGAAACAAAAACATACCCGCATACCCTAAAAAAAATAATGACCCATTCCAGCGTGACGTCACAACGCACACAAGAGTATTTCACCCAAAAACCTGTCCAATACTCAAAATTTGAATTTCATTGGTTACTTTTATGTCAATGTTTATATGATTCTTGAATAAATTTAGCACCAGGTACCGGTCAGTTTTTTGACATCTGATTTGTTTATAAGCTGTTGCAGCTGTCGAAACTTTAGTATTTTTATGAGATAAAATTTTTCTACAAATCGTTGAATCAGCGCGACTACGTCATATCAATGAATAAAACTTTCTTAAGTGACTAAAAATGAAAATTTGAAATGGAAAACTTCAATGGAGGGATGTTTAATAATTTTAAATATAATAAACCAAATTCGATGACTATAGAGACAGTTCGCAGTGCTTTGATAATTATTCTATTAATTTTTTGTTCTTAACGTTGATTTTTTTACAGATTAGTGTTTTTGTTTATGTTCCCAGCAAGTCCCGGCAAAATGTTTGATATCATTTGAAAATTGATAACTTCAATAATCATGTGCAAAAGAAAAAAACTCGCGCAAACTCGCGCATTTTTGATATTTTTGAGTTTCAAGTTTAAAAATATTGATAGATTTTTTCCACAAAAAAGTCACCTAGGACTTCGTTAATTATAAATTAAAGCTCACTTAAATTTATGTTCTTTTTCGAATATTTTCAAATATTTTTTAACTTTCAAAAACAAATAAAAAAAATCTAGATTTTTTTTAATTTTACAACTTTTCTAACCTGAATTATCTATCATGTCATATAAATGTTAGAAAATTTCTAATAGAAATTTATGAAAAATAACGAAAACGGTAAAAAATTTATTAAATGATCTTAAAAACGTTTGATAAGTCAAAATAAACTTTTTTATTGATATCAAAACTAAAAAATACTTTTGGCCAACTTTTTCTTCTACGTCCTCCTGTGCGCAACGTTTGAAAAAAAATTTTTTTGGTTTATTGTATGTAAGTTTTACAGGTCATATCGCACATTGAAAAACATTATACCTTTTATGGTGAAAATTTAATTCTCTACAATTTGAAATCAAAAGTATTTTTATAGAACAAATAGTAAAAAAAAATATAAGCAAAAGGATACGTGACGTCACAACGCGCCTTTTTTTCCACTTTTCAGTTTTTTTTTTACAAAACCGCATTTTTCTGCTCTTCTATTCGATAAAATTTTATGAAAACATCAGGAAAGTATCGATTCATCACAACCAACAAATCGCAGATTTTTTAAAATTTTGATTTCAATTTATTTTAGAGCGATTCAGTTTCGTTACGTCACAACGCATCATTTTTTAAGCTGGGTTTTGCAACGCTTTGTCACTTCACGAAATTTTATGGTCAGCTACATGGAATAAATCAAAGTATAATCTTAAAATTAATGCTTAATTTACTTAAAATGCTTAAAAACATTAATAAATAATGTAATTTGGTGATGAAAACGATCCATTTATTCCCAAAAATGAGGGGAATTAAATCTCCCCATGAGGCAGATGCGGTTTGCAACACTGCTCACATCAATTTTATTCTAAGTTTTTTGAGCGATCATGTGAATATTATTTAGAAAAAAAACTACTAGGTAGGAATTATTTATTCGTAAAAGCGTTGAAATGTGTTTCTGAATCTTTTTAATCTTTAATTTCAAAGGAAGGAAAAATTAATGATAATTTCAAAAGCCTTCGATCTTTTAAAAGTTAGCTAATGGACACTAGAGTGCCTAAATCAGAAGACTTATAAAAATCTTATAAGTTGCAAGCTAAAAAAGATCCTAGGCCTAGCACAAAGTCTAGTGCCAAATTTGGGGATTGGACCACGGAAATAGATGGCACAATGAGTTTAAAATTTGTATGGAATTTTGTGAAATTTGGTTTGGAAGGAACATGAAAACCATGTTTTGTACCAATTTCTGAAGTCCCTATCGGCTGATTTGTTTCCATGATAGTCATTCACAAAACTTTCGTTATGACAAATTGTTTATCTCAAGGCCCCATTTCGGCAATGGTTTGGTTAAAAATATATTGAGTTTGAAAAATAAGCTTCCAATGGGTCAATTACAAAAAATACTTTAATGATCGTTAATCGATGCTTATATACCCGTTTTGAACGTTGAAGCTGTTTTATGATAACTCAAATCGAAATGCGTTCTTCAGATGAAATATTGTCATAGTTAAAGCTTTAAAACACTCAAATTTAAGTAAAAATTCGTTGATAAAGATCTAAATTAATGGCGAATAACTGTTTTTTTGTTTATGGCGAATAAAATCCACATAATTCTATACAAACTTCAGGTGCATTACGCAGCCTCTTTCCTTAGAATAATCTGGCCCAAATTTTGAATGAGAACTTGTGCTAGTACACATTTTAATATGTTTAATTTTCTAATTTAGTTGAAAGTCTGTTTTGTGAGATTTTATGTAAACATGTGGATTTTCTAGTGACATTCTTTGAGGTGCAAAGGACAGTTTTTTATTGGAATAATTTGATTAATTTTAATAATTAATTTTCTTTGAAAGCCTTATGATTTTTTTTTTGATATTAGAAATCTATTAGGTTTGCCATGTTCAAAGATTTTTTGAATCTCATTACATTTATTTCATGGTACTTATTTTGTTTGAACATAATGCCAGAAAAAAATAGAAGCTACTAGCGGTGTTTTTCATTCAAACTTAGATATATGAAGAACTTGATCTTTTTGCAAGGTTTTTATTCAAATCACAGATAACTACTTGATGTATGATTCACAAAAATTCTTTTACAAAATCGATAAGGATTTCATTTGTTTGATAGTTTGTTTCTTCTCGATTCAAGTGTTTTTAAGCGCGATATGACATGTTTTTTTTTTTAGAAATGTTTAAAAACTTCCGAGTTAATGCAAAAAAATGGTTTCTTTAAAAAAATTATAAGAGAATTCGTTTATTAAAGCGCATTGTTGTGTTCAACGTGTATTGAAGAATTGCTATAAAAGTATTTAAGTCAAAAGTCTCGAACGTTTTCGAAATAAAAGTAAATAGATTTTCGTGACGTCACTACGCATTCTTTACCCGGGTGTAACTCACAACCTTCTAAACCGATTTTCAATCTAAAAATTGTATTGAATTCCACTCGAAAAATTTGGATAGACCTCCAATTTTCGACAATATGTGAAATTTCAGTCAATCATAAATTGAAAAACAATAGTATTTTCATGACGTCATAACGCTTAAAAATAGATAGCTTTATCAACGATTTTAGAGCGTAAACTTGCAGTGAAAGTTATTTATCTTATATCATGCTCAAAAGATGATATTTCTACGATCATTTTGCAATAATTATTTTTGACATAGCTAGATTTTTGACAAAGTTATGTTATTAATAAAGAATAATTGCAAAATTGAATTTAATTTCATACTATTTTTTTAAAATTTCAACAATAACATACTTAATCCTAAAAAAAGGTAAATGAAAATCTATTAATGGTAAAAGACACTCAACTAATTACCTTTCCAATACTATGCAATTTATTTTTGAATGATGAAAAAGAAAATCGGTTCTCCAGTTGAGGGGTGCTTGGAATGCGTCTAATACATCACTTTCTCTTATGTTTTGAATAAAGAAATTATTTTAGAAGTTTCCATCGAATCAAGCATAATGATCTGATAACGAAGTATTATTTCCTTATTTAAAAAAATATGACGTTTTTTAAACTTTTCTTGGTTTTGTTAAAATAAAAAAAAAACAGAAATTATTTATTTTTGGAAGAAAATTTCTTGAAATTTTATAAAGGTTACAAAATCAATAAAAATCCTTTAAAATATAAGTTTTCTCAGGCTTTATGGGGAATAAAATTTAAAAAAAAAATGCAATCTGGAATGCACTTTATAAGCATACATAGGTAAGAGTATGCGAAATTGATGGTAATTTTTCGATCATAATTGAAATTATGCGTTAATTCATTTCTAATTATGAAAAAAAGAATAAAAAAAAAAGAAATGTAGTAACTAAATTGGATCAAACGGCAAAACTGAGTTTATTTTTATTCCAATTTGAACCTTACATTTGAAATTCCAATTGAAACTTTTCCCACTAATTTAGTTCAAATTTCATACTTTTTAATCAGATGAAATTTTTTTTTAATTTAAATTATCCTTTACTGAAGGAAATTCTATTTTTGGAAAAACTTTTGAAAAATACTTATTTTGTGGATTTAAAAAAAATTATTTGAAGTTTAAATACGAAGTTTAAATTTTTAAATTTTAAAAATTTTAACTCATTACATGAACACGATTTTTTTTTTGTGTTTCAGTTATATGAAAGTGAATAAACGATTGGATTTGAATAACAAATTTTGTAATTCCTGCTTTTCTCTGATTGTAACATTGATTCTCATTTTGGTATTTGAATCATTTTTAAATGGATAGTGAGATTGTAATTTGGGACTAAAATTGTTGATTTGAATAAAATAGGATTTAAGGTTTTGAATTTCACTGTTGAACTGTTTGTATCTCCATAGAATTTAAATTTAAATATGTTGAATATTTGTGTTTTTGATTCTTTGACTGATGTCTTAATGATACTTCTTAATAGTCATAAGGGAAACATTTATTCAGTTTTCAACGAAGCTCATACCAAGTGATTGATAATTAAATGAAAAATGTTTAAACATCTATCTTTTAATTTTTCTAATCAAGAGATTTGGTGATAGAGTTGTTAAATAAATTGTGCATTGAATTTTGCATTGAACAGCTCTTATCAGCAAATTCATTTTTGATAAGTTGATCAGCTTTTCCACAATGTTTGCACGTGATGGATTAACAATTATTATTCAAGTTATTATCATGGACATTTTAAGGCAATATAATGAAATTTTTACAGTCTCTTTGTACATTTAAAATATTATGTGTTCACTGGGACAAAATATGAAAAAAAATTATTCATAGGGGTTCTCCGTGACAAATTGCCCTTGGCCTCCGATGGATTAATGCGGCTCTGATGACTTTAGCTACCTCATTCACTGACGCAAGCCGCAAAAACAAGGAATTAGACATCCGGTCAGGTGTTGAAACTTGAGTCTACGGTAACATTGTTTGCGAAAGATTTTCCGACACGGTAAAATATTTTGTAAAATTCTGACTTACTTTATTTTGGTGTTCACTAGAAATTACAAGCTGTAGGGTGAATTTTTGATTCGGTTTGTAATCATGCGAGCATTAAGTTGACTTTTTTCATAATTTAGATTCAGGTTTAGAATACATTAGTTAGAATACATTAGTAAGTTCTTTTCCATTTTTTTTATTTTGCGAAGCTCTTTTTTTTGGAAATATGGCTAAGTATTTCTCTTAAATGAAGATTTTCTGGATATATTTTTGACTCTTTAAAGATAAATAAATTTGATTCCTAAGAGGGTTAAAAAATCAAACTCATCTACAGAAACTTTTCTTTAAATTCAAACTTTACATTTTAAGCTTAAATGTATCAAAATTATTAACGATTCGGAAAATTACATGAAAGAATTTTTAACAACACTTTATGACAAAAATGTATACAAATTGAAAAAAATTTCAAAATTAGCAAAAAAAACCAAGTGATAGTCTTCACTGTTATATCTTTATAATAGTTAAACGAATTAAGAATGGAGTTTTGAGCTGAGTAGAGAAAGATTTTTTTTTTCAATTTACTTATTTTCATTTGGCATTGTGGTAGTTGGATTAGCCTGACGACTGATCTCAACTTCTCAGACCAGTAATACAGATGTGTACGTGAATAACACTTTTACTCTTCTGCCTTTAATACCATAGTTCCTCATGCATAATTTATGAATCGATTACAAAAAAAATTACGATAACAATAACTTTTTTGAATTTAGAACAAGAAATTTTGGTCAGCTTAGCAAAATTGTTATAACGATTTTTAAAATTGTTTTAAAAGTCAAAGAAAAATGATAATTTTTTAATCATATTTTATCATGTCTTATCATTTTTTATCATGTTTTTGAGTTTTTTAGAATTTTAGATGCAGTGAAATCAATTGAAAGATATTCCACCACTGGATAAAAAAACAACACAAATGTAAAAAAACTGTGCAGTTCAAGGTTAAGATTGGGAAAATATAAAGTCTCAATAATGAAGCAAACTTTTAGATATGCTGATTTTCTTCAAAATCGTCCTAAAGAACTAACATACATTGGAGAGTGGAAATCCCTCATTTTTTTCATATTCTAATCTAAAAAGACCTCAAGGATTAATATTGAATGTGATTTTTGACTCGCACCGGATTATCTTTTCATGAATTTCAGCAAGTTTAGCGGAAAAGTTTCAAGAAAGCAGCTTTTTGAACCCTATTAATTTCCCCTAAGAGGAAAATATCGAACTAAAGATTTTGGGGATGCTTGAAAATAGTATCGCTTTTCTCATTCCGGGGTCATAAAAAGGGAAACGTGATGTGCCATATACTAGAAATGTGTTTCATGTTGAATCAACTTGTGACTTTAGAGTTCTATGAAGGGCTTTCAAAATGGAACCTTTTTGGGACAAGCTCATGATGGTGGTTTTATCATTTTAGTTGATAGAAGAATCCTTTTAGAGTATCTTTCCCTTTAAAGTTATTTTCTTTCACCTGATATCCATCTAACAGATCATTAAGAAGCATAGAAAAAGCATTTAAACGGTTTTGAAATGTTCATTTCAAGTATCATTTATTTTCAATTCTGCTTTTTATTTTACTTTAAAGCCAAGGACAACATCAACCATGTCGGAAGGAAAACTTTGACTTGGGTCAGTGATTTGAAAAAATTACTACATAAACCATTTTTCTTCCATATATTACATACAATCTTTCCAATTAGTTTTATTCTAGGATGCAGGGAGCTGCAGAAAAAATATCGCATTGAAGAAAAATCCACTGCAAACACAGTCAACGATTAATTATAATTTTCTACCAGAATAAATACGCGTTTCGCGTTTCGGTTTCGCAGCCAAACATTTAATTGCATTGAGCACCGGTATGCACATATTTGCTCGTATATGTTTGTATTGTGTCGAAGGAAAAATATAATCGCTTATTTGCGAGGACGGGGAGGAAAAATGGCAATGTAGAAAAAAAATCCATCGGTGTAAGCATTTAATGGCCACTGGTGAATTTTTCCAAGTGCAAACAATTACATGCTGGCCTAGTGGAAGTGGAAGTAATGTGGCATTTTTACACGGTAACCGCATCAGCAGCGCTCAGAGTGCCAAAAATGAGGAAACCCTATCCAATTACAAACGGAATATTGAGCAGGCTGCAGCTCAGCTCTTGGTCTTATTAATTTCGATATCAAGTTGGTGGATGGAGGTTTAAAACCATTTTTGAAAGCGATGCTCTATAGGGTAAAAAAAAATCTTTTTCTTGAAGGCAGTCAGACATAAAATGGTATATTTTCTACAATGTATAGTTTCAATAGATTACAGAAACTACACCGTGATAAATTTAACAAGTTTATGTCAGAGTTGATCAATTTTACTCTGGATTTCTATTAAAAACGGTTTGCAATCTCTGGATAGTATTTATATCATTTATGTCATTTATGTCATTTATGTCATTTTTGTCATTTATGTCATTTATGTCATTTATGTCATTTATGTCATTTATTTCATTTATGTCATTTATGTCATTTATGTCATTAATGTCATTAATGTCATTTTTGTCATTTATGTCATTTTTGTAATTTATGTCATTTATGTCATTTATGTCATTTATGTCATTTATGTCATTTATGTCATTTATGTCATTTATGTCATTTATGTCATTTATGTCATTTATGTCATTTATGTCATTTATGTCATTTATGTCATTTATGTCATTTATGTCATTTATGTCATTTATGTCATTTATGTCATTTATGTCATTTATGTCATTTATGTCATTTTTGTAATTTTTGTCATTTATGTCATCGATGTCATTGATGTCAATTATGCCTTTAATGCCATTTATGCCGTCAATTTCATTGATGTCATTAATGCCATTTATATTATTGATGTCATTTGATTTGTTTCACTGTTTCTTATTTAGTAGTTAACGCATGAAAATTTTGTAAACATGAGCAGCTCAATCAAAAGTATAATTTAATTTTTATTAAAGATATCAAACAATACTTGCTTTAACTTGCAATTTTTAAAGTTTCTATTTTTAAATATATTTACAATCCATTCAAATCTTCCAGCGAAAAACCTCAAATGTGAACAAAAAAAACAGAAAGCAATCAGAAAACGCAGAACCGAATCATAAACGGAAAAATCATTTACAAATAGGATCCAAATAAAGCGAGCCGGCTTTTCAGCTCAAATGGTCCGATGATGAACAAAACTTTTTTTGGTCATCATGAGTATCGTTTCTGGTGCACTTGTCTGGTTTTCAAGTTTGAGGTTGGGATTTTTTTCCAATTTTTTGCTCTCTCTCTATTGGTCAGCAAAGATCGACAAGTTTAATTTGCTTCATTGTTCGAAATCAAAAGCTCTCCCAGCCAAATTGTGTGTAAGTTTCTGCTCTACTCTGCTGGTGTCTGCGCGTTTATGTCATTTTTGTAATTTTTGTCATTTATGTCATCGATGTCATTGATGTCAATTATGCCTTTAATGCCATTTATGCCGTCAATTTCATTGATGTCATTAATGCCATTTATATTATTGATGTCATTTGATTTGTTTCACTGTTTCTTATTTAGTAGTTAACGCATGAAAATTTTGTAAACATGAGCAGCTCAATCAAAAGTATAATTTAATTTTTATTAAAGATATCAAACAATACTTGCTTTAACTTGCAATTTTTAAAGTTTCTATTTTTAAATATATTTACAATCCATTCAAATCTTCCAGCGAAAAACCTCAAATGTGAACAAAAAAAACAGAAAGCAATCAGAAAACGCAGAACCGAATCATAAACGGAAAAATCATTTACAAATAGGATCCAAATAAAGCGAGCCGGCTTTTCAGCTCAAATGGTCCGATGATGAACAAAACTTTTTTTGGTCATCATGAGTATCGTTTCTGGTGCACTTGTCTGGTTTTCAAGTTTGAGGTTGGGATTTTTTTCCAATTTTTTGCTCTCTCTCTATTGGTCAGCAAAGATCGACAAGTTTAATTTGCTTCATTGTTCGAAATCAAAAGCTCTCCCAGCCAAATTGTGTGTAAGTTTCTGCTCTACTCTGCTGGTGTCTGCGCGTTTCCATAACTGGGGGTGGTTTTTTTCTTCTATTGTTTGTCGACGCTTTGGCTTTGTGTATTTAACAGAATCAAACACTTTCCACTTCATTTGCTTTTAATGGTTTTTTTTCTTCTCTTTGTGGGAAAATTCATAGAAAAATTCCCATTTAACTTCTTCAGCTAAGAAGTATCCAGGTATTCTTTTCAATTATAGGTACCCAACAAACCGACAGTAACAAACAGGTTGATTTGCGTTGTGACTTTGAACAAAAGATGAGATTCCATGATTGATAATGGGAAGATCAAATGGTCCAAAATAATTGTTTCGCAAATTTAACAAAGACAATAATGTTTGCCAAAACGATTCACAGCTGTCGATTCTTTTTTCGATTCTTACGAATCTCAATTCAGAGATTCACTCAGACATGTCTCTCACTCATAAGCACAAGAATTAATCAACCACTGACTTTATTTTGTTTGTTTTGCCAGGGGTTGCCAACATAACAGACGTTGTCATAGAAATATCCTTCATCTCATCTCTACATTTCTTCTCAACTCTATTCTCAAAAGAATCTTTCATTTACTGACATTTGTTTTTCTTATACAATAAATTTTATTTTTCAAATATTCCTCATCTCAATTTTTTTTATCATTTATTGTTCACGGTCTACGAGAACTCAATAATTCCATTCTCAGAAAAAGGTTTTTAAGTGTTGATTTTCAATTATTTTCTGAATATTTTTCATCCAATCCGAAAATATGCTTTTCTTGCTACTCAAATAATCCGGAACAACAGTCTTAAAAATGTGCGCTTCCGAAGCCATCCCGTCTTATTCACCGGAAAGCAAAATCATAACAAAAAATCAGCAGCAGCAGCCATGAAATTCTGTACTGCTCAAGCCATTTTCCGCCGAAAGGCCAAATCAGAATAAACAATCAGCAGAAGCTGCCTAAAAATCTGCGCTTCAAAATCCATTCCGTCTTTTCCACCGAAAAGCCAAACCAAAACAATCAATCAGCAGCAATAGTCTTAAAAATCTGCGCTTTTAAAACCTTTTCGTTTTTCTCCAACGGAAGGCTAAAGACCAAAAATCAAAACAAACAATCAACAGTACCAGAAGCCTTGAAAATGTACGCTTCCTAAACCAACTCCGTCTTTACCCAATGGATGATCAAAACAAAACAAACAATCAGCAGCAGACTTCAAAATCTGCGCTTTTCAAGCCAATCCGCCTTTTTCCTGGAGCCGAATCAGGAACAATTTTATTCGCAGCAGTCTTCAAAATCTGTGCTCCCTAACCCAATCCGTTTTTCTACCGGAAGCTAAATCAATATAAATTTTGTTCATAGCAGCAGCCTTTAAAGTCTGTGCTTCCTGAGCCAATCCGTCTTTTTCCAGGGGCTGAATCAAAAACAAGTTTTTTTCGTAGCAGCAACCTTAAAAATCTTTGCTCCCTGTGCTACTTCGGCTTTCTACGGAAAGCCGAATAAGAAACAATTTTTTATAGCAGCAGCCTTGACAATCTTCGCTCTCTGTCCTTACCAACCACGCCATTGTCGTGATTTTACGATTCTTATGAATCTCAATTCAGCGAATTACTCAGACACGTCTGTCACTCACAAGCATGGCCGTAGGAACGGGGGGGAGGGGGTTGGGGGTTAACCCCCCCTCCCCTTCATGAGGGTCCAAAAAAGCAAGCGAGGTATTCTACTTTAAACTTAAAATTTTAAACTCATAATCCAATTATAAAGAAAGATCAAAGTTTTTCAAAAGTTACAATCTAGAATATGGTAAAACGACTATAATCGAAACGAAAAAAAAAGAATAAAAACTTATGCCAAAACCTCAAAAACCCATCCCAAGTTCTAAATTCTGCTTCAGTTTTTCAAAATTTTCGCACTAGTTCATGGAGTATGGTTGCCAGAATTTTTTCAGCACGTATCCGGGCCGGACAAATCCTAACTGGTTTTTATAAATACCTGGCAAAATCCGGGTATTTGATTTCATAATTGTCGACTGAAATTCGGGCAATATCCGGGCAATTCTGGTCAAAACCTAGGAATTACTCATCAAAAATCAAGAATAATAACCTTTCAAGTTTCTTTTTTCTTACTTGCTTTAAAAATTTGGACGTATAAATAAAAATAAATTTACAACACAATTGATTTTTTAAGTTTGATTTAAAAATAAAAATGAAAATAAACCCGAGCAAAATCTGGGCTTTTCCTATGGTATAAGGGCAACAGGGTCGAACCGGACTTTTACCAAATTTTATATTAAACTAGCTGACCCGGTGTGCTTTGCTACACCTTTCAAAATCAAATGATATTTTCAGAAATTATTTAAATTTTTATTGTTTTGTTGGCATTATTTTAAATCAAATTATGACATAATTCATAAGCAACCGCTATAAAATGAGAGCTTAAACCTAAACTAACTTTCTGAATCTTGATCTATAAATTTGTGTTAAAGATCTGATAATTTTAATCTGTTTACTTAAGCTTCGCCATAAAAAAGAGGGTCTCAAATTAATCGTACGCAAACAATCTAGCTTATAAAATATGGTTGTTTTTGCTTGATATGTCCTGCATTTATGCTAAAAAACTGATAAGAGAGCTCCCTTCTTTCTTCCCCACTCTACACTGTAAAGCGTAAGGGTCTATAACATTCGTAGTAACATATCTCGTAACCAAGTACCGTTCCATGCCATATTTGTTTCCATTTGTTGGCTTCGTTAGCATAAATTGAGAACTTATGTTAACAAAATTGTATTGGGCTCACCTCCCTCCTCCCATGTACCTACTCACTGAAGGGAGGATGGTGTGTCAGATAATCATAGAATCATACAAAAATGATTTTCCATGTTAAGTTTTGTTCATTTCTCGGATTTTATAAAAAAAAAAGTTAAATGTAAGCTTTCCTCTTCCCTTCCTTTATTCCCAATTCTATCATCCCACTGCAACAAAGGAATTGTTTGACATAAAAAAAATTCTCGTATTGAACTACCATCCCATGCCAAATTTGGTTTTATTTGCGTTGTAAATTCTTGAGTTTTGCATAAACTTGAAAGGAAGTACCATCCCCCTTCCGTTCTCCCCATTGGATGGAGGGGTGAGAACTTAATATTCACAAAAGTATTTTTTGTACTCAAATAATTTTTAATACTAAATTTTATTTCATTTGCTCTATTAATTCTCGAATTGTATGTATGTATGTATGTATGGTTCCCCCATCGGTAGCAAGGTCCTGCCTATGGCTGTGTGGCTTGGCCTTCGAATTTCTCCTAGGGCTTCCACGGTCCGATGGTTCGTCGAAAGAAGGCATCCAACCCTCAGAAACCTACAATGGCCGGCTACCCGTGCCGCTTGCAATGATTTCTTTTGGTTATCCCCAGATGCATTCCCTCTAATGATATATGTATCTTGAAAATAAGGAAATTGAATATTCTTATAGGAAATGTGCAGTGATATAATAATAATGGTATATAATTGTGAAATAGCAGTAATATGTTGAAATGAATGAGACATATAATTTTTTGCTCTATTAATTCTCGAATTATGCAAAAAAATGTATGAAAGTCCCCCTTTCCCCTTTCACTGAAAAAAATATGGGGCTTCAATTTATGATAGAAACATTTCTCGTATCCAAATATCCTCACATGCCAAATTTGGTTCAATTTGCTCGATCAGCTCTCCAGTTATACTGAAAATTGTAAGGCAGACCTTTTCTCCCCCTTTTTATCCACCTTTTTGAAGGAGTGCGGAATACCAAATATTCATAGAAGCATTTCTCGTACCCAAATATCTTGCCATGCCAAATTTGGTTCCATTTGCTTGATTTGTTTTTGAGTATGTAAAAAATTAAAAAAGGGCCCCTCCTCCCTATTTAACTCCCTACTGGAGAGAG
This sequence comes from Uranotaenia lowii, assembly GCF_029784155.1. Classification (NCBI taxonomy): domain Eukaryota; kingdom Metazoa; phylum Arthropoda; class Insecta; order Diptera; family Culicidae; genus Uranotaenia; species Uranotaenia lowii. The sequence goes on from NC_073692.1 coordinate 325,153,832, forward strand.
GGAGAGGTCTCAAATAATCATAGAAATATTTTACGTATCCAGATACCTTCCCATGCCAAATTTGGTTCCATTTGCTTTATAAGTTTTTGAGTTATGTAAAAAAATATGAAAGAGGCCCCCTCCCCCTTAAACTGCAAAGAGGGAGAGGTCTAAAATAATCATTGAAAGATTACTCCTATTAAAATACCTTCCCATGCCAGATTTGGTTCCAATATCTTAATTAGTTTTCGAGTTATATGAAAAATTGTAAGGGGGCTATCTTACCTTATTTTTCCCCCCTTCCTATCACCCCACTGAGAGGAGGGAAGGGTACCTAATATTCATTGAAATATTCCCCGTTCCCGAATACCACCTCATGCCAAATTTGATACCATTAGCTTGATTGGTTCTCGAGTTATGCAAAAAATTATCTTTTGTTTCGGTGGCCCCTCCCCCCTTCCTGTTAGGAGGAGGGGTCCCAAACTATAAAAGGAACCTTCCCCTGCCTCCAATGTCCCCACCTGCCAAGTTTCACGTAAATCGGTTCAGTAGTTTCTGAGTCTATAGGGAACAGACAGAAAGACAGACAGACAGACAAACAGATAGACAGAAATTCATTTTTATATATATAGATATCCAGGCCAAACCGGTTAAAACTGGGTAATTTGCAACCTTATCGTAGAAATTCAAGTGTGAATATGTAATTTTAAATTAAACACATCTTGGAGGTTCTGGTTCCATATTCCCAAAACCAAAATTGTATTTCAACATTTTTTCGTATTTAATTTTTTCTATCAAGTTTAGGATTCTTGATTTTCAGTTCGAATGATCATAAGAAATTAGGAATGAGAAGCTGCTTTGAAATCCTGATTCAAATTCGGTTTTGCATTTCATATCAAATTTGAGATAATGTTTTTCGAAAATCATATGCATTTCCAATATTTTGGTAATAGTTTGGTAATAGAATCTTGTTTTATATTCAAACTCGAAGTTCTTAAACTTTACTCTTACACAAAATTTAAACATTTAAAGCTTCTAAGTGGTAATCCAAAATTGAAAACTCAGATTCAGATTCATCATTTGAAATTCACATTTTAATTCAGATTTAAAAATAAATAATTTAAATAATGAATTGAGATTAAACCAGCACTGCAGAGTTCAAATATTCATGAATGAGGGCTTGGCTCATAAAATTCTGATTTGGTAATAAGATTCAGAAATCGTATTTTTGTGCATTCCAGAAATTTATTGAAATTCAGAAACAGATTCGAAAATCAATTTTTGAATTCAGATTCAGAATTCAGATTTCAAAATAAAAAAAAAAACATTTGGCTTGTGGATGAGTTTTTCAATCAACATAAAATTGTTAAAAAAAATCAAGAGAACATGAACTCTAGTATTTGCTTGTCAATTCAATTTCCAGATTTCAATTATTTTTTATCAAAATAAGTTTGTACACTAAATTCAGCTGAAAATTATAAATATAAAGTAGTATTTGAGCAAATTTTTGAGTTTTGTTTTATGGAAAATATCCTAAATTATATTTCAAAAATGTCACCCTCAGGATTTTCATTATGGAATTGATTCATTATGAACATAAATTTCAAAGAAAAAAAAACATGTACCCGATCTTCACCTTAAAAATCTGCACAAAATGCTATTTTTTTCGGTGTATTGTTTAACATTATGTAGTTTTTTTTAAAGCCAAATTTCAAATTGAAATCATGAATATAGTTAAAGTTTGCATCAAGTAAATTTTATCCGAAAATGTTTATCTCTTACTGTTTATTTGAAATTTTTTATTTATTTTCATCAAATGTTAGAATTTTGGAATTTGCTTAAGAGTTTGGAAGATTGTGCTTGTTTGATTTGAGTAAAGAATAAGCTTTTTCTAAGAAATTGAAGGCTACTCTAAGAAGAACTTATTTTATGCTCAAATGAAATAAATTTGATCTACCAGACTCTTAAAGAAATCCATAAATTTTAACCATCAATGAAAGCAAATGTGGCATGGGAGAGGAGTTTCATACAAGTAGGTAAAACATTTATTTTGGCCATAATAAATAGAGAGACTGAAATTCAGAAACAAAATATGATTGGTAAAAAAATTTCAATCAAGTTTTATAAACCGAAAAAATATTTAAAAAAAAAATTGAAATAATTCTTTTTTGTTTTGCAATTTGAAATTCGAATTTCAGCTTTTATTTCAAAGGGATTATCAATGATGTTGAAGTTTAAATATGCAACAATGTACATACAAGCAAATCTAAATTTAAGTCATTATTTAAATTTAAACTAACAAGGTGCGGCAAGGCACACGAAATGTATTATAAAAATAGCATAGATTGTATAGCGCTCTAAAATTAATATTTAAAGCAAATGAGTTGCAACCTCTATTTGAAATTACTTAAAATAATGGTACCCCAAAAATCATTACACTTTCTGCTGACTAAAGATCAAACATGTGCGGGGTGACAGAATTTGTTGGACAGAAAAGGACACCACTCTCCATTGAGCTAAATAACCATCTGCCACCGACACAACTGTGCAAAACCCAAAATGGTCATGAATCGTACTCGGGGTTGATGCCGCCGATAAGAAGCTGCCACACATTTGACGTTGTTATAACCACACCACATCATCGCAGGTTTTGGGACGGTCGGTGAAATTTTAATTTGACAAAAACCACACGTACCGACCTACCTTTTCCCGGATGTGAGGACGAAAATATATACGGGGCTAAACTACACAACCAGCTGGGATAAGTTTTGTGAACCCTTTTCGACCGCAGAATGACATTCACACAGTCGACACCTGAAATCATTATCGAGTAATTTTGGCCCGGACCCGGTAATTTGAAACTACAAATAGGGTACGTTATTTATCCTTTGGTTTTCGGGTAATCTGACCGTTGTTGGTTTCTTGGAAAATACTCGAGATATAATAACGATTTTGTTCAAAATGAAGTAATAATATTCTTTTAAAAAGAGGTAAATTAGAAAACTATAGAAAGAGTTAAATAGACCGAGCTATCAGGTATTGGGTTGAACATAAAAATGTGATTCATATCCATCCGAAGTGTTGTTAAGCCTCTTGAAATTGTAAATTTGGATAAATCAGCAAGGAAACGAAAATTCGTTTTCTTTTTGGAACCTTTACAATTTTACAGTTTTATAAATGCAGTTCACAAAATAACTATACTAAACCTTGGGGACAGAATGCATATACACTGTCGGCTGTTAGTTTGGGGTCTGCCAAACCCATCAGGTCATATGTGCTCTAAATAAATTTCACTCTGTGGCTGAGTAAGCTGAAGTTAGAAGCTATATGCTGCTCACATGAACATTTGTTTTTAATTTTTTTTTAAGATCATGGCCATTACATGTGGTAAAAAAATAGTGCTACAACCGTAATTTTTAACGAATCAACCGCCATAGCTGTTATAGTCACAATAGAATATTTTTGAAAAGTGAATAGGCAATTTGACGTAAATGCGACATTTTGATTCTTTTAGATTTATAAAACATGAAACACAGAATTTTTACGGTTTTTCAACGGTAGCTATTTTTCGAATTTTTTGTCAATCTGCAATAATTTGAGGCAACATTTTAAAGTTACACTGTTATAAACATAGTTCAAACGAATTTTCAAGGAGAATGGCCATTTTTTTATAATTTAATTTTACAATATTTGATAAAATGGTAACAAATGGGGCTAAACGGCATATTTTACTATTTTATTGTATTTAGCCATTAGTTTTCGATGAAGAAAAATGAGAAGGCTCTCTTTTGAAAGGTCAGTCAGTCGTACGTGTTATTTTTTATTGAAAATTAAAAAACTTTGAATTTTTTTACTCGAGTTGAAAAAAATAACGTATCTGGAATAGTACTAAAAATAAAAAAAATAGTTTTCGAACTACACAACGCTGTCTATGTGATTTTTTGTTACTATTTATCTCAATTTGAGATATGGCAGTTTGAAAAATACATCTTTTTAATAGAATTATCTTTAAAACTAACGAATGCTTCAAGATAGACATTTGTTGTCTAATAAATATGGGGCACATTTTGATTTGATAAAATTACTTAGAAGACACCGCTCTGGTATGAATTCAATTAAAAGCCAAAACCGCATCCAAAACGAGTATCAAACCCTTACAGATAGCTCAAAACCGCTGTTTAAAGGCCGTATACAAGCGACCTAGGCTGTATCCAACTAGGAGCCTTTACCATGAAGCAGAAAAATCTACTCTACCACTGAATGCATTGAGAGAACTACAAGCTGCATCTATCATCCACAATCACCTACATAACCCGTTTGCACATCATAATCTGCAATATGATCGTCCAGACCACAGATATTCCTTGAGACATCAAAGTAGCCTGTACGTACAACAGCCCTCTTCAGAATTTTCCAAGAAAGCTTTTACCTACTATGGTAAAGTCTGTTATAATCGACTGCCGGCTAATATACGATCTGAAAGAAACCTCGCCAAATTCAAAGTGCTCATTAAGAGGCACATTAGATCTAATTTAGAAACGTACATCCAATGATCTAAGCCAACAGTCCAGTCTCCGGTAACCTAACAGACTGCGTTCCCTTAAAAGAGGATCTCCTCACTGGGAACGCGCGCAATGCCTGATTCCTCATCACGCTTTGTCACTAATGCATGTGTGTATACTGTATACACATTTTTTTTTCTCGCCACCAGCCGCCACCGCCCTCCACCACTGCCCTCCACCACCACCCACCGCCACGAAACATCGCCTCCATCCACCGTCACCGCATCGCCCAATAATAAAGTGCATAATATCAATTTGTCGTAATGGAAACTTGAATTGTGAAACCAAATGTTATAAAAAATCATTGAAAAAAATCTTATAATAAAGTGATGAGGAGGTTTTATGCCTTTGGGAGAAGTGGCCTGAAAGTAGCTACACTCCCAGGGGCTTTTCCCTGCTCAAAAAAAAAAAAAAAAAAAGAGTAAATTAGAGCTGAAATACTGTTTTTAGACACCCTTTAACAATTCAACATTGAAAAAGTCACAGTAGGCTTCGAAAAGTTGACGTGTTAATATAAAAAGAATATTTTTAAATATGATGGTTAACACGGGAACTTCAAAAGAAATATATTCTCGTTTGTCTTATTTTACTAAGAGGACTCAGCAAAAACGTTTATGACAATAAATAAGAATTGATTTTTAAATATTTAAAGAAATATGAAATTCATGCGTTTGACACAATTTATTATCTAATGATGATGATGAACATATTCACTATAGTGATAGGATATGACGTCTCCTCAATTTTAACTAATCATTTGAATTTTTCACTTCAAATCAGTTGACGATCAGACTTGGTTCGTGCAAGACGTTTTTATTCGTTCAAGCTCTGAGAGAAAGCTTTTTACTGGTGGTGTTTGTTTCTTCTAACCTATTTATACGGACCACGTGCTCCAAAATGGCTGAAAGCCTGGTTAAAAATACGATATCATTTAAATTCCCGGATGGTGCAGCAGGCCCATCTCTAGTGGAGGTGGCCAGATTTGTGAAGGCATTCGATGCAGATAGGAAATCTATGGAGTCGACGTATAAGATCGCTGAGGAAAGGTCGATCTTTATCAAATTTAAGACGCAAGAAAGCATGCAGGAGGCTTTGGCACAAAATCCGGAATCACATTTGTTCGAGTACTCTAACGGCAACAAGGTATCGGTGAAAATGGGCATCGCTGGAGGGCTCACGAAATACGTGAGAATTTTTGAGCTTCCTCCAGATGTTCCAGACTCTGATATCGTGGCGGTTCTATCCAAGTATGGAAACGTAAAAAGGGTAGTACGTGAGAAATTCCCAGCAGAACTCGAGCTTGACCTGTTCACTGGGGTCAGGGGCGTATATCTGGATCTGAAAAAGGAAATACCTATGACATTGTACTTCCTTAATCGTCGAGGGCGCATCTTTTACGAGGGTCTAAAACAGAGGTGCTTCCTATGCAAGCTGGAAGGCCACCTTAAGTTAGATTGCCCGCAGAATAAGAAGATACGCGTAGAACAGGAAAAGAAAATCAATGCAGAAACAGAAAAGACATGCAGCCGACCTATTTCAGCTGCTTTGAAAAATTCGGGTCCACCAGTCAAAATGATTGAGGAGCTTAGTATGGTGAAATTGGTATCCGCTCGAAACAAACCAAGTCAAGAAAGGTCTACGACGGGAGAAAAAGAGGCTCGAGGCGAGGTGATGGCACCGGCTAGTGTGGTTTCAGATGCTTTGTCTGAAAGCTTCGCTGATAGAAATGAGAGCTGGGAGATCGAAGACGCGCCGGGCCAAAAAAAGCTCGCTGGAAACTTTGGCCTCAAATCCAAAGACGGCCTCTTCGGAAAAGGTACGAAGCACATCACAATAGTAGATAAATCAAACATAACCTTCAAGTATCACGTTGTTTAGTTTTTGACTGTACATATTTTGTTGTTGTTTTTTTTTTTTTGTTTTTGCTCTTTAAATTTTAATTTCTTAAATTTTAAATGATGCAGTACATTAGAAAAATTGCGACCATAAATATTAATGCTATTGCCGTAGAATCTAAAAAAAAATCTTTTACGAGAGTTTATTATAAAAAATGATCTAGATGTTGTCATGCTGCAAGAGGTTCACTTCCATGATTTTTCCTTCATTCCCAATTATAATGCGATAGTTAATATAAGTTCCCTTAATAAAGGAACAGCAATTCTGTTTAGAAATTCGCTGGATTTTAGCAATGTTCTGTTAGATCCTTCTGGACGAATTATATCGGTAGTTTTTGATGAGATAAACTTAGTTAATGTTTATGGTCATGCTGGATCACAGCATAGATCGGAAAGAGAAGAACTATTCAATTACACAATAGCGCCCCATTTAAACAAAATCGGAACTAACTCAACTATTCTAGCTGGAGATTTTAACTGTGTTATAGACTCTAACGATACTCGAAACAACACCAATAATTTCTAGATTTCGTTGAAAAGGTTGATAGAATGTTTTTCTCTTATCGACGTATTATCTTTATCAGTATCTAAAAAGAAACAATTTACTTTCCTCCGGGGTAATTCCGCTTCACGATTGGATCGTTTTTATATTAGTAAATCGTTTAATGACTCTTTTCGAAACGTAGAAACCCTTCCTGTTGCCTTTTCAGATCATAATGCTGTCGTCATTAGTTACAAAATAAATCAATCTCAAACTCTTCCTATTATGGGAAAGGGGTATTGGAAAATTAATACTAAGCTTATATATGATCAAGTATCTCAAAAAGAATTTGTAGAATGTTATAAGCAGCTCAAAACAAGACGTAAATACAATACAAGTTTCAGTGAATGGTGGTCTTTTGATGTGAAAAATAAGATCAATCTTATGAGCTTAAAAAATCAACACGAATTAAAAAAGATGAATGGACAAAACAAATGTTTGATATGCAGCAAAAACAATCACAGAATGAGGACGTAGCGGATGAATTAGCGATAGTTAAATACAAAATTGTAGATGCAGAACAAAATCGGTTAAATGCTTACGCTTTACGATGTTATCAAAAAACTATGTTTGAACAAGAGAAAATAAGTATTTATCAAATTTCAAGAATGATGAAGCGAAGAATTAATCCACAGTTAAGGCTCCTTAAAACTCCAGATGGAGTCATAAGTGATCAAAAGAATATTAGAACTAGAGTTCAAACCCACTTTTTAACAACAGTTCAATGATATGAATAAGCTGGATAATAATATTGAAGCATAATTTTTTTTAAATAAAAAGTTCAGTAGCCAAGCTATGAATAAACTTGTAGAACCTATAACAGAAGAAGAACTATCAACAGTAGTTAAAAAATCAACAAAAAAGAAGGCTCCTGGACCTGATGGGATCACTTATGAATTTTATAATGTAATGTTTGACACAGTTAAGCAGGACTTGTTGAATCTTTTTAATGTGTTTTTAAGTAATACGATGAAACCTATGGAAAATTTCTCTGCGGGAATAATTACACTAATTCCAAAATCGGGTTGTAAGAATGATTTAAACAACTACAGGCCTTTAAGTCTTCTAAACTCAGATTACAAGCTTTTCACTAAAATAATAGCTGGAAGAATTTCCACACATCTACACGAGATTATTGGATCGGAGAAATCGGCAGGTAATAAAGGTAACTCATGTATGCAGAATTTAGACATAATTCAATCTCTTATAGTTAAAGCTCAGCAATCGAAACGGTTTAGAATAGCACTTTTGAGTGCTGATTTGGAAAAAGCTTTCGATAGAGTGAATCATGGAAAACCTTGGCAAGTATTACTTAAAATCGGACTACCGAATAAATTATTCGAATGTTTGAAAAATATCTACAATAAGGCATCGTCTCAGATAATTGTGAATGGATATCTTACAGACACTTTTCAAATAACCTGTTCAGTTCGACAAGGCTGTCCGTTGTCTATGATATTTTTTTCTATTTATATTGAAACTTTAATAAAACAGATTCAAGCAACCGTTAAAGGAATATTAGTGGTAGATAATTTCGTTCAAATATTAGCATATGCTGATGATATTACAATTGTTATAAGAACTGATGAAGAATTTGATAAAGTTTTGGAAATATTTGAAATGTTTGCAAAAGATGCGGGTATAAGACTAAATTTTAAAAAATCAGGTTTTCTTAGAATGAATAATGTTCAAATTGGTCCTCAACGTTTGGAAGAAATGGGAAAATTGAAAATTTTAGGTGTAGTTTTTCAAACAGATTTTAAAAAATGACTGAAACAAACTTTGATCAAATCATAGCAAAGATGAAATCTGCAATATCCTTGTATAGTTGGCGAAAATTGAATTTGATCGAAAAAGTTTTTGTATCCAATACGTATATACTCGCGAAATTATGGTACATCGGGCAATTGATTCCTCCCAGTAATAAACAATTAGGGATCATAAAAATGTTAATAGGTCAATTTCTATGGAGCCATCACAAATATTTTAGAGTGGAGCGGAATCAGTTGTATTTAACAAACCATCAAGGTGGTCTTAATTTGTTAGATCCAGAGATCCAATGTAAAGCGCTTTTCAAAAGAAACCTTCTATTTAAAAACAATCAACCTATTCAACATTTTCTTATTAGTAAACCAGTCTTGAAAAATGTTACATTGAATATCAGAAAATGGTTGTGTATTGCTAAAGATATTCAAAAAGGAAAAGATTGAATTGATAATAGGAAAATCTATAATTTCATCATCCAGCAAAGAATAGTTGAAGTTAAAATTGAACAAAAATATCCTTCTCTACCATGGAAAATTGTGTGGATTAATCTTAGCAAAAAAATTTTGACAACAAATTCTAAATCAGAACTTTACGAAATATTTAATAATGTATATCCAAATAGAATTAAAATGTACAGTCATAACTTTTCATCAGTGGAAAGCTTTGTTTGCGAAATTTGTCAAGAAGATGATAGTAATGTTCATAGAATAAAATATTGTGAAAAATCATGTTTTGTGTGGAGCTGGGTTAAAAATGTTATAAAAAACCATAAAGGATTAAATGTAGATGACCCAGAAGACATACTTTGTGAAGAAATAGATGAAGACCGATGTGATGCAAAAGCAGGTTTGTGGCTTGTTTCGAAGTAATTGCTTACAACATGGTAAATTATAAAAACGCCAGTATATTTTGTTTTAAAAAGCATTTAAGAGATATTCGATGGAACAATAGTTTGTTATTTAGAAAACAGTTTGATAATTTCTTAAATTTATGTTAAAACTGAGTCTCTGAAAGGTTAAGAAATGTTTAGGTTAGCCGTAAGTTTAATTTTAAGATGATGTATTGTGAATAAAGGTTTTTAAAAAAAAAATGTTTAGTTTTTAGAATTGATTCCAATTATTCTTTAATTTATCCCTTCATACTTGTTTCAACGGAGAGAATCAAAACAAATCTCAGGTGTGACCAAAATAAATCTTTAATTCTGTGGTTTTGAAAATTTGACTGAACATTGGAACCTAATGACCAATGATCATTACAGCCAAAGTATTAAACTTTTTTTCCCCAAATAAAGGATTAAAATAAAAGAGCGGACAATTTGGAAACGCTGAAAAATTTCAATAAACAAACTTGATAAATGATATATGAGTGAATCTGAGACATATATTTATAAACTTATTAAGTTTGTTAAACTTCATTCAAATTTTTTGTGTTTTTTGCAAATTTTAGCAAAGAATCTAATTTTGTTCAAAATTTAAAAAAAAAACTAAATTTTTTACAAACAAAACTGTCTTGGATTTAGATTATTAAATTTGAAAAATACTCAACATAATTTAAATATTCTCAAAAAAACTGTCTCAAATTTGAATTATTTGGATAATTTTCCTTTCTTGTAAATATTAAATGCACGATATTTTTAAATTGTTATGAATTATTTTATTAGAATAAGATTCAGATTACTATTTGCCGGTTTTCAAGCACTCGTCAAAATTATTCTATAATGACTTGATATGAAAATTTCAAAAACACTTTTTAAACAGTGAACCGTGTTGTTTTAGATTTTTTCAAATACTTGAAAACTAGGTACCTAAATATGTCCTAAAAAAAGTTTGGTTTGAAAATCGATTCTTCGAAAAATGAGTTTCATTTTGAAGTGAGGTTTTTTTCTACCGGAAGATCCGAGATAGCGATCAAAACTTTAATTGGAGCATAACATATATATACACCTTTGGGAATATTTTTTTATGATTTTAAAAATTAATAAAACACTTAAAAATAACAAAGCGTTCAGAAGTCATGTAATTTTTAAAAATGAATGGTTGTTTTTGGATTTTTTTAAATTTTGAACCATTTGCTGATAACCTGATAAAATAAATCATCTTTATTTTCGAATACTGAAACTAGAATAAATAACCTTCAAAATGAATCTTTAAACAATAAAAACGGTCAACATTTACGGGCAGGGGAACGCCAACAAACTACAGATAACATTTTCTCAAAACAACATTTTGCGAACAGCTTTGGATGGTTAATGAATCATTTTTTTTCAACTCCTGCTGGACTTTCGTGTTAGAATGCATTCCAAATATATTCGCATTTTGATTTAAAACAGGGGGTGCATTGAAGAGTTCATGAAGACATTGGTCTTGACTTGATGTTTACTCCGATGCTTAAAAAACAGCGTCAATCATATAAAAAATTAAACTTCAATCAGTTTTGTGATATTTGCTATTTGGACGTTTCGGCTCGTTTTTAAGGTGATTTCAATCATTGAATCATCTGGACCTATGAAAATTTGTGGTATTTAAATCTTAATTTAAGTTACAAGACTCAACTATCGGTTCAGCAAGATTTTTTAATATTTGTCTTAATTTAAAAAAAAAATAATTTTACACTGTGAGCAGAAGAGCCACAGTCTTTTATCCTAAGAGTTGCCGACCACTGATCTAGAGGCTCTGAATTAAGGAACATGAAATGTTAAAAATTCCAGTGGTCGAACTCTCTAAAGTTCTCATAAAATAGGCAACAAAAAAAGCTTCTCTCCTGTGTGTTATATCAATAATATTATTTCAAAAGAATGTTAATATATTTTTAGAAAAAAATACATTTAAAATTTTGAATTAGTAATTTGCAGTTTTTTGTGTCTTACATGTAATTAAAAGTATCACGTAGCAAAGAATGCTGTAGGCCTTTTTCTATCTAATCACTTCCCAATGATGTGCTCTATTCGACAAAAGGGTTTGCCCATTCACATTAGGAGCAACGCAAGCGCCAAAAACTTTTATTTCAGCTCCACCCAATTATTTCAATAGAAAAACGACCGATATTGTGTCTAAGTGTGTTGATGTGTTGTTTGTGAGACTGACTCTTAGAATGCCAACGACAAAAGGCCCTTTCTGTATTTAATGACAAAATGTCAGATAAACTTCTAGTCAGCAGGATTCCGCAAGAACTGTTATTATGCCCGGATCCAAAAACTTGGCAAACTCCATTTGCTGCCACTTCCATGTTGTGTTTTGTTTCTGAGTCCGTGAGGGCGTAGGAAAATGTGACAATAAATGAACACCTGCCCGGGTCGTACAGTGAAAGGTAAAAGGCGGCATGGAAGGATCCGTCGATGAAGGGCCGTTACCGGGGCTGAAAATTGAACCCGGTCCGGTGTAATTGGACCCTGGAAGCGGCCGTGTGTCTCTCTGAGGCTGTCTCCTGGCGGATGTGGCCATTTTCGTGTTTCGTGTATCCATTTAGGTACCGGACCGGGAGGTGAAAAGGACATGTCGAATGGAAAATTCTGTCATATCCACCGAATTGCTGATCATTATCGGAAATAAATTCACCTGAAACGACCCGGCAATGCCGATGATGGTTGTGCGAGATATGATGCTTGATATTGCGCTCTGTTCGGCGAGAGAATGGAATTTAAATTTTAGCACAAGATAGGCCCCAGAAGATGTTATTTCTTGCTTTTCAGTTTGACACATTTGAAAGGACGATAACCATAATGTGTAGTCGTTATGGAAGGATTTATGCAAATATTCATAGCAAATCGAATAAAAACAAAAGTAATTTCTTAAAATTAGTTTCGTGTACGTTCAAAAGAATCAAAACTTTTGTTTGTGTGATAGTGTGACAATACAAAATGTTCTCTCATAAATTATTCGTAAATTGTAACATTTTATGTCGATGAGGGAATTTAGAATCAAGAAAAGCAAATTCCAACAAACTTTTACGTCGTTATGAAACAACTTAAAATAGCACCGTTGAAATCTTCAATATTCTGAACTGTAAAACACAATTAGCCATTCTAGCGTGCATATTTCTGTATACTTAAGACTTAACAGAAGAAACAATCGATAGAATCCTTATCTGTCTTTGTTTGTGTTTAGATTCCTTATCCTTCAAAACCTTTAAGCTTCTGAATCAGTTACACAAAATACTCATTCCAAACGCATAATAAACAATAGAAGGAACCATGAGAATTCGACAAACAGAATTTATTTTCAAAACTTGAATAAATATCAGAATATTTCGGAATTTCAAGGGAAATACAAAAAAAAACTATCACAATTAGTTAGGTATCATTCATGTAATTAATTTGGCTCTTTTTTACCAATGCACGACTTTGGCCTTAAAAGTCATAAGCTTTTATTTTACATGCCGCTAATATCGACATTTTTTGCTAACCAAACCATGCCTTCAGCATTTAAGTAGGTAATCTTAATTTTATGTAAGAATTCCAGCATTTCTATATTGAAAGCTCTTTTGAAATGATTCAAGAGCTCAGATTTTACGGCATGAAATCGTTAATGTTCGTCTCTTACCAAACAAGGCAACAAAATTCACATTTTTTCGAGCTGCAAGGAATTCTATAGCAATTTTGAATAATTTAGGAGCGCTGATTACAAATATGCAATTATTTTTCTCCTATTAGCTCTTGTTTTCGGAAAAGCTTTGGAAAATAAGTGAAAAATAAATTAATTAAGTTTGTTTCGACAAAACAATAGAATATTAATTTAAAAATAAAAATTTTAACTCAATGATAAACTTTCCAGAAGACCGCAAGTATTTATGAATTCTGAGAAAAAGTTATGAAGGTTTTCCTTTTTCTTTTTTTCAATTTTGCAAAATATGGGATTTTTGACGAAATTAAAAAGAAAATTGAAGCCAAATGGAATCTTTTCTATTCCCCCAAGTATAACACAAATCGTTTTGCAGCCATCAACAAAGTTTTTCAGTATCAAATATTCAAAGACATGCAAAAGTGATGTCAGAATTATAGTTTAATTCTTGTGTTTTAATTTTTTTTAAAATATGGAGTTTTGTTTGTTAAGCGTTGAACATCTGAAACTGAAATATCTAGGCAAGATTTGAATTCTTGGTTGGATGAAGAATGATAAACAGATTCCGAATCTGTTTTTGTTTTCACGTATAGGTTTATCAGTTTATCAGTTCTTTTTAGATCGATTTTACCCAAAACTGATCAAGATCATAGCTTCAAACTATTCAAAATTATACAAAACTAGCTGACCCGGTAAACTTCGTTTTACCTTCAAAAGTAAAAATCGTAATAAATGTTTAATTTCATCTACATGTCCCTAACTGCACCGTGCTCACGAATAGATTCTTATGGAAATCGTACCAAATAAAGTTGAATTTGTATTGGGACCACCTTCCATAAAAAGTGAGATCCTTGAACTATTATACAAACCATCTCTGACCCAAAAAACCCTTCACCCCTTCACTTCATTCCGACCGACCATTCATACGTGATGTTGTTACAAAGAAAATGCCTGCATTTTTATATATAAGATGTGAAGAGATAATTTTGTATGGGGACCCCGCTTTATTTTTTTAAACTATTATACAAACCATCTCCGACCCAAAAAAAACCCTCGGATACCAAATTTCACTTCATTCCGACCGACCATTCATACGAGATGTTGTTACAAAGAAAACGCCTCCATTTTTATATATAAAAAAGCTCCTTTACTCTCTGAATCTACCATGGAAAAATGTTAATTTTGTTGCATTGTGTAATTGTTGTGGAATGAAAAGTTTATCTCTTTTCAATGCTATGTTTATGAACAGCAAGACAATTGCAAAAACACACTGTGATCATTTGTTTACCCTAAAATGGATCTATTTACTTTACAAAGAATAATGAAAAGAAAAAAAAACTTACTCGCCTGTAATTTTTTTTTTTACAATATCCCAAATAACTATTATTCTAAGAGAAAGATGATCCTCAATTTTATTGGATAATTTGGTGGTGGATATAAAAAAATCCAAGTTTTCAATAAATTGGAATGAAGCTTGTATGCAACCAAACTTACATACAATATAGAGTATCGTACTTATTTTGGACCAGGGGACCTATTTCGGACCACCTTGTCTTACTCTTTTATAAAGCAACTACTAACGAAAAAAATTAGTGCGTTACATTAAGTCCCCGGGCTTCAACAATATTGGCTAACAAATTTCATGATTATTTGTTTTATAAGAGAGCTAGACAAGGTGATCCAAAATTGGTCCGCTGGTTCAAAATAAGTCCGTTACCCTACATTGCACAAACTTGAAATAATGAGTTATAAACCAGTTAAGTTCGGAAATTCAAATAAAAACTTAAACAAAAAGAGATACAATTCCCATCTTGTACAGTTTGACTTGCGCTCTATCAATGGTTTCAATTTTTGAATAAATTAACAAGTTTCTCAATAAAAACCCTAAACTGTTAATTCCCTTTTTCAGAGTTTTAGGAAATATCGAAGGTAGGGGGAGGGGGGTTGATAAAAAAGAATTTGAAATTTGTTTAGGCGTTACGTTAATCTTATAATCATTCATGGAAAAATATGAATTTTTTTTTTCATTTTAATAAATTCCGCTTCTTTCTTCAAATTTCTCTTTTTTTACCAATACTTCTTATTTAAAGAAACTGCCTCAAGCAATCAAAAGCCACATATTTACGTGAATGGAGGCTTTGAAAGTTACATATTGGTGGACGAAGAGAATCATCTGCCCAATTCCCTTGAGCAGGGGTGATAACTGTCCGAATGTCATTTGACATTTTTCTGAAGCCTAGAGCGACATTCATCAGTTTGAAAACGACTGTCGCAGTCATGTCCTTTTTGGATTTTGTGAATGTCATCGCAAAGAAATTCCCTCAAGAAAATGTCAAATAACATTTGGGATGAATGTCACAACTTGCTTCGAGATTGTGATAGTCATGGAAAAAAATGTTACGCTAATCTGATGACAGTCGGTTGTTCTTTCTGAAATTCATATTGGCAAATGTTATGGCGACATTTATCATTTTGAATGTCACAGAATATAATCGTGGCATTCATAAGAATCTTGATGAAATGTCATTAAAATGAATGTCGCGACAGTCAAAACGGTTCCTGCTGACTTTGCCATGTTGGCTGGCCAATCTGGCCGGTTACGAAATCCGGAAAATCAAAATGATCAGATTTTAACTTGCGACACATCATTAGAAAGCTCTTGGCCTGTACATAATGGGAATTGATATAAAAAGGTGGGTCGGGGCCATCTGGTCCTGGCCACGGCCAATCTGGCCGGTTCCGGAATCCAAAAAATCAAAATGATCAGATTTTAACTTGCGACACATCATTAGAAAGGTATTGACCTGTATATGATGAGAATTGATTGGACATATTTTTCGGGCCATCTGGTCCTGGCCACGGCCAATTTGGCCGTCAGATTTTAACTTGCGTTCCGATTTTAACTTGCGACACATGAATACAAAACGTTTTCAGTCTTCCCAAAGTTCTAACGAGTGTAAAAACGCTTAGTTGTAGTTTCATCAGACTTCGCAGGCTGGTTTACCATTTATTACCATATATTTGTTAACCATGCAAAATAACAAGTTTCACGCACATTCCATTAAACCTTTATTTTTCTAAGAATAAAAGTCCTTTTTTGTGAACTTTTCCTCTAACGATGATGAAAAAACTTATTTGCTGCAATATGCTGATGTGAACTGAGCTGCTCTTTGTCGTTGAAAAGATAGTCGAAATCTGAACAAACGGTTTCAAATCAGTTCCTTAGATCTGCATTGTATTACTTACGGTTCCTGCGAACTGGAGTTTATACATATCAACGCTGGAGTGCGGTATTATTCGGTTCAGGAAATTCGTTCAATCGCTACCGGAATTCCTTAAAATCTCGATCTGTAGCGGGAAACGCGAGGTAAACAGGTCCGAATTTACACCAATACAAAGCCCGTTTAGGGCTGCTCGTTGTGCGAGATGACGTCGGTTACATGCAGTGTGTGTGTCCAGGCGATCTCACCAGAAAACGATCGTGTCTACTGCTTTGGTGGCTGCCACCAAATCCTGCATAAAAAATTTTCGGAGCTCAATTCTGCTGCCTGCAAGGCGATACGCGAGAACCCAGGACTAAAGTATATGTGCTTCGACTGCAGAAAAAAGCTTAGCTGTATAAACGAAGTCAACAAAAAGTGTGAGCACCTTGCCGAGAAAGTGGAGTCATTGAGTACCCGATTTGATGATTATAAACGCGAACTCTCTGATCAACTCAAGCTTCTGCTATCTGAGTTTGAAAGAACTCTCTCTGATCGCTTTGAACTGATCATGGAAAATATGTTGAGAAAACGCTCTGAGTTACGCAGTCTATCTCAGCACACAGATTAAAAACAAACAGATGTACGACACAAAAAAACTTTCGCTGAGGTTGTCGAAAACGGTACTGCTAATGCTGAATCAATTTTTACCACCCCGTCTATAAAAATCAACGAAGGGCACCAGCATAGGTCAGGAAAACGCCGTACGAATGTTGTTAAAACGCCAAACACATCGAATCCTTCCGCTGTTAAAACACCAAACGTATCGAATAGGTCTGTTCTCCAGGTTCCATCGCAAAGTGTGACCACAAAAAGAACAAATTCCAAAAGGTTTGATAGAATCAGTCAGACGATACTGTTCAAACCAAAACATGCTAAAGATCCCAACGAAATTCAAAACTGCATTAAAAAACATCTAGATCCTATCGAATATGCTGTTAAAGAATTTCACCTGCGAGATAATGGAAACATAGCCATTCGATGTGAAACCAGTGAATTTGCCGAAAAACTGTCTATCTTTGCGAAACAAACTCTCGCCGATAAATTCGAAATAGATACGCTTAAGCCGCTTAAACCCCGATTGAAGATCCTAGGGTTCTCCAAAGAAGTTGATGAGAGTACATTGCCAGAAATGATTAAAAAACAAAACACGGTTCCCCATAATGCTGAGCTTGAAATAATTCGCCTACAGAAAAGCTACCGAAAAACGGATCATCTTATGTCAGCTGTTATTGAAGTCGACGCAGCCACATTTGAATATCTCATGAAACTGAAATTCGTTAATGTTGGGTGGGATCGATGTCGTGTTGTCGAAGAAGTCAATGTCCAGCGTTGCTACAACTGCTCCAGCTATGGTCACAAGTCTATCACGTGCCAGAACAAAGCGTGTTGTCCAAAATGTGCTGGTGCTCATTTAGCTAAAGAATGCGAAAGTGATATTTTAAACTGCATTAACTGTTTGAATAAATCTCAAACTCAGTCTGATGATATTCGTAATACCTGGAACCACTCGGCATGGAGTTTCGATTGTTCTATTTATAAGGAGCGATTGAAGATAGCCAAACG
The DNA here is from genome assembly GCF_029784155.1 of Uranotaenia lowii. NCBI lineage: Eukaryota > Metazoa > Arthropoda > Insecta > Diptera > Culicidae > Uranotaenia > Uranotaenia lowii. The sequence continues at coordinate 325,171,958 of NC_073692.1, forward strand.
ACAAATAGATTACGCAACGTAGCAATCATGGTCCTGTTTCTCTTCACCACACTTCAATGTGGCTCTACCGCATCAGCCAATGCCAACTCGCCATTCTTCGGTACCTCTTCCTGTTTTTCCAGGTAAGCTACAGAATGGTATATGCCCAGTCGAAGTATTTTTAGATCCTACACATCCTGAAAGCAGTTCTGATAATTTTCAGACACATATGAACACTGACTTGGAAAATCTAACACCTGATGATGATGAACCTACAAGCCGCATAGTTTTTTGTCCAGGTAAATTACAAACGGGTATATGTCCCGCCGAAGCCTCCAAAGATACTGCTCCGCCTTCTGAAGAATCGATCTTCCAGGATCCTATGCTACCTTCCTCGCTCGAAGATGGTCCATCGAGTTCCGTTTTTTGTGATGCTGTACCCGTTCCTGTTCCGCCAGTGAAAATCTACTACCAGAACGTTCGAGGGCTGCGCACCAAGCTTGATGATTTTTTTATTGCCACCGCTGACATCGAATACGACGTTATTGTACTAACTGAGACTTGGTTAAATGATGGGATTCCAAACGCACAGTTATTTGGAAACCGTTACGAGGTTTATAGACGGGATCGTGACCCCATAAGGACCGGTAAAAAAAGAGGTGGTGGAGTTTTGATCGCCGTTCTGAAGAAATTTACTTCCTGGAAGGTGTCTGCGCCTATTGACGACGAAGTTGAACACTTGTGGGTCTCAATTCAATGTTCGCCGAGAAATATTTGCATTGGAGTTGTATATATTAGTCCCGAATTAGCTGCTTCTTGTATCCTGATAAAAAAGCATATTGATTCAGCCCTTGCTGTCTGCAACTCGATCTCTTCGGCCGATTACAACATGCTCTTTGGTGATTATAACCAGCGAGAAATAACGTGGACACAATCGACCGTGTTGCATGGTGCGTGCCCCAGTCCTAACAGTTTGTCGTTCTCCCTCTCCAGTAGTCTTCTCATCGATGGAATAGCACAACTTAATTTGCAACAAATGATTACCGCAAAGAATTCTCACGGGCATACGCTTGATTTGCTTTTTGTAAATGAAAGCACTCTCGCCGATATCAACATAGAGGAAGTTCTCGAACCATTGATTTGTGTTGACGAATTTCACCCACCTTTTCAAGTCCTTTTGAAATGTTCACCGGTGATCCAATTTGTTGATGAACTGAATATCCAAGAGTTTGACTTTTCAAAAACAAATTTTGCAGCACTAAACGATGCCTTATATGAAGTCGATAGGTCGGTCATGTCTGAGATTTCCGATGTCGACCTAATACTTGAGTTTTTTACTGAGACAGTACTACAACTTTTTCGTCAGTATGTTCCAGCCCCGCACCGTAAACGAAGTCCTCCTTGGTCTAACAGATGTTTGCAAATTTTGAAAACCCGTCGTTCGAAAGCGCTCAGAAAATACTCACTGCACCGAAACAGCTTCACAAAAACGGTTTACATTGCAGCCTGTCGGGAATATCGTGGATACAACCGCTTCCGAAACAACGCTTACTTGAAACGCACTGAAGAGAAACTCAAAAGTAAACCCAAAAGCTTCTGGAGTTTTGTCAGAAGCAAACGAAACGAGTCAGGATTGCCTCAATCCATGTATTTAGAAGGATGCCAAGCCACCAATTCTATGACAGACATAAGCAACATGTTCGTCGATCATTTTTCGAGTGCCTTTACTAATGCCACAGCAACATCCGAGGAATTGAACCTAGCAATATTGAACTGCCCTCCAGATATTATGCGTTTGCATAGTCCCACCTTTTCGCCAGAAGATGTAAAAAATTCAGCTTCAAATTGAAGTGCTCGACCTCCCCTGGACCGGATGGAATTCCAACAATTATCTTGAAAAGATGTGCTCACTCTTTAAGTCTTCCGCTTTCGATGATTTTCAACAAATCTACGTCCATGTCAATTTTTCCCACGAAATGGAAACATTCTGTTATGTTTCCCGTCTACAAGAAAGGTGATAAACGGGAAATATCCAATTACCGAGGAATCACATCTCTTAGTGCTGGCTCGAAACTTCTCGAGATTTTGATCAGCGATTTTATGTTCCAGAGTGTAAAACAATATTTATCAACTGATCAACATGGTTTTTATCCTGGCCGTTCAACGAACACAAATCTGGTTGAATTCACTTCATACAGTATTCGAAACATGGAAAAAGGAATCCAAATCGACACGGTTTACACCGACCTTAAGGCTGCCTTTGATCGAGTAAATCATCGCATCCTGTTAGCCAAGCTGAGTCGATTAGGGGCTACGCCTTCCTTCGTACAATGGATGAAATCATATTTGTGAATCGAAAGCTCAAAGTCAGAATTGGGAATACTGAATCTCAATCGTTCAGTAACGTCTCTGGTGTTCCACAAGGTAGCAACATGGGTCCACTTTTATTTGCAGTGTACTTCAATGATGTGTGCTTCGTGCTGCCCCCAAAATGCAGATTATTATATGCAGATGACTTGAAAATTTTTTTGGAAATCAATTCTGTTGAAGACTGCAAAATATTACAACTCTTGATAAACATGTTTGTCATGTGGTGCCGAAGAAACTTGTTAACAGTAAGCACCACAAAATGCTCCATTATATCGTTTACTCGTTGCAAGACGCCGTTGAACTGGTGCTATACAATTGAAAATTGCTGCTTGGAACGTGTGACATCAATCAAAGATCTTGGTGTCCTGCTAGACGCTAAAATGACATTTGTAAACCACTATGAAAGCACTATTGCTAAAGCAAACGGGAACTTAGGCTTCATCATGAGGATTGGTAAGGAGTTTAAAGATCCTTATTGTTTGAAAGTGCTGTTCTGCTCACTTGTGCGGTCACATCTCGAGAACTGCGTCATAGTTTGGTGCCCATTTGCTGCAAATTGGATAAACCGTTTGGAAGCCATTCAGAGGAAATTTACTCGTTTTGCTCTTCGTTTTCTGCCCTGGCAAAACCCATTGCAGCTACCACCATATCGATCCCGATGCGACTTATTAGGAATGCAAACTCTGGACCAGAGAAGGAATCTGCTAAAAACTATGTTCGTCGCAAAGATCTTACTGGGTGAAATCGACGCTCCTGCTATATTGGAAAAAATCAACCTGAATGTTATCCCGAGAACTCTTCGATCCAGAGAACCACTGCGGTTAAACTTCCACCGAACGGGCTACGGACAATACGAACCAATCCGAGCAATGTGCTCAACTTTTAACGAATATTATGAATGCTTTGATTATAATCTATCATCTTCCGTTATTCGTTCCCTACTTCTACATGAAATCTTAATGCCGGTTTACTTGTTTTTGATTTGTATAATATTAGTTAAATAGTTTTTAAGTTTTCATGTAGACCTCGTTGTCAGATGAATAAACAATAATAATAATAATAATAATAATAATAATAATAATAATAATAAAAATGAAAAAATACATCATTCGAAGCCAAAGGTACATAAGTGTGTTTTGAGAAAGAATGGCATGGACCAACTTACCACGCTTATGCGTCTTGTACAGTTTCCTCTACTCTTAAAGAGTACGTATGGTAACCCAAGTCCAGAGCATTGATTTCGACTTAAAATTTAAAGGATAATATTTATAATTTAAATTGCTTTGAATTTTCTATATTTTCAATGTATTTTTTTTTATCCATTTATTTGTTAGAGCCACATAGATGGTAAAACGACCATAATCAATACAAAAATTTTTTTTAGATAAAATGTATGTAAAATTTTTCCTGTTTATTTACCGTACGAGCAGGCATGCATTTTCTCTATTGAGAATCACGGCGGTGCGTGTGGGTTTTTCAATTACCCCAGGAGATTCTCTGCATTTCACCACGGAGATTTTTAACTAACACCAGTGGAGAGATTATATTGAATCCAACACCAACGAGCGTGAGAGTGAGTGCTCTTATGTTTACCACTTTCACCACCGAGAAAACAGATCGATCCAATTATTGAACACGTATACATTGCAGGTGATTGTATACATTTAGGGGTATTTCGAGTGCTAGTATACTTGAAGGGGCAATTCCAATAGGACTAGCAACCAAAAAACAGTTTGTTTACCTGAAGAAGGCATGTTTTACCAATCCAAATCCATTGCTTTCAAATCTTAAAATTTCTATAAATAAAAAATGTTTATTTTGTTAAAACTTTTTTTTTATCATTACCATTTTCTCAAAAGTTCGGGCCGAGTGGAACTTTTTGCAATATTCCCGGTAGCTTTTTTCAAGTTTTGTCCCAGATAAATCCGGACAATCTGGTATAAATTCTATTGATTAAATTGTTCAATTTCATGTGAGATGATTCATTTCATAAAACGCTAAGAATATGGAAAAAGTTGGGGTTTCATTTCGATTTTAGTTTATCCGTGTTGAAAATGCGTATTTGTATTGCATTGAAGTGTAATATTGCTAATTTGATAAAATTATGACGATATAAAAAAGTTTAATATTCGAAATCTTTATTTTGATTTTCCGGATTTCGAAACCGGCCAGATTGGCCGTGGCCAGGACCAGATGGCCCCGAACCACTTTTCCTATCAATTGCCATCATGTACAGGCCAAGAGCTTTCTAATGATGTGTCGCAAGTTAAAATCTGATCATTTTGATTTTCCGGATTTCGGAACCGGCCAGATTGGCCGTGGCCAATGAATGTCATGACTGTCAAAACCATGACATTTTTAAAATTTTTCCATGACAGTCACGGAATCCAAAATTCAAAAATATCATTCCGACATTCAGAGGACCAACAGAATTTTCGACTGTCACAAGTCAAAAATGTTATCGAGAGAAAAATTCGATGACATTTTTCTAAGCGACTGTCATTGCAAAACTGAATGACATTTTCTCCAGTCGTTTAACATTTTTTTGGATGACCGTCAATGTCATTGCGACATTTTCGAATGTCATTGGAAAATGTTATGCGACTGTAACAATCGTGACTATCTTTTGGATGACATTCTCAACCCTGGCTATGATCATTTAGAATCCGGACAGTTACAAACGTGTGTATTTTTAAAACTATTCATCTGATCGGAAAACTTTCTATGGAGGAAATGAAGGTTTTAAAATGAAATTTAATGTAAAAATATTAAAAAAAATATTTATCAATTATTTCAAGAAATACTCTAACTTTTTCATAAAATCTCTTTTTTATCTTTGCACACTTTTTTCAGTCATGTATTGATTTATTTTTTTAACCAAAGAAGCAAAACCTTTACAAAATCATGGTATTTTACACGAACTCACCTAAAAAAAGCAATGGGAATCTGGTTGGAACCTTTTCATGAGTAGGCATCTAGAAGAATTTGATCTCTTAAATCCGGTTTTAACATAATTTTTTTTGTCCATCAGAACACATCTGTCATATTGCATAAAAACCGGATGCACAGATTGTGATCTTTGGAACTGATCATTTTTAGTTATTTACTTGGTGTCTACTAGTCAGGCAACACTTTTCGCCGGAAATGGATATTTTGCATTATTTGAGGAGTCTGCATTTAGTTATCCCCAATAACCATAGACTTTTTATCATATTTAAGATCAAGGGTTGCACTCCGATGGTTGGTTTGAACTTCTTGTGGATCCTTGAGTGGCTCCTTATACTTCGTAGCCATTTGGTCCAAAAAAATCAGAAAAAAATCAACAGTTATGAGCTTTCAAGTTAACAATGAAGAATTTTCGAGGGGCAAAATGCGTAAAAGGAGCAAATTTGTGCAAAATTATTTTTACCATGTCTTTTTGCATCGTAAATATCTCAAACACACGTTAACTGAAAAAACCGTCAAAAATAGGCAAGATAGTCCTTTCCATATCCAACACAACGCTACTAAATGTTTGCATATCCGAGCTTTATTAACGTAGCTATCACCGAAATAAAGTGCCCGGATACTAAATGATCATAGCCTTAGTTGAAATCGTAGGTTACGAAGTTTTTAAGCTTTTAAAAACATCGAAAACCAGTTTTCATTTTTTTTTTGCACATAAGCAGAGTCTACCAAATCATGATATTTATCGCAATACATCCTGAAAATATATCATGATATCGGTTTTCGGGTTCAAGCGTAATTTGTCAAAAATTGTTTTTTTTTCCGTCACAAGTTTTGTCGTTCATCACAACTCATCTGTTACGTTGGCTTGGCACTGGCTTTATAACTTACGACCTCTGATGCTCGCAATAATTTGTTGTTTTAGGTTAAGTTTACATGACTGATTGCTGAGCACCACTTCTAGCTTTTCCGAGACAAATTGGCTGGACATTTCAGCAATTTACACTTTGTTTTTCGGTTATTCATAATTTAAATGCTGGTATAAGCCTTGACTTCCCTGATGATCTTTAATCATAATTTCCGACTATGTGCTTCACTACAACACCTGATTTGATTTTTGAGGATATTATTGACAGTGTTTTTCACTTTCTACCCTCTCACTCATGGGAATTATCGGTATAAAAAACGATTTTTTCAGCTCTCGATTGACTAATGATGAATTTTCAAAGAAACTGTGCAAAATTATTTTAAATCTTCTTCTTTTGCATCTTAAATATCATGAAAATGCATTTGTTTTAAATTTTGAAAAAATAAGCCACAATGATTTTGCAGTTCATCCAACTTTAACTATGTTTTGCATATCCAATTAGATACTAGAACCTAAGCTATCATCAAAAGAAAGTGTCCCATTTCTAAATGAACTTAGCTTTTTTTTTCTATCATAAAAATTTCAGGTCAAATATTAATTTGAGGAAATATCTGATGGTTAACTTTCTTATTTTATTTTTTTTTAGATCATTAACATCTATAGAAATTCGTCTTTACAGTTGATTTTTCCATATTTCTTTAAATTTGCTTCTTTAAAAAGTTTTATTAGCTCTCAATTCCAACGGCACACCCTGGAATTAAATTCCCATTAGCAAAGCAATCAAACATCCAATACGAATGAACTCGAAAATCAAATCGTTGTTGGGCAATATCAATTTCCGTTTTCAATTCAAAAGGTCTGAAAAATAAACATGATGATTTTTATGATTCGTACACCGAAATCCATCCATAATTCTTTTTTCTTTTGGTGTCTTCGAGCGAAGAAACTCTTTTTCTTCCTTCAGCAGACAATAAAAAACAAAAAGCCTCCAGCACATCGGCCAGTTTTGATCTACACCTGCTGGTTTACGCATCTTGATCGGAAATTGGAGGCGTCTCAACGTAGCAAATTCATGGTGATGTTTTTAGAAGAATGCTATCATATTTTAGAACTATATACCCCGCGTCTCAGAGCTGTAACGATGCATATTTGTTGTCTTCCTGAAGCGCCCCGGTTGATTTTTATGCTGTTTTTTTCGAGTTTTGTAACCCAACGGCGAGAAAAGCCATTTTTTGGCAATAATATTCCAACGCAAAACGGTACACGGTGCGCGATAGAAATATGAATAAACAATCGTTTTATATGCTAATGGAAAGACTATCATTTTCCTACTTGGGAAACTCCTTGACTGGTTCCAAGTGAATGAAACTCAACTCCCTCGACCAGCCTTAGGCGTGCCGGGAAAATGAGAGGTTTTTTTTCTGTCGGGCCGAACGCCTAATGGAAATAGTTTGTTGCGAGATGAACTTCCGGGACAGATCTTGCAACGATAGGTACTGTCCTTATTTATTGCTTTAGATGGGGAAAGTTGCTCGGACAAATCTTTCTAGATGTATTTTCTAGAACTAGTGGAATGTTCTTATTTCTTTATCTTGAACAAAGCTTTGGAACTGGCTTGATAAACCCATTCTAAAAAAAATCCTGAAAAATAAGCAATTTGATTTGATCTCAATACTTAAAAATACTTTCTATCAACATTAATTTGGATATAAATTTTGGTGCCCGGATAATCTTGAACAAAACTTGAAATTTATTCCGGGATAAATCTGCGCATTCGAATAACTATTGGGATACCCTCGAAAGCGGTATAATATGGCATCTTGAGCAGCGATGGAAACGAAATGATTTCGATTCGATCAACGCTTAGTCGCAACGTCGCAAGATCTCGGTATGTTACAAACCAAGAGCGAACTCAATCCCGTCGGCAGCTGAATCGAGTTGGCATGATGATGGTTGAATACCTACATGCAACATTTTGGGAGTGATGTAGCTCCGAGAAGGATGCTACTCTCTATGCTCGGACTTGAATAAATTCCTACGTACGCGTCGCTCGCGTAGAGTGAGTGTCACTCTTGCACACGATTGGACCCGTTCGCAAGTTGTAACACACCGTGATCGGGGAAACTCGAGACTTGTACACTTTGGGATTTCCTACATCTTGTTGCAACCACTCCCAAAGTTCGGCACTTGTTGGTTAGGTAGGATGGCTAGGATTTGTTTTGCTCTCGAGTTACCCAACCGCCCGGGTATGGATAGATTAAAAAAAAAACATACGCACGGGCGTTGTTCTATGAGAAATTTGTTTGGAACTTTTTAAATCTTCCCATGCCGTTTGCAAAGTTTCCGTTAAAACTGATGTCGTTTTTTTATTTTATTCGTAGTTTGTAGTCGTTCCACTTGCTATAGAATGTGTTCAATATGTATGATGTTAGATTTATTGGGTACGTAATGTATTCTTGTTTCTCAACATTTAAAAACTGGTTCAATATGTTTTAGTAAATTAGCCGAAGCTGGCTTTGAAAAGAGTACCAAAAAAGAATCACTTTAAAAAATGCAAACAACTTTAGACAGTCTTATTGTATTAAACTGATTTTACAATAATTGTAATTGTTAAGAACAAATTTATACTAAGGTGCATAAATGGGCGAGGGTTCAACGGAAATTTTGACCGCTATTTCAGAAAATTTGGTTAAAAAAAATTCAGACAAAAAATCCATTCATTGCTTTGCTTCACTGTATCTCATTTAATTTAATATTTTGTCTATTTTATTGGTTTACCAAGTTTGCCAATGTTGTGAATTTTTTAAATTTTTTCAATAGGTTAATTTCCTCTATTTTATCAATGCTGTCATTTTAGTCAGTTTGTTTACTTTTGTATTTTTTTTTCAATTGATTCCATTTTGCGAAATCGGCCAATATGTATTATCAAAGCAGTTTATTTTGTCCATTTTTTTTCAAATTCATTCAACTAATTAATTTGGTCATTCTGATGGTTTCTTAATTTATGGTCATTTTTAAGTTCTAATATTTTTGTCATTTTTAAAATTCTTGTCAATTTTCACAATTGGGTCAATTTTGTAACTTTGTAAACTATGAAAAAAATATCAATTTGTCCATTTTGTCTTTTGTAATACTTGAATTTTTTTCTTCAAATTTTGACGATTATGTTAATTTTGTCAATTATGGAAGTTTTGTCAGTTTTTATTTTCTTCTACATTTTGAGCATTTTGTTGAATTTTTTAAATATGACCCATTCCAGCATGTGGTCACAACGTTTGCAACGTTCATATCACACATTAAAAAAAACATACCTCTATGTTAAGAATTTAATTTGCTACAATATGAAATCAAATGAATTTTTCTTGAACAAATAGTTATCCAAATTTTTGCAAAAGAAATCGTAACGTCACAACGCGTAACTTTTTCCACTTTTCAGTTTTTTAATAAAACCGCATTTTTCTGCTCTTCTCTCCGATCAAATTTTAATGAAAATTTCGGAAAAGTATCGATTCATTATAATCAACGAATCTCTGTAGTATTCCAAGGCCCCATTTCGATAAGGGTTATGGTAAAAAAAGATAGTGTGTTCGAAATTAGACGCTCATATACCTATCTAAAAGCTTAATAACTGTTTTATGATAACTCTAATCGAAATGCGTTCTTCAGATGAAATATTGTCATAATTAAAGCTTAGAACATTCAGGTTAAAAGACAAATCGGTTGATAAAGCTCAAATTTATTGGTGAAAAACTGTTTTTTTTTTGTTCTTCCCGAACAAAATCCACGTAATTCTATACAAACTTTAGGTTTCCATAATATACTCTGGCCCTAATTTTGCATGGAACCCTGTGCTAGTGCCTTCATTTTATTGTTTTGTTATACCTTCAAAAGTCTCTCCGTGGTATTTAATGTGAATACGGGGCTCGATTTGGATTTTCTAGTAATATTCTTAGAGTTTTAAGTTTCAATAATGGACACTTAAACAAAAAAAAATATATGAGAAATTTATTTTCCATCAAAGTCTTATGAATTTGTTAGAAGGAAAAAATGTATCTATAAAATTTATCATGTATAAAGATTTTTGAATTTTGTTTGCATTTAATCCATGGATACTTAGTTATTTTATTTGAACATAATGTCAGCTAGTAATAGAAGCTATTAGCGCGGTTTTTCATTCTAATATAGAAGATCATGATCTTTTTGCAAGATTTTTATTCAAGCCACAGATAACTATCTACAGTCACAACGCTTAAAAATACATACCTTTATCACCGGTTCTAGAACGTGAAGTTGCTGTAGTTATTCTTATAGTTCAGCTTTAAAAAATCATTAAAAAATTAGCAGTGGGTCAATTTTGATAAAATCGCGTTCAATGTGATGAAGAACATGTTGTTTACAAATGCTGAAGAGATGAGCTTGATAGTTACAAAGCGAAAAAAGTTTTCACGTAAATTGTTATGGACTGCTGGCGTCTTCACTTACCCCGCTTTATGGGGTAAGTGGGGACGATAGATTTTCCCTTTGATTTCTAAGGAAATTTTCAACAAGTTTTTTTTTGGTTAAATACGTTACTTTATTGCTCGAACCGTCCGAAATTTTGAGAAAAGTTCATGGTAATATTAATATGGCAGCTTTCAATGATTATTGTGTGTAACCCGATATTATCGAAAATATATACTTATTTTAGAAAAACCAAGTACTTTTCCCAACTTTTCATGATCTGAATGCTTAATATAGCTAAATTGTATTGAATGAACAGAAAATTGAAAAAATGTGTAAACATCAAGTATGTATAAAGCCGTCCACACTTACCCCAGGTAGGGTTTGGTGACAAAATTTTAGATTTTTGCAAATAAACCCTTTTTCTCAATTTTTAACCGTCGTTCCTTTTCCTAACTGGTTGTTTCGAATGTAAGGATTGTGTCAATGTAGAGTTTTTCGTCCAGAGTCAGCTAGTTTACGAGAAACTTGCGATTGAAAAAGATGCACATCAACTTCACATCGTAGTTGAAAATAGAAAATTTACAAAAAGTTACCGTAAACATTCGCAATTGCCGGAACCGTATCTCTTTTACAGTTATTGGATAGATTACAAGTAAATTTAACATTCTGCATTAAAAGCTTGAAAAAATAGTTCTCAGTATTGTTTTAATAGCCACCGTCCCCACTTACCCCGGTGTACCTTAGTTAGTTTTTTGACAAAGTTTTGTTTTAAAAAAAGAGTAATTGTTGAAATCAGTTAATTTTCATACTAAAGTTCTTAAATTTCAACAACAAAAAACTCAATTCTAAAAAAAGGTAACTATTTTATAATGGGAAATTAAGCTCAAGAAACAGCCATTCTAATGCTGTACAAATTATTTTTAAATAATGAAAAATAAAAATAGGTTCTCAAGTTGAGAGGCGCTTGGAATGGGTCATATTTTTACCTGTTGCTATGGTCATAAAACAGAAACTGCCCCACCCCCTCCCACCCACAATCGGAGGGATTTTTTTTTTCAACAGTACAGCAATAACACTCCATGTCGCAATCTTTCTAAATAATTGCGAACGAATCGATTCCAACTACTAACGAACGAACGACCAAGCAACAAACAACAGAGCAGAATCATTCAAAAAATCATGATTATGAACACCATGATTCGATCCGATCGCAAGTTGTAACACACCGTGATCGGGGAGATTCGGGAGTTGTATCCTTCGAGATTCGTAGCTTGTCGTAACCACGCGCAACAAGCCATATAGAAGATATGGGATAGCGTTGCGAGTGCACGCAACATGATTTTTTCTGTTCTTGCATCTTCGAATCTCTGGTCACTCGTCGCTCTCTGAGATCTCTCCATGCAACATAAGCAGAACACACGGCGTCGTCTGCCAGCAGCAATTGGAACGAGTCCGAACGTTGGTCGTTCGCTGCTCAAAATCGTTAGAAGCGATTTTTTTCCATCGCTGATCTTGAGTCAGATTTATTGCATCTGAAGGCCTCGAAAGGTCACAGTTATCAAAAAAACCATTCGGTTTCATCCGGTTGAAATATCTGTTTGTTAGCGATACTTAACATGCATAAACACACCGATACACATCCGGCAGCCTCGAAAAGCAGCAAATAAATGGGATCCTTCCGCTAAATCCAGTTATTGAGAATCATCGCCCTTCGCGCGCTCCCAGGGCTTAAAGCCAAACGAAGAATAGGTTTTCGATGCGATTCGGAAACAAACGGAAAAATCGAAAGAAGGAAGCAGGGAAAATCGAACAAATATCATGTCAACTCCCCCAACCCCAAATTTGTTTCACGTATTCAACTGTTTCTCCTTAAGGGCTCCGCTTCGAAAAGGAAAAAAGCGGGCGAGCTTTGTCACGCTGTGTTTATTTCGGTGTCATCGTTTTGCCATCGAATCTTTTATATGCAAAATATTATATTCAAAGCGATAAAAGGAACTTTCGGCAAGCATTCTTCTTCGGCCAGCAGACAATCGACAGTCGATGCGGGGAAGTAGAAAAGAGGGATCTTGCATGCATATTTGGGCCTGATGTTTATGCTTTTAGTGGGGAAAGTGTGTTTCGGTTTCTTTTCCACTTGAGCTTATCGATAAGTGGTTGAGTTTCGCTTTATTCGTTTTATTACTCCCTCCCATTGGAAAAATAGGGAAAAACATCTGTAGGCCTGTTTCTTTTTTTTTATCGTAATAAATGAAATAAAAGAATACCTTCAATCTAAGCCAGGTGATAGTGAAAGTTTCGTTTCGTTTCGGCGAGCTATAGTTGTTCTGAAGTACCAAGGGTACCAATTCCAAAGTTCTCCTAGGCATTTCAGCTAGAAAATGGAAAAATGAACAAAAAAAACCTGAAATGAATTGAGTTTTGTTGAATATTTTTGAACAATTATTACATTAGTTTTTTTTACTCAAGGCCGGAACAAATTTGAAATTCTTCTTTTGTTACTTGGAGTTGGAACATCACGAAGAGTGGAAAGTTTAAAAAAAATAATCCAAATTTTCAATTTAAATAACCAAATTTGACAAAAGCTTGTATGCAAAATCTTGCATACAATTTACACAGCACAACATTGAAAAGTCGTGTTATTTTTTATCGAAAATTCGAATACAAAAGAAGATACAATTCCCACCTTCAACAGTTCGTCTTTCGCTTTTTCAATTGTTTGCATTATCAAAGAATTTGTCAAGTTTTCCAGTAAAATACCCTTAATTTTGTTTATTTACCCCTTTGAAATTTCCGGGCAAATCAAATGGGAAGGAGGGGGAGAGTTTGTTTACAATTTTTTTCCGGCCTTGATTACAGATTAATTTTCAGCCTAACGAACACACTTTGCAATCAGCAATCTTTTAATTGATAACAGTAGGGGAGAAGGGGGTTTGATCTTTATCTCATTTTCTTATTTTTATCAAATCTAGAGTTTGTTTTTATTAGGTCGTATGAGCCACTTTACGTGTTTCGAGAATATCGCTGCTGAAGCGTAATTATTCATTTTTAATTCTCATATTCAAAATAACACCAAAAATTGTCTGGAAATTTCGTATGCGATGCAAAAGAAGATGAGAAATAAGCTCGTGTAAGAAGTACAAGCATATATTTCGTTGCTCGAGTAAACAAGCACATACAAACTTTTGGATTGCATATTTGGTTGAAACGTCGTGTTGCAAATTGATCATTTTTTTACCCTTATCCACACCAGAAATTTGTTCCCGTTTTCCTTCGAGTGTCAATTTGACACTCGTGACTAAAACCGCTATAGATATCTTATTTCTCAATCGATTAGTACAAGAATTTAGTTTAAGAAATCTCGTAATGTAACTCTTATTTGTTTGTCAGACAGCTTCGATTCTTCATTTTTCTGTTATTCAAAGTCTATGAACAAAACTCCGAAAAATCATGCTTCGGAAAAATTTCAGATCAGCTACGAATCAGCTGCTGAAAAGAAATTTCCAATAATAAAGTGTCCAAAAAAGCTCAAGTTAAAAAAATATATGTTGCACACAAGGATTTTTTTGATTTTTTTTTTAAGATCATGTCCACAGAAAATGTAAAAAGGTAGTTTTAGAACTGTACTAAAAAGTATAAACCGTAAAAATTCTTATAATCATAGTTGATAAATGTTGAGAGGTGCATTGAAAAGTTGACGTAATTTGACACGTTTGGCATCTTTAAATTCTCTAAATACGAAACACAGTATTTTTGGCAATTTTTTTGGAGTAGCTGTTATTCATACTTTTTGTAAATTTGCAATTTTCCAGATTCTCATATATTTGTAAAATACCGTCAAACGGGGCATCGTTCAATAGGAGGGTTTGATGCAACATTTGTATACCACAACACTTATTAAATTTTTATTTTAATATTATATAATAAACGTTATCATTTAATGATCAAAAAATGATAAAGCCGTAATTTCTCACAACGTGAGATAGTTTTTAAAAAGTTTAGGATTTTCATAGAAAGTTTAAAAAATCGAGCAAAAGATGTACAATTTTTTACATTTTTTACCCCTAAAAGTATGAAGCACCTTTTGTTTTTTCTTGAAAATCAATTTTACCAGAAAAATGTAAAATTTAATTCCAACAAAACCAAATAAAAGCTGCAATTGATGCATTGTGCGTTATAAAATCACAAAAATATCAAAATCTCTAAATTTTCAAACGTTTTCATTTGATTTTTCATTTAAAACAAAGATTGTTGCAATTAACCCCTTTTTCTTAGAAGGGTGAAAACCGTGGGTTTTGGAAATTTAAAAATTTCTGGTTACACCAATTATTTTCTCACTACCTCAATTTGATGTCCCGTCAATCTTAAAACTTTTGATGAACCAGCGGAATGATTATCTGTGGACATTATGTTTTAAAAGCTATTGAAGTTGAAAATTGTGTCATGATGCCCTTGTTGACGGTATTAAAGAGCTAATGAAATAACACCACTAGAATCGGAATGAAATTTCCTTTCTGGTAATTTTAAATTTATTGCGAAGATCTTGCGTTGCTGTAATCAATATTCAAAGTCAAGTTGTTTTTAGATTTTAGAAAACCTGATACATTGCAAATTCACAAAAAGTTCGAACGATTGCTACTTTTGAAATTTGTCAAAAATTCTGTTATAGGTAAATTTGAGAATCTAAAGATGTCAAAATGTGTTTAATAACGTCAGCTTTCCAATACATTTTCCAAATTTAATTAACTGTGTATTTGACAATTTTGAAGATTCATTGATTGCAAAGTTTGATTTTGTACTACTTAATTATATATTTTTGTGGCTATGATCTTAAAATAATTTGAAAAAATATTTCGTTAAACGCGGCTTTCTAACACACTAATTGATTTTTTTAAATATTTCGTAAGTGATCTACACATTTTTATGAAGCATTTTTTTGTATTTTTTCCATAAACTTTTAATATCGGATAATTGAAGTATTGTACCTGAATATTGTCTGACGAACATATTTGTTTTACAAAACGAGGTTTCTATAACAAAAATTTTGTACAAATCGATTGAGAAACATCCGAGATACGGCAATTTTAAGCAAGGAGTGTCAAATTGACACTAAAAGTTTTAGGGAGTTTGATCAGGAAGTTTCTTTGTCCATGCCTTCAGTGTGCTTTCAGAGTGCGTCCTAGAAAAAAAATAATGATGTAAAATTAAAGTTTTAAAGAAATCTTTTAGGGTCCCAGAAGTGTGTTTGGATTCGCCTGAATAAAGATACAAGCCCCCAAACTTCCAATAGAGTTATATTGATACTCAAGAACGGATTAGGGTTAAAACCGGATTGTATTTTTCCTAAACTTGTCTAATTCCTGCTAACCTGCTTCAAGTACTAAAGTACCAAAATCAACATTCTTATGAAGATCTACACAATTAATGGCATGTGATTTAAAGACATTTTTCAAGAGGTAAAGTCAATCATAAAAGAAATAGGACTTACTTTTGAGAACCTGTAGTGTTATCTGGATCCCTGATATGCGCTTTAAAAAATATCAGAATTGTGGAGCAGGTTTCGCGTTTCGCTTAAGTCTTTAAATCTGCCTACATTTTCTGCCAGAGGAAAATCTCCTTTTGACCGTTCTGTAGCAGCCTGGAATCGGTGCTGCGAGAGACTCCGTGCATCAGGAACATATCTATCCGACTTGACAGCAAGTTACTTCCTATGAATCTGATTATTACGGTTACTTATCCGCTGCATCTGTAATGAAAAAAAAAAAATACAAAGCCGAAAATTCGTCCAGCTATAATAGAAACGTTTCTTGAGCTTACCTGGCAACAGGAACAAAGAACTTTAGCTCAAAATACTATAAAAACTAAAGCTATTTACGTTGACATTTCTTAACTTTTCGACTCTCAGCGACGTGTTTTCTACGAAATAGCCACCTTGTCTTTGGTGACCCTTTGATTTAGAGATGAAGCACTTATTCCATATGAAGTGGAAAATCGTGATAGGATTCGCGGCCAATCTCCAAATAAAATAACTCAAAATGAAAAAGTGTTCTGATTTCTTCGCTTTTCTTTAGAACAGCTTGATTTGCTCCAAAACTAACATGGATACCAGCAATCGCCAACAACACTTCACGGAAATCAAATTATTCCTCAACTCAGGACAAAAAATACGTCGTTGATTAGCAGAGGGCTTCCTGTGTTACTATGGCCACAAATTCTTCCGGTGGCCATGCTAACGATTGTTTACTAGGGTGTCCCAAAATTACATAATTTCTGGGAATCTGAGGCCTCAATATTCTGAATTGTGGTTTTTATTAAGGATTAAACCGTGAATAGCGCTTCACACGATGATACAAACAACATGCTTTGTTCTGCAAAGTTTAAGTGCACAGCATCTTAAAAATAGCTTGCCTATTTTCAATTTTGATACGAATTTGATTCATTTTCCATTTTTACGTATTTTACCCAAACAAAATTAAAAAAATATAAAATACATAAGTTTTGTGAACATTTTTGGACCCAGAATTTATTTAAAATCAAATATTTTGAAAGTGGACTTTTTTCAAAGATCGCCCTTGCGGAACCTCTAAACATGATTTTCTTTAGTCGGCCCCATACAAAAGTTTGTTCTCCACATCCTAATCTACCATTTGGAGGGTGAGCACTCAGATTCCCAGAAATTATGCAATTTTGGGACACCCTATTGTTTACCATTCCTTTGCAACGTTTATAACGACGGGATTTTTCAAACGGTTAGATTAAAAAAAAATCGTCATCGCTGTAGACCAGGAGTCGACTGGATCCGGAATAAAGCTTGAATAAAAACCTGCTTTACTGCTTCATCGAGTATCCACGGTTTGCTTTCCGCTTAATCGGACAATTAGCCTCGTTCGCAACCTTTTCTCGACAGTCCCTGTGAAAATGGCTTCGCTTGCCACATTTGTAACATTTCGGTTGGAATTTTTCCACTCGAAAATGCTGCAACCTTGCTTGTGCCTTCGTCTTCAAGTCGATCGGCCCGCTTCAAATCCTCCGCCCGCCGTCGTTCTTTTACAACTTGCACTGTCAGATCATCCATCGCCAAGTTCTCCACAGCCGATATCATAAGATCGAATGACTCAGGAAGCGCTTGCAACAACGAAATAACGGTTTACTACACAGTAAACTGAAATCACCGAGTTCGGTAATAAATTTTACAGAACGTGTTCTGTAATTCGAAAATTTTTGGTGATTGATGAATCTGACGTCTTGTTTTCACCGAGTTCTGTAAATCGTACCGAGGTTCGTTTATTTTTACGTAAACAAATCTGTTTGCCGTAAATTTTCAGTAAATAACACCGAAAACTGCAAAGTGAACTGCAAATAGAGCCACTATCAAGACAAACGTCAAAATTTGTTTACCTTTTTTTCTCTTCAGACTTTTCTTTTCTCACTCTTGCAACCGTTAATCGTCTTGCTCTATTTTAATCGTGCATGTGCAAGAGCAAAATGCTAAGCAAGCGTATTTTTTTCGAAAGTTGCCGGTTAGATGTGTGATTATTTTAGGCTCGTGTAGATTAAATTGTTGGTAAATAAGTAGGTACCAGATGATTCGACATCACCATCAACGAAATCAATATCAACAATCCAACGCTCTTGCAGCTACAGCAAAGTTCCGGCTGAAAATTGCACCGCTGCATGCCCCCAGCACTGGTTCCCAGATGGAAGCGATGTTCAAAGCAATGTTACCCTGACCCAAATGCATCTTTGGCTATTCCAGGTTTCCGGAACAGATCGGCAATACCTCCGATAGAAAGGCAGAAGCAGCTGATGCTGTGAGTTTTGGGCAGAAACATACGCAAAGCATACGCCGGAGTAATCGTAATAATCGGGAGCGGAAAAGATTAGTAGTTTTCTTCTTGTTAAGTTTTTTTTTAAGAAAGCTGGCTACATTAGAGCATGATTCTGGATTGGACCTTCCGATGAATCCTTGTTACTGTGAAGACAACTCCCCAACAGGAACCGCAATTTGGTTATTTGAGTTGTTCTTATTTCGTTTGAAATGTGTCAGATGAATTTGAATTTTTCTTTTATTTTGGATGTTTTTTTAGGTAGAACAGCAAAATAAGTAAGCAGTTTGAAAACAATGGTCACATATGAGAACATATGTTTTTTTTCCTGCAAAACGCAACAACAGAAGGGCGATGGCTGCTATGGGAGGGGCTTGGCGCAAAGTGTCAGACTGATGAACATTTTTGCAAAAACCGTCCGAACATTTTTTGACTCAAGCATTCAGTCAATCCGAAAAAGGTAATAACCGTAAAACTTGAAATATGCTAATCGCTTCTGACGATGTTTAATTTTTTTTATAACTTTTTTAGGATTCTGCGAACCAGTTGCACTGATGCTTAAGTCCTCGAGAGATATTTTGGAAATCAGATGTTTTTTAAATTCAAAACAATTTCATAGTAGACAACATGTCTGTTAAGAAATGTTGTGAGACATTAACAATATATGTGTATTAATTTAATTCCTATTTTATATTTTTTGAACTTGATATCAACTAGCTACAGTCAATTTTAATTAATTGGTTGCATTACTTAAAATAAGGCATGGATCCCGAGGGGAGGGTAGAAATCCTGAATTGATGATGTGGTTTATTTCGCACAGCACAAACTTCGATGTGAGATAACACGAGTCGATTCCAGAAAGTGCTCCATGCCAAAAAAAACTTCGTTTTGAATGAGCCTCTAATGCTCATCAGAATGGATAGATCTGTTTCGCTTGTAGTGTCGCCTGAAAATACCAGTAATTTACTGAAAACTGTGAAATGATCGGAAATTTTCACCGAACATCGTAAAACATTCGGTAATTTCAGTTTGTGCATCATACACAGTAAACGAAAATTACCGAATTCGGTAATTTTTTTTACCGAAATCCTAACATGTGTAAATCGTTAAACTGTTCGGTAATTTTTTCGGTAAAAAATAAACGAACATCGGTAAAGCGACTCTTCATTTACAGATGTTCGTTTATTTTTCTACCGAAAAAATTACCGAACAGTTTAACGATTTACACATGTTAGGATTTCGGTAAAAAATTACCGAACTCGGTAATTTTCGTTTACTGTTTAAACTGAAATTATCGAATATTTTACGGTGTTTGGTTAAAACTCCTGAATTTTGCAGTTTTCGGTTAATATAACTGGCATTTTCAGACGACACTACAAGTGAAACATATCAATTTTTATTAGCATGAGAAGCTCAGTCAAAACGACGTTTTTAGCATGGAGCACTTTCTGGAATCGACTCGTGTTATCTCACATCGAAGTTCGTCATTTAGGTAAAAATAATAAATACCCATCTTTCGGTAAAATTTACCGAACTTTTTGAAGTTGTCTGGTAAAATTTACCGGTAATTCGGTAGTAATTACAGATATTTTGGTTAACTCTACAGATTTTTCGGTAAATATTACCGAAATTTTACAGTTTTTTCGGTAAAAATGATCCATATTTCGATTATAATTACGGTATTTCGGTAAAAATTTTAGGGATTTCGGTAAAAATTTTAGGGATTTCGGTTAGAGTTTTAGGTATTTCGGTAATAATTACAGGTGTTTCGGTGAACTGTGCCGGTTGCTCGGTTCATATAACCGAGCTTTTATAGTTTTTTGGTTAAAAATGACCGACCTTTCGGTAATAATTAAAGACATTTCGGTTCAAAAATACCGGTTTTCGGTAATATAACGAGCTGTCATGTTAACAACTGTCAATATTTTGACAGATGATCTGCCTAGTTTTGGTTATTTTTTTACCGAAAAAGGTTCGTAATATTTGACAGCTGTCACTCCTCGGCCATGAAAAAATGATCGAACAGTTTAACGAACTCCACATGTTAGGATTTCGGTAAAATAATTACCGAACTCGGTAATTTTCGTTTATTGTGTATAGTTTAGCCCAGCCGTCTTCACCTGCCGGGTGAGGTCTTCAAATACAAGAATGTGTTTCCTTATCGAATCGTCTTCTTTCAGCTTCATCCGATTGAGCTGCTTCGGAAGTAAATTCTGGGTACCGATGAACTTCTCGCAAAATGTGTTCTCGAGCGCTTACCACATTAGACTGAGTCGATTTGGGGTCATTTAAATTTCTCAATCCCTGGGGTCTAAAAAGCTTCGTATTGGTCCAAAACTCATCCATGATTTTTTGCAAAACTTTTAAGTAACGTTTACATGAGTAAATTTGAACTTTTGGGTTTGTAATTGAAAATTGAATATTTTGTACTGAAAAATCAACATCACTTTTGTTTCGTCTGTGGAAACGAGCCAGTTGATGGTTTTTGTGCCAATTTATAAAATTCCTAAAGGCAATTTTCCGCTGAACAACTTTAATTGACATCCCTGCAGAGTGCCTAGCGAGGTATTGCGTGACTACTTTCCATGGAACACTTCACGAGGCTCAAGCAGTGATGTCAATTGAATTTATTGTTAATCAATGCGAAAAGACATACCGCTGTTAAACAGCTCATAACTTTTTTTCCTAATAAGATACGAAGTTACGGTCTTCGACAAAGTTGTTCAGCGGAAAATTGCCTTTAGGAATTTTATAAATTGGCACAAAAACCATAATCTGGCTCGGTTCCACAGACGAAACAAAAGTGATGTTGATTTTTCAGTACAAAATATTCAAATTTCCCATACAAACCTAAAAGTTCAAATTTACTCATGTAAACGTTACTTAAAAATTTTGCAAAAAATCATGGATGAGTTTTAGACTAATACAATGCTTTTTAGGCCCCAGGGTTTGAGAAATTACAAAATGACCCCAAATCGACTCAGTCTATTACCACATGGCCTTCGCAAAGTTTCTCTCCCTGACAACCTCCAAACATTCGTTGTCAAGGAAGCTCACATTGTAGGATTTCGCCTAACGATCAGCTTCTTCGAACCGCATTATTCCCGCTTCATCCGCAAACTCCGTCAACATCATTAGCACACTGGCCGAGTCCAGAAAGATTCTGACCTGAAAACTCCAATGTTGGATAAACGGATCGCCGTTGAATTGCGGAATTTGGCAAGCAAGCCCACAACAACCTCTTGTAAGTTTTGTTAAAAGCTCATATATTCTGAGCCGTTTATAATGTTACCGGCAAGTGAGAGTGGATTTTCTCGATTTTATAACAAACTTATAAATTACCGATTGCTATAATATCAGTTCCGTACAACACAAACTGGCGCATTTGGAATGATTTTAAATGGCACAATCAACAGCTAAATTATTCCCCGCTTCAGTCAAATGTAACCAGTCACGCTGGACATAATATTTCATCCATTTTCCAGCGATTCAAATCAACAGAGAGGAAAGGAAATCTCTCGACCGAGATGAAGAGATGGTCCGTCACGCATGATCGCATGACATTTCTTCTCTGGTCCAACAGACAGACAACCGACCAGCCGACATTCCGATTATCTGTGATGTTTGTTGGGGTTTATTCTCGCTCGCTTCGAGGAAGGAGTTTGATGGCCAAGTATAAGACGGAATAATCCGGTTCCCTTCCGCTCTACCCTCGAGGATTTATAAATATTTAAATTGAAATGAAACCGTTCGGAACTTTCCATGTGTTTAGGCTGCACAAATATCATCTTTTTGTGGGATGCCTTTTGTTGATATTGTTGTACGTACCTATCAGCTTGATGGGTGGAACGAAAAAAAAAGGAAAACAAAAACTAGGTCCATGATGTAGGAAAAAAACACATTTCCATTCATTCGGAAAACTTGTAACGGAATTTTCTCACGGGATGCTGCCTTTCAAAGCCGGTGTTTTCCAGGATTAGGCCGATGTTTTGTGTCTGTGTGTTGCTCTAGATTACCATTTGATGTGGGTTTTTTCCTTTCAGCTTTCCAAAACGTCTGTTGAGGGAGTGTCCAAAAGTTTTCTGGTTCAACTTTCGAAAGAAATGTGTTGTGTAACGTTTGAGTTGGCACTTTTTATTTTGTTTCAATTCCAATACTGCAAAAGTGTCGAAACAAACGACAGAACGACTTCTGTGCGCAATGTAGAAAGTGTTCTGGAATAGCTGTTGAACTTTTGGGTTCTGTCATTAACCATTCGGGGAGGCGTTATAGAATAGTTAGAGTGAAACTACTTTCGGGGAAAACAAGTTCAAAGTGATATTAAAATCAACTTTGGCTTCTCCATTTCCCATCTCGGGTGGGTGTTTCCGGTGAATGTTTGCCTGCTGACGAGATGCTTATCTCTCATGATAATGACCACCCAGGGCTTCGCCTGGTCAAGATATGTTATTTTGTGCAGCCTGCAACGACTAAAATATACTGTTATTTGCACAAAAGGCAACATGTTTCAGTCAGCTTTCTAACTGGTGCTTTTTCAGCACAAAATAAACCAAAACTAGCTGGAATGGAACGAAACAGAACGGCCAGTCTCTTCTGTTAGATGGCAAAATATGGCGTGTTTGGTTAGTGTGATAGTTTTAGATATGCTAACATATTTTGCAGCATCCTCTCCCGAATCCCTTGCAGGACATCCTTCCATTTTCCAACTTGATGGCCTCCGGGACAGAAAACGGTTGGCAGATCATGTATGCTGAATTTCATAACACCGCCCATTGCCTCTGAACCTCCCACCGCCCCCTCAATAAATCCAAACATCCTTCTTATGAGCCAGAAAAGTGCTGTTTGGCTTAGGGGGCGGGCGATGCGACGTGTGGAAAACTACTTCGTCATTGATGCGTTTGTTTGCTGAGAGCTGCTGATGTTTTCGCAATTTTCTGCAGCTTCCAGCTTGCTGCTGCAACATTAAACATTTGATATGGAAATCGGTTGCTAGTTGCCCCCTTGCCGTCTGCCTAATCTCTGTTTGATATTGAATGCAAATTTGCTGTTGAGAACATTTCTGCACTACTGATTAGAGCGGTGAGTTGATTTTTTTTTTGCTTTCCCCACTCACCAGTGAATGAGTGGGTATGCGTGGATGTTGATTCAAAAGCTTCCGGCATGGGGCATCAACCACAGGAAGTTGTGATTTCATGGCTCAACATATTTACACTGATTGTTTACACTGGCAAAATAGAATCATTCTTTCCAAGTGCTGTCAGTGAGTAAACCTGTTAAGTGCGGAATAATTTATCACTCCCATGAAGAATATACTTGGCTTGAAATTTTAGACCATCATGTTTGGCTGGTATAACTGGTTGTCGAATAATTTTTTTTTCTGTTTTATGTTAGTTCAAAAACGAATTGTTTTTTTTTTCAGATAAAAATCTATATATATAAAAAGCAATTTCTGTATGTTTGTTTGTTTGTTTGTTTGTTTGTTTGTTTGTCCTCTATAGACTCAGCCGTCTTAAGAGCTAGAGAGCTGAAATTTGGCATGGATGCTCATTAGGACCAGGAATGATGAAAAATGTTTTTAGATTTTCGGATGACCCCTTCTGAAGGGGGTCGTCCATAGAAGACAAATATTGTTTTCGCGATATTGACGTTACTTTTCGTCGGATCGTGTTGAAAATTTGCACATGAGTGTTTTGAAAGACGAGAAATCGGTTTCAGGTGTCAAACTTTGTGTGAGGGGTCAGCCAAAGGGGTCGTCCATATTAACTGTTCACTGTTTTTGCGATATTGACGTTATTATACATCGTATTCATATGAAAATTGGTACATGATAGTTTTGAGTGACGGCTAGTGAAGTAGACAATGTGCAACTCGAGACCCCATACACCCAACCCTCGGGTAGTGGTCATATCACCTCTTGTCTGCAACTCCGATTCTCTACCTCCCCGTGGTACTAGCTGGGGTGCGAGCAACCTTAGCGGAGATCGGGTACCCAACCCCGGTGGATGCTTTGGTCGCATGCAGAATGAGTTAGGGGGCTTCGTACGCGTCTGTTCTCCATGTTAGGGGCGGCGTGCGGAGTGCAACAACGTCCTGGTGGTGTTCGGGACCCAAAACAGCAACATCACGACGGTCCTCCTGCGAGATAGTGGGGTTAGCTGCGGGCCTTGCGAGCCTGTGACTACTAAAAAAAACATAAGCAACGAATAACGAACAACAAATTTCGGATGGAAATCGGCAAAGACCCACGCGACGAAAAGGGACTAGCGATTGGAAACTTGGAACATGGAACTGCCGATCTCTAAATTTTGTGGGCAGTACCCACGTGCTCTCCAACGAATTGAAGAGCCGCAAATTCGACATCGTAGCGCTGCAGGAGGTATGCTGGAAGGGCTCCACGGTACGAACGTATCCAGATGGTCGTGCCATCTACCAGAGCTGCGGCAACACACACGAGCTTGGAACAGCTTTTATAGTGATGGGAAAGATGCAAAAGCGCGTGATCGGGTGGTGGCCGATCAACTCACGAATGTGCCGGTTGAGAATCAAGGGCCGGTTCTTCAACATCAGCATCATCAACGTGCACAGCCCTCACCTCGGAAGTACCGGTGACGACAAAGACGAATTCTACGCGCAGCTGGAGCGTGAATACGACCGTTGCCCAAAACATGATATCAAGATCGTTATCGGGGATTTCAATGCTCAGGTCGGCCAGGAGGAGGAATTTAAACCGACAATTGGAAGGTTCAGCGCGCACCAGCTGACCAACGAAAACGGCCTCAGACTTATTGATTTCGCCGCCTCCAAACGAATGGCCGTACGTAGTACCTTTTTTCAGCACCGCCTCCCACACAAGTACACCTGGAGATCACCGTACCAAACGCAATCACAGATCGACCACGTTTTGATCAACAGCCGGCACTTTTCGGACATCATCGACGTCAGATCCTGTCGGGGCGCCAACATCGAGTCGGACCATTATCTGGTGATGGTAAAGATGCGCCCAAAACTCTCCGTAGTGAACAACAAGCGAAACCGGCGCCCGCCTCGGTTAAACATCGCGCGACTGAAGCAACCTGAGGTCGCGGCAGACTACGCGCAATCGGTCGAAGCAGCGCTGCCGGCAGAGGGCGAGCTTGACGAAGCCCCTCTCGAGGACTGTTGGGATACCATCAAAACAGCCATCAACAGTGCGGCGGAGAACGTCATCGGTTATGTGGAGCGATCTCGACGGAACGACTGGTTCGACGAGGAGTGTAGGAGGGTGATGGACGAAGAGAATGCCGCGCGGGCGGCAGTAGTGCAAAGAGGCACCCGTCGAAATGTGGAAAATCACCGACAGCGGAAGAGGCAGCGAGTCCGACTTTTCCAGGAGAAAAAGCGCCGCCTGGAGGAGGAGGAGCTCGAGGAGCTGGAGCAGCTGCATCGTTCCCAAGAAACACGAAAGTTCTATCAGAAACTCAACGCATCCCGCAAAGGCTTCGTGCCGCAAGCCGAAATGTGCCGGGATAAGGACGGGGGTATCCTGACGGACAATCGTGAGGTGATCAAAAGGTGGAAGCAGCACTTCGATGAACACCTGAACGGCGCACATGCAGGAGATCAAGACGGTGGGGGAAGGTACATCGCCGGCGTAGCCAACGACGAAGAGGAGCCACTCCCAACGATGAGTGAAGTTAAGGAAGCCATTCGCCAGCTGAATAGAAACAAGTCGGCTGGAAAGGATGGCATCGCAGCTGAACTCATCAAAATGGGCCCGGACAGGTTGGCCGATTGCCTACACCGGTTGATAATCCGGATCTGGGACATAGAACAGCTACCGGAGGAGTGGAAGGAGGGGGTGATATGCCCCATCTACAAGAAGGGCGACAAATTGGACTGTGAGAACTACCGAGCGATCACTGTCCTCAATGCCGCCTACAAAGTGTTGTCCCGAATCCTACTCCGCCGCCTAACGCCACAAGCAAACAGATTCGTGGGAAGTCATCAGGCCGGCTTCATGGAGGGACGGTCTACGACGGACCAGATATTCACATTGCGGCAAATCCTCCAAAAATGCCGTGAACACCAAGTCCCTACGCATCATCTATTCATCGACTTCAAAGCCGCATACGACACGATCGACCGTAACGAGCTATGGAAAATCATGGACGAGAACGGCTTTTCCGGGAAGCTGATCAGACTGATCAAGGCGACGATGGATGGAACGCAGTGCTGTGTGCGGATTTCGGGTGAATTGTCGAGTTCATTCGAATCGCGCAGGGGGCTTCGACAAGGTGATGGTCTATCCTGCATGATGTTCAACGTGGCGCTAGAAGGTGTTATTCGACGAGCGGTAGGCGAAATGCGGGGCACGATTTTCAACAGATCCAGTCAACTTATCTGCTTTGCCGATGACATTGATATAGTCGGCAGATCATCTGCGGCGGTGGAGGAGATCTACCGCAAACTGAAACGCGAAGCAGGAAGGATTGGGTTGATGATTAATACGTCCAAGACGAAGTACATACTGGCCTGCGGATCCGAGACCGACCGAACCCGCTTGTCCAGTAATAACAAGGTCACGATCGACGGCGACGAGCTGGAGATAGTCGAAGACTTTGTCTATCTCGGCTCACTGGTGACCGCAGACAATGACACCAGCCGTGAGATCCGGAGGCGAATTATCAGCGGAAGTCGTGCCTATTATGGACTCCACAAGCAACTGCGGTCGAGAAGACTTAGCCCTCGCACGAAGTGTAACCTGTATACGACGCTTATTAGACCGGTTGTTCTCTACGGGCACGAGACATGGATATTGCTCGAGGAGGACCTGCGTACACTCGGAGTATTCGAGCGACGAGTGTTAAGAACCATCTTTGGCGGCGTACAGGAGAACGGAGTGTGGAGGCGAAGGATGAACCACGAGCTCGCGCGACTCTACGGCGAACCCAGTATCCAGAAGGTGGTGAAGGCTGGCCGGATACGCTGGGCGGGACATGTTGCGAGAATGCCGGACGACTGTCCTGCAAAACAGGTGTTCGCTACGAATCCGGTAGGAACAAGACGAGCGGGGGCGCAACGAGCGAGGTGGTTAGACCAAGTGGAGCGTGATCTGGCGAACGTGGGGTGCCCGAGAAATTGGAGAACGGGTGCTATGAACCGAGTGAATTTTAGGAATTATGTTCGTCAAGTTATGTCGTAAGACGGAATACTATGTAAATAAAAAAAAAATAAATAAAGTTTTGAGTGACGTGCAATTGATTTGAGGTATCAAATTCAGTGTAAGGGGTCGGCGAAAGGGGTCGTCCATATTAAATTTTCAGTAACTTAGTGATATTGACGATTTTATACATCAGATTGGGATGAAAATTTGCACATAGGAGTTATTAGGGACAAACAACTGAAATCAGGGGTCGGACAAAGGGGTCGTCCATATTAACTATTCACTGTTAATGCGATATTGCCGTTATTATACATCGGATTCAGACGAAAATTGGTACACGAGAGTTTTGAGAGATGAGCAATGGATTTCAGGTATTCAATTCAGTGTAAGGGGCCGACAAAAGGGGTCGTCCATATAAACCTTTCGATATTTTTGTATTATCGTCGTTATTATACATCGGATTGAGATGAAAATTTGCACACGGTAGTTTTCAGGGACGGGGAATCGATTTCAGATGTCAAATGTTTGGCCAGGGGTCGACGAAAGGGGTCGTCCATATAAATTATTTTTTCACTGTTTTTAGCAATATTGACGTTATTTTACAATGGATTGCTTTGAAAATTTGCACACGGGAGTTTTGAGGGAAGGGCAATCGATTTCAGATATCAGAGATTGTATAAGAGGCCACCGAAAAGGGTTTATCTTTTTAGCAATAATTGCGTTGTTATGCAACGATCAAGTCGAAATTTATACACGGGGTTTTTTTGGCGGTCAATGGTTTTCTGATTTCAAATTTAGTAGCAGACGACAGAAAAAGTAATCGTCCAATATTTTTGCAATTATTACAATGAATTCGGTAATACATCTGGAAAATTTTCGGCAATTGACTTTTATACAAACTGTTCATGACATATTCCAAGTTCAAAGCGAAACGGAGTTCGTATGGGATCAGCTAGTACTTTTATATAAAATCTTTAAAAAATAATTATTTTAAATAAATTGAGGTAACCTTTAAAATAAATTTAAGTAATTTCATATAAAATATTTAAAAAAAAAATAGGGAAGAATAGGGTAACGTGGGCCACTCTAAATATCTCAGCTGTGTGTTGAGATAAAAATTTCAATCCAACTGTCATCGTCGTCACTTTGCGTAAGCATGTTTTTCTATATGTTGTTGACTTATGTACGCAGCATATGCTTCTTTTATTTCAACAAGCACCGACCAAATTGCATCCATGGGAGATCTATAGTACATAACAAAAATATGCTCATACGCATATAATCTTAGGTTTGTCATGTTCTTTCACGTGGAAAAGAAATTTTTGATGAAACATCAACAAGTAACACAAACACAACCAATTTGCAAATCATTGCTTGTGGGGAATCGTGGGCCACATTCTGTGGGATATCTTGGGCCACCTATATTTTGGTGTTTTTATATACAGTGAGCGAAATAAGAATAGCACCACTATGTATTTTGCTTGTAAAAATATGAATGATTGAAAATTACGAAAATTTTCTCCCATAGTTTGTTCTGAATTGCTTAATGGATAAATCAAGCATAAGTTTACTTTTTTTGGACGAAGCAATTAGCGTTGAGGACCAAAAATGTGAAAAAAAGGGTGCGAAATAAGAATAGCATTACTTGAGTTTTTCAACAAAAACAAGATTATTTTTCAAAATTTAATGTGTAAAAGTGAATAATAATGCTTCTACGAATTATTTGAATAGATAACTGCATTTTAAGGAGTTTTCCAGAATTCCAAAGGTTTTCAAAGGTATTAAAAGGGGGTCTTAAGAGATGCTCCTCTAGCGTTAAGGAATTTGATATTTGAGCTGTAATTCTTTTCCAAACTACTTACTTTCTTCATTAAAATGACGCGAAATGATGAAACAAACATTCGGGATTAACTTTGAATGAGAAAAAAATAGGTTGAAAATAAAAAAAAACTTTGATTTTGTTAAGTAAACCACACCTTTTTCCAGTTTCAAGTCGTAGATGGCAGCACTATCTTGCAGTTAAAATCAAATTTAGTCCCAATATTGATTTTTCAGGTTTATTTAGGCCCATATTCATCATTTTGAGGTATTTTCTCATCACAGTTTTGTAGAAGTTCCTGCTCATCTCAACTTCAAATTCAATTTCAAATAATACCAAGAATATTGCTAGCTGTCTGGTCCATCAAGTTTCATCGCAAAGTATAACTTTATTCTGATAATCGGTCCAAAAAATTCACTTTAAGTGACCTTTATGCAATTCTTTTTTTTTTTTTTTTGACTTAGTGATCTTAGAATTTCTTAAGTGTTCACAAGGTACATGTATTTATTTCTTGACCAAAATCATCCAGCACTCCTTAATTAATTACGGATATTCGAAAACGGGCATGAATTTGGTTAATTGGCAAGATAGTGCTGCCATTTATGACATAAAACTAGAGAAATAGTGTTTGACTATTAAAAAATATTAGTATTTTTGAATTTCAACCTGCTTTTTGGATTTAAACTCAGCCTCAAATATATGTTTCATCATTTTGCATCATACTTATGAATGTTAATGAAGAAATAAAGCAGTTTGATAAAGCTCAAATATCAAATTCTTTAACGCTAAAGGAGCATCTCTTAAGACCCCCTTTTAATACCTTTGAAAACCTTTGGAATTCTGGAAAACTTCTTAAAATGCAGTTATCTATTCAAATTACTCGTAGAAGCATTATTATTCACATCTACACAGAAAATTTAAAAAAAAAATCTTGTTTTTTGTTGAAAAACCCAAGTGGTGCTATTCTTATTTCGCACCCCTTTTTCGCATTTTTGGTCCTCAACGCCAATCACTACGTCCAAACAAAGTAAACTTATGCTTGATTTATCCGTTAAGTTATTCAGAACAAACCGTGGAAGAAAATTTTGGTAATTTTCAATCATTCATATTTTAACAAGCAAAACACACAAAGGTGCTATTCTTATTTCGCTCACTGTACATTATGAACTTAAAATACGTTTTTCCCAACTGCAACATTTTCTTATGCCAAATAAAGAGTTATGAAAATATTTTGTCAATTTTTTCCAGAGCGATAGAGACGAACATAAATCCTATATAAGGAATTTTGCCGACACGTTCGCGAGCCAGGTTTCAGGAATTATTCGATCATATGCAACTCTCTTGTTATTTCCTTATCTGAAAATGCCTTAAAATATTCAAATGAATTATGAATTTTCAGTTTTGGATCAATTAATAAACTTTTCAAGTTATCTAGCTAATTTGGATTTGGTGGCCCACGTTTCCCCACAGTTTTTTAAAATACAAAAAAAATATTTTTTTTTAAAACAGTCTGAACTCGGAAAATTGATGCATATAAAAAAAAATTAAAATGCCTTATGATACTTTAAAAATGTAGAAGTTATGAAGCAAAGAAAAAAAGTGACCCACTCTCCCCTAATAATTTTTAATAAATTTAATTAACTATTTCAAAAAAGTTGATAGTTGATAATTATTTCTATAAAATAAATCAATGTGATAAGGTGAAAAAAGCAGAGTGAACCTTAGGTTGATAAAAAGAATAAGGTGACTGTAGATAACTAGTAAAGAACTATGAGATTTATGATGCATTGAGCAAGCCTAATAGCTTGCAGTGATGAATCCGTTTGGACCAAATTTTATCTGGCGAGTTTGTGGAAGTAGTTAAGCGTGTAACTCGATTCCAAGCACGACAATGGCGGGTTTGAGGTAGAAAAGTGGTTTTTACTTATGAGTATTTTACTTACAACTTCTGATGAAAGACTCAGAAGTCTATTTTCCGATGAATGACTCTGAAAACTATGTATTGTCGATAAAAGACTCGACTACTCAATCTTATCCGATGAAATACTTGAATTATTATTTATTTGATTTCTTTTTCGATGAAAACCAAAAAAATGGAAATCACTGGCATGGATCGATGAAAGACTCGAATTCAAATAGATTTTGCAAGAACATTTAGATGAAAGACCCGAATCCAAATGGATTGTGCATGTCCATGACGATGTAAGACTCGGAAAGATTTGCAGTTATCTGGTAAGATTCGATGAAAGACTCGAAAAATAATAACACAGAATTGAATCAAAATTTGTTTATGGAGTTCTTCAAGGATTGGATGGAAAATGCATTTATTTTATTTATCTCGTGGATGGAAAATGCGATTTGAATGATCATCGAGTAAAGAAGACCAAATTTCGAAAAAAAACATAATAAAAGAGGAAAAAGTGAAAAGGGTTGTGAATCGGAAAAAGAAAGCAAACGACAAGAGATTAACAGAAACGTGAAAAAAGCATTAGGGTAGACGAAGTAAAAATAAAACAGGTGAAACAGGAGATGAAATATGAAATACGAAAACCAAATATGGTGAAACGATAAAAAGATTTATTCAGAATAAATAAAAATAGGATAAAAGAAAAATATTTAAAAAGAAAATAGAATGCACGAGAAACACGTTGAAAAGCAAAACAAAGCAGAGATTAAAAGAATAACTCATAAAGATAAAAAACACAGCAAAAACAAGGGAGTATTTTAACGATGAGGAGAAAAGAAAAAAAGAGAAGAGACATGTGAGTAAGAAAAACGGTAAAAAAGTGAACAGACAAGAGAAAACTAACGGTGAAGGATGAAAATGCAACTGAATGGAAATGATGAAAAAAGAGAGAATAAAATTAAAGGAAAATAAATAAAGAACAGCGATAAGAAAATTTGTACATCAAAATAAAGAAGTATAAATAAAAATAAATAAATGCACATAAAATGCGTTAAAAATGCAAACAAACCAGAGACTAAAAGAATAAATCAATGTCATAGGTGAAAATAAAAGCGAAAAGAGAAAAAATGAAAAAAGATGAGAGAAAAAAAGAAGATGAAAAAAGGGAAGAAAACATAATAGTGAAAAAAGGCAGAAAGAAAATATAAAAGAAACGGTGATGGAACTAACATAGAAACCAAAAAAGTGAGAAAAATATTGGTAAAAACATGAAATGGAAAGAGAGTGTAAAAGAATATATAAAGTGAAAAACATAAGGGGGATAGAGAAGAAAATTTATAAAATGGTTAAAGAAACAGTGAAGAAAAATAGGAACCGACTAGTATAGAAGAGAAAAAAAATCTGTATTACTCAAAGTCCAAGAGTAGGGGCGGATAATAATGTAGTGACTTAGATAACTAGTAAAAAACTATGGGATTCATGATGCATTGAACAAGCCTAATAGCTTTCAGTGATGTATCCAGATGGATCAAATTTTATCTGACAAGTTTGTTTATTGTTTATTGAAAATAATATCATCTGACATAGGTGTCTTAATGATCTACTTAATACTATTTGTACATAACATTATTAGGCATTCTTAGTTTCGTTATTGTACGCTTAAATCAGATTCAATCCGACGTCTAAAAATTGAAATGGATACATTAAAGTCAAAGTGTGTAAAATGACGTAAAAAGCATGTTATTGCGGAACGTAGAGGGTCGTTGCTGCCATAGCGCGTACTTCTTGATTCCAGAGAGAGCCAATTTCGATTGCGAAGAGTTCGTTCTGGTGCATAGATGTTACATCGGGAAAGCAGCCATACGCAATCGATTTCGTTCCGTAAAATCTTTGCCGCGAATAGAGATTGGCCGATGGAATGACGATTCGATAGCGACTGGAGACCAAGCAGGGCACAACGATGAGCATAAGGTGGCAGGTTTAAAGGATTCTCCCAGGGTAGCTCACAAAGAGCATAACGCACAAATCGTCGTTGAATTGCCTCAAAACGCGTAATCCAAGCAGCTTCGAAAGGCCACAATACCAGGTTCGCCGATTCCAGTATTGATCGAACCAGGCAGCAATACAGAGCTCGCAAGCAGATCGGATCGGTGAATTCTCTACTCAAACGTATGATGAATCCCAGCATGCGGTTTGCCTTTTCAAGTACCACAGAGTAATGACGTTTAAAAGTCATACGACTGCCCAATAAGACGCCAAGATCCTTTATTTCCTCCACACGGTGCAACTGCTCACCCAGTATATTGTAATTATACAAGAACGGATGTTTCCTGCGCCCAAATGTTATAATACAGCACTTCAAAACGCTCAAAACCAAAATATTACAGGCACACCAGCTCACTACTATGTCCAGGAAGCGTTGTAACGCGTAACAATCAGCTAGACTGTTTATAACTAAATATATTTTTAGATCGTCCGCATACTGGAGAACGCCACATCTTATGAGTAGCAAATTTATATCATTACAGAACAGCGTAAACAATAATGGACCCAGATTGCTGCCTTGTGGTTCGCCAGAGTTTGGAATGAAATCAAAAGATTCAGCAGAACCAATTTTAACAGATAATCGGCGATTCGTTAGGTAACTTTTTATCCATGCACACAGTCTTTCGGAAAATCCTAAGCGTTGCAATTTTTTCAGGAGGATTTCATGGTTCACTGAATCGAATGCAGCTGATATATCTGTGTAAATAGCATCGATTTGTTTGTCGCCATCCATTTTCGATATACAGAAGGATGTGAAAACTGTTAGATTTGAAGTTACCGATCGTTTAGGGAAAAATCCATGCTGATTCTCAGAGATCCAGTTCCGACAAGCTGAAAACATAACATCGTTGACGATCCTCTCCAATACCTTTGAGCATGCAGCTAGCGATGTGACACCTCTGTAATTAAGAACATCTTGTTTGTCGCCTTTTTTGTGGACTGGGCTCTTATGCGATTTTTTCCAGATGGAAGGGAATTACTGTTGTACTAGGGACTGATTAAAGATGTGGGTAAGAGGTTTTATCAGTGAATTGCGACATTTTTTCAATACGCACGCTGGTATTCCATCTTGTCCGAATGAAGTGGAATACTTTAAATTAATGATAGCCTCTGAGACCATTTCCTCACTAATAGCAAAAACGTCCAGATCCAGAACATCAATAGGTAATCGCGTTACGGCGGCGTTTAATTGATCGGCAGTTGGCGATTCGACTGAAAAGATACTGGAGAAGTGCGTTGCAAAAAGGTTGCATTTTTCAGCAGGTGACGTAGCAAATCTACTATTTAATTGGAGTATCGCAGGAAGACCGGATTCTTTCCGTTTGGAGTTCACAAATTTCCAGAACTGTTTTGGATTACGCCGAAGTTTACTCTGAGTGCGATTTACATAAAGGCGATTGCATCCTATATCCTATATCGTTTTGTAGCATCATTTAGTTTGATTTTTGTAAATGGGCACCTGGAATTACAACACTTCCGCAGCAATTTCGAACGTGTCTGTTTCAAACGCTTCAGGTGAGCATTAGTCAATCAAATCACAATCAGATTTCTTCTTAGATGTTGGTTTGATAGTCACAGTCAATCAGTTTTCATTGATTTATTCACTTAAAAATGACACATTAAAAAACTCCATGTAATATAAACTAAATGTGATTATACAAGTTTGTCAAAAGATTCGAGTTCATGGCGCTAAAATCTAACAAATCAATCATTAAAACATAAGTACCAATATGATGTTCTTTTGAGTCATCAATTCAATTCTACAAATAAGTTTTTATAATGGTAAGACGTGTAGACGTTTTAATTGTAGTTTTTTTTTTAAATTTTTTATATAATTACCGAATTTTAAAGTCAAGCAATTTTAATTTCTAGAAATATTTTTGAAAAGTTTTTCTATGTTTTTCAATTCTGAATTTTTTTTTTTAAGAACATCACCCTTTAAATGTTTTTCCTGATCAAAAATTCACATTTCAAATCGCAGTGAATATTTTTCTTCAATCAAAACACTACAGAATTTCGAATCAACCCTTTAGTTGAAAATGAAGAAAAAAATGCAGATATTCATCTTAATTTACGTTTCTTTTCTTCATTTTCAATATCAATAATTTTTATTCTGTTAACAATTTATCATGATTAATTTTTTACCGGATTTTACATTTATTAAGGAAATCTATTTTTTTTTGTAAACTTTGTTTTGAAAATGTTTACTTCAAATTTGAATACTAGACTGCTTTGGAATTATCCTGAAGCAAATTTCTAGTTTAGCATAAGGAGCATCGTTTTGAAAAAATATCAATGACTTTTCAAAATTTCATTGATTTGAAACTTACATTGTGATTTGTTTTGGAAATTCTGATTTATTTTATCATTAAAATTTATTATTTTTTTAGTTTGAGCGAAACTAATGAGCAAGAAAACAATGTTTGAAATTCATTTTTTGTGAATTGTGTATTTTTATTCGATATAGTTTTTTTAAGCTTAATTTGAACTTCGAAATCCGGGCACCTTTAATTAAGAATCTAGATCACAATTTCTCAGCAAATAAAAATGATTTTTTAAAATGGTCTTTTCTCTGAGATGCCGTTTTCAGCAAAAAAAAAACTCAAAATATGTTTATCAGTAATTGTTTATCATTATTTGTGCGTGATTCAGAATCAGTGCTTCGGAAAATATGCATTTTTGTTGTCTATATTGCATTTCTCAATTTTGATTTTTACTTCAAAAGATTCACCAGCCTTGCTTAAAGGGTGATACGGTCAAAATTTGGTCAAGGGAAAACGCGTGTAAATCGGTGAGATCGTTTATTTAAAAAATCAAATTAAATTTCTTTTTCAAGTTTAATTAGTAGCGGCGTACCACTCCATGGCCTTTTTACCATAATGGCAATATGCCAAATCCGGCTAAAACAGTACGGAACAACCGTGTTTCTTCAGGAAAGGCAGCAGACGTTTATTCAAACACTCTTTCACGTAAATTTCTTGGTTGACAGTCCCGGAAGCTATGAAAATGCTGCTTTTCAGCCACATGTACAGATGGCTTGCCAAACCAGATATTTCTTCGCGAACTTTGACAGTTTCATGTGCTTGAAAATATCTGCTACCTTTCCTCTTCCTTTTGCCGTATAAAACTCCTGTCCTGGAAGCTGCTTGTAGTCGGCTTTGACGTAGCGTCCATTACCACGCAGTCAAACTTCGTCAGCATCGTGTACGGCCTCTTTGGCCGTCGTATTTTGTTTATCATCGCGATTTGGAGTCACTACCTTCTTGTAAGTCGATAGTGCGGCTCGTTTTTCGGCTCGATGCACGGTTGTAGATGATACACCCAGCTTATTTGCAGATCTCGAAGAGAGAGGTTAGGGTTTCGCTTGAAACTACCGGCAACTCTCTTTGTCGTCCCAGCGGCTTCCGGTTTCCCGATCCAGACTTCCTGGCTGTCGACAAACGTTCCCCAAACACTTTGATTACATTTGTTACGGTTGATTTGGCAACTTTTAGCGATTTTGCCAGCTTTGCGTGCGAGTAGCTCGGATTTTCGCGAGCAAAATTTTGATACGCTGCTCTTCTTCCTTGGACGGCATTTTGACAACTGAAGAGTGAATTCCAAAATCAAAATAGGAGCAACATTCTACACACACACATCTTCAAAATTAGAGGTGTTCAGGTTTTTTAAATTCAAAATTGAAAGAAATACGTCAAGTTGATATTGACCAAATTTTGACCGTATCACCCTTTAATTAAACCCTTAATTCTTTGATTTTTTTTTTATTTTCCTTAATTAATTATTAATTTTTAATAATTGCTTAAAAGTAGTAAGGGATGGCCCCCCCTTCAAATTGATCTTTCATCTCGAGAAATCCATTCCCACGGCATTTTTCGTGTCCGTGTCCGAATAAAATTAAAGTGGGATCCTGGGGCTGTTAAGCCCATCATCGAGGCCCACACACATGGACTTTCTGGTCCTCGTACCATCGAAGTACAACAATGGCTGCGGGAATGAATTGGGGTCCGTTAACCAAAACTGCGAATTGGATTAAATCGAGCATACAAAAGACCACCCATTGATAATCTCACATGTACCGAAAACTCAACGTTACTGTAAACCGAAAATTTAACTGACGATTAATTTTATTTCACCCCTTGGTGTCTGTCTCTCTGGATCTGGTTGAGGTATAACACATAGGTTGCGAACTTACCGTCCTCGTCAGCAAAAGCTTGTTGATAGCAGCAGAGTTACAGTAGTGGTCGGGGAATCATTTTCTCCGAAAAGGGTCTCCGGAATCAGCAATATTCCAACCGGGGCGACGTCATCACCATGGCACACACAAATGAGGTGGCAAGAAGTGAAAAGCTATGGTCCGGGAAATGACCGCTCCTGGTGAACATTTGGCTGGATAGCCGGAAAAAGATAAACGACTACCAGATAACAGGAGGATGTGCGCTTTTAGAGTGATCGTAAATTTAAGCACAGGAAAGCACCCAGGAGCTGGGTTTGCCTTCTAATGCACCGGAAACTTGAAAACAAACACAAATGTTGAAGCTTTCCCTGCTTACTTCTAATGAAATTCTTTACTACAATCTGTAAAAGTTTTTCCAGCAGAAGTTTATTTGAGATTTCAACTGAAAACATAAGCAATTATTTTTTTTTCCATAATTATTATGCTACAATAAACTGACACAACCAGATGAGTTTTGCGTTGGCATGATTTCTCCCAGCCTTAGTCTTCGACTGGCTTACGGTGTCTTTTTAAGAACAATTTCGAGGAAAAAATCCGGCATCTCTGAAAAATTGCCACATTATAGAGGAGACTCTTCCATTTCCAACGCACTATTCAGGAAAAAATCGATAGAAGGGTGTAGAACAATTTTTTTTTTGAAGATTTGCGAAAAAAATACATAAGTTAAGTTTTCAAGTTTTCGCTATTAATTTTCCTACAACATTAATTTTCTTCATTTTTGAGCTTAGATGTTTGATGCAAATGATCTTGAATCACAAATTTTAACAAAAGTGTTAAATTTCGAAGGAAATTTGAAAATTATCAATAAATTTTAAAAAGATATTAATCATCGTATTTGAAATTTATAACTTGATTTATCAGCCTTATTGGTGAAAAATGATGTCCTTTTAAATAATTATATCTTAAGAATTTCAAATTTGTTAGACGGATAAAAAATCAGAAGAAATTAAAGGTAGTGGAAATGTGCTGGTAGAAATTTATTTAGAAGCATTATTATCACATACCAAATTTTTGTCTAGCATGGATCAACAACTATTAAGTTATTGTTATATAATTTTTTTATTAAAGTCTTTTTACCATTTTTGTTACATTTGCGATTTTATCAACCTTGCAGTTGACGGACGGTTATTAAAAAAACTTATCCGGTACAACGGTGTTCGATTTTTACTCTTGGGTTCGAACTCGCCGATATCGACTCAGAAAGCAACTGACTTACCGACTGAGCTATATCAAAAGCCTCACTTTTAAGTAATAAATTCTGCGATCTGTTCAGATTTGCGCGTATATAGCCCAGATTTGGAACTTCAAATTGTTCTATCATTTGCTCGGAACTTGCTAGGTATTATGATAAAATTGTTCGGATTTGTCCGACCCGGATGCGTGCGAGAAAAATTCTAACAAACTTATCTAAAACTCTATTTAAACCTCATTTTGTGATGGACAATGATTGGATTGAAATCAAATTTTTATCCTGATTTTGCTAGTAATTGTATAGTTTTTATTGATGCGAACTCTATGCATACACCATAAAACATCTTAAAATAATTTAGGGATGAATCATCCTTCAGGATGAAAATCCCGAGAAAAAGAAAAAAAATCCTAAAATAATTAAATACTGTAACCTACTAAATAAAATGTATTTTGCATAGAATTCGGAACAAATAACGATTTTTGGCATTTCATGTTAGGGTTTTGAAAAAAAATCACAAAGCTAACAAGCTGCACCACATAAAATTTGTAAAAGTTTTTCAAATTTATGTATTTTTTATGATTTCATACCTTTGGGGGGCTTGGGAGTAAAATTGGAAGAAATTTTTTTATTGAATGAACATGACAGGCATAACCATGACTCAGCAGTCAAATTATACCTAATCACAAGTTCACAGTTCTTAAATAATTTTTCAAAAATTTCTCTCTTGTATATTATGGAAAAGGTACAAATTCATTTCCAGCTAGATTCAAATGTTTGATGCATTTACAATCATCTGCTTTCATAATTGTATTGACAAAACCTCAATCCAGAGTTGTCACCATATTTTTTTTTTTTTTTTAAATCAGGAAACGTCGAAGTAACGGAAGTTTTGCTCAAAATGATGACCATTTTTTTGGTCGTCGATTCACATTTCCACTTCAGCAATGGTTTCTAATGCAGTTTCTTACTTCTCAGTTTTGACCACGTTTGCGAAAATCAGGCAAAATCAGGTTTGTTTTCATAAATCAGGGAAATCCAATGGCTTATCTCAGGGATGACCAAAACGAGGCCCACGCTTTTTTCTGATTATTTTTTTTTTGATTAAACTTTTTCAAGGATAGATTGATATTAACATAAAATAATAGTAGGTACACATTGGTACTAAACCAAACAAATGGCGTGTCAGTGATTTGAACAAATATGCATTTCAT
Organism: Uranotaenia lowii; assembly: GCF_029784155.1. Classification (NCBI taxonomy): domain Eukaryota; kingdom Metazoa; phylum Arthropoda; class Insecta; order Diptera; family Culicidae; genus Uranotaenia; species Uranotaenia lowii. The sequence continues at coordinate 325,211,937 of NC_073692.1, forward strand.
GTGTTTATAGTAGCATTTGCCACTGAATCATTCAAATTTTAAATTTTTTCCTAGCATTCTAAATATTTAATGTGTATTTTTAAAAGCATAAGTATAATACTATTTATATTTGCGAAATTTAAAATTGCAACTACCACTTTCAAAATAAAAATCTCAAAAAGCGAGTTAAAATCGCAAACGAAAAATCGAAAGACTACAGATGATAACAGGATGAGGATTTTTAAATCTGCTGGTAAAGTCATTATTTTTTTCATTCCGAGTTGTTCGATAGAAATGTTCAGCAGAAAATTTGTTTTTTAAAATTTGAGTTATTTAACAAATTCCGTAAAAAGGTCTCTGTTAGCATTCGAATACTGGTAAAAAAATTTACAAGTGAGTTATTTAAGTTCCTGCAGTAATGAGAAAATATTAATAATACAGCCTAGGTGAACAGTTCTAGATTTGTTATCGGCATGACACAGCATCAAAAATTCTGGGTTCTCGGCAGCAAATATTTGTAATTTTGTGGTTCTTCCAAAAAACCTTGCCAAAATTCGATCAATTTAGTCTTTTACTTGAAAATTGTAAATCCACATAACCAAAATTATGAGACTTTCATAATTTAGCTTTATAAATCCTAACCCAAAGGTTTTGAAATGGATAAAAAACCCGAAGTCTTAAAAAAAAAATCTGGAATCTAAAATGCTTACTATAATTTTTACAGTTCACTATTTTAAATTTTCAAAATTTCCGACACAAAATAATTTTGAAATAATTTTTTCGATGAAAACTCTCTGCTTTACGAGTAAACCTTCAGTTGCTTCGTTTTTTTTTTTTTAATTGACCTCAATTAGACTTAAAACCGGGTTTTAATTGTTTCCGTGTTTCAATTTCTCAAATTCTTTCGAGTTGGAAATAAGAAGGTTTGAATCGTAAACATAACAAACACTTGCTTTTATCTTGCAGAACTATTAAGTTGCAAAAGCTAGTTTATAGGAAATATAGGATTTGCTTATTTGCATGAAGGCTATGGAAGTAAATTTTTGTTTAAATTTTTTATTTATTAAAAAAATTAAAATTCAACGAATATTTTAAAAAGCCTACCGGTCCATTCTCTATTTGATCGATCAACGCATTTAAAATTGTCAGTTTTATTAGGGCTTGTTTGGGAAAAAATCGGAAAAGTCTGGTCTTGCTCGGTTGTTTGAATATCGTGGAAAAGGGTTGTATTTTACCGTATTTGTTTACATTATTTTAAAAAACAATCAAAAAACTGAAATTGGGCTAGAAAATTTTAAATGTTTTTTGCCCATCATTAAAATGCGCTAAGTTGGTACCGTGTCACAAAAAACGGTTTGCATTTTGTCGAAGGGCTGTGTTTAATCCCAGATTGTTTTCGAGTACGATTCTTTCTCTTTCAAGATTTTTTCAGTTTTACCTATATAATAAGTCTGAATTCTGGATTAATAAATCAAGTTTCCCAGTATTTCCTGGATTTTCAAAATAACTTGCCTTAGTTTCCCTGGACCAGATAGGTGCGGAAAGTTTTAAAATGTAATGTTTTGAAGATTTTTCGAAGATATTTCTGGAAATTATTGTTTACGAGTTTTAAAACGAAACTTCCATGTTTATAAACCCATTTCAAAATCTTACTAATTGAAGCATTTATACAGATCCACCAAATTATCTCAGAAAATAATTTATCTTTGCTGCAGTTTGTTTCATTGCAAAGTTGAAGCATAAATTTTTATAAAAAAATCTTACTTATTTTTTACTTATTTTACTTATTTTATTATTAATTCATCGAACATAAAAGTTTAAATGAATAGTAAAAACACGGTCAAACAATATAAAATAATCAGGGCTGACGTATTCGACGAATAAATCGACTTGTAGATTCTCCAAACTGGTGAAGGTGTTCAGCATCCTGGAACATACGCACCATCGCGCTTAGTGGCTCATTTAGCCATACGAAGTTCGATGAGTTTGATTGAATGATAACGAGCCAGATCGTAGGGTCCTTGATGGGGCACTGAAGTTTATCATTCCTAGCAAATTTGGCGATTGCACTTCTCCGTTTAAAATTTTTGAGATAAATGCTGCCTGTTGAGTCTTCGGCGGCATCCAAGAGTTTCTAGACCCAAAAGCTGACATCGCTCAGGATAAGCTGGTAGATCTTCGGGGTGGCGCCAGGGAAGGTGTCTTAAGGCGACTCTGACAAATCGCTTTTGCACGCGCTCAATCCTCAAAATCCAACTTAGCTGGTAAGGAGCCCAAACAATTGAAGCATGTTCAATTATTGATCGGACGAGCGCACAGTACAGGGATTTTAGGCATAACGGATCTGTAAATTCACGCGCCACTTTGGTGATGAAGCCGAGTTGACGATTCGCTTTATTGATGACTGAAGAACGTTGACTGTTAAACGTGAGCTGTGCATCAAGGATGACTCCAAGGTCATCGACTTCTGATACTCTGTTTAAAAGCTGGTTGCCGATTTTATATTCGTAGTGGAGTGGTGTTTTGTTTCGATGAAAAGTGATGACGGAACATTTCGACACACTAATTGATAATTTGTTCAGTGTGCACCATTCGCCAAAGTGATTCAAGATTCACCAATACTCGAAATCATGCGTACATCGAAAATTTTTATCGATTTTTTCTTATTAATTATTTGTAGTGGGGGTAAATATTCAGAATTCTGTTATGTTAAAAAAATGAGAGATAGTTTCCCCGTAAAAGTTATGTAACTTTGAAAAAAAAAAGATTATCTACCTACCCGCTGACGGGCTGGGTTCAAGGTTTCCGAAATCACAGAAAAGTCTCTTAGTTTACAGAATTTTGTGCAAATTTTCATCACAGAATCTGTGTCACAGAACACAAAACTTTCACAGATTTAAAAAATTTTGTACGAAATTTCAAAATTTTAATTTTTTACGTCAATATACATTTCAGATTTCTATAAAAAGATTGAAAAAACATGGTAAGATCAGGCTTGTAAGTGGTCACCATCGTTTGAATTTTCCGGAGACAACCACCACACATCGTTCGTGACAATCGTGGAGAGCGCAATCGTTTGATCGGAGAGCAAAAAAATGTCAAGTGAAATTTTGATCTTTGTTGTGGTTAGTCGTTTGACTTTCATCCCTCTTGCGTAGATAATCGAGATATTCATTCCATCTTGTTCGACCAACACATCCAAACATCACCCAGCGCTGCAGAGTGGCAAATTTTTTTCCAACAGGAGGGAGTGAAAAGAAAAGATTGCATTTGCTTATTGAGTCTGTAAGTTCTGCTGCGTGAAAGAGATAGGCGATGTCGTAAAATGTCGGGAATTATGGTCGTTTGACCATCAAATTATCCCTCTCGTGTACCAAGACACGAAATTTCGCTCGACAATCACACAAAGAAGAATGAATGTCGTTTCGTTTGATGGTAGTCGACCGTTCGGCAAGTTTTCTGTCGCATTCGTTTGATGGCACGAGCAATGAAACTGATAAAAGTAGGCCGTGCGACTGTCAGAGAAAATATCGATGGTTTACAATTCTGGGTAAGATAAGTAAATTTGATAAAATATAAAAAAGACCCAATTTTTCATAAATTTTCTATGAAACATTATATAATATCATAACAAAAAGCCATCACAGAATTTTTAGGTGAAATCACAGGAAGTCAGATTTTTTTTGTTCGTTAAAACACATATTTTTTTTTCAGAAACCTTGGTTGGATTGGTTGGAAGGCTTCTAAATTTCATTTCTGTAATTTTAAATAATATACATACTAATTGTATAGCATAGAGAATTTGATCAACATTCATTGATTATTAGGGAGTGTATTAGAAAAAACAAAATGCAACACTTTTTTTGTAAACAACTTTTGAGAGGATGTAAATTTCTAGTGAAACTACCTAGCCATGCAATGTGTTAGTGTGTAAAATTTGGTTACAATCTAGCAAGTGGTTTTTGACATAGTTTCCAATACCCAAGCGCATTGAAAAAAATTTTTGGGATAGATTGAGGAAAATACAAGAAAGTCCCAGTGGGAGACCCAGAAACAGATGGAAAACAACTATTCGATCACAGTTCATATGGTTAAACATTTGAGAAGTCCTAGAGGATCTTAAAATGAGCTAAAATTTGAAACAAAGAGAAGATGATTGTTTATGAAGTTAAGGAATGTGAGAGGAATTATCAAGGGCAATCCAAAAATTCCAATTGTTCTAAAAAGCTGGCCACCATTATATCAACCATATACGGGGGTCAACTCGTGCGCAAAATATTTGGATCGCTACTGGAAAGATATTTTGAAAAATTTTGTAATTTCAAAGCAAAACGAACATTTCAGCGGGCACCTGGGAGGTTACTAGCTGAAACTTTCCAAGTTTCGTCTGTATTTTCCGAAGATAAACAAAAAGAGAAAATTGAAAAATTTGAAGTCTATTACTTGAATAGGTGACGATCTTTGAATGTTGTAAATCAGTCTGTGTTTCATAACGATTGACATGACAAATAGCTAAATATACAAAGAAGACTGCCTTTAAGCGCGACTGTTTTCGCTCGGTCCCACAAAGTTTATACTCTGTTTAGATTGGATCTGAAATCGTGTTCTTACGTGAAAACTGTGGTGGAGTGATAAAGCATGGATCACCATGAATCTGGACGCGCTGTTTGTTATACCATTGCGCTCCTAGTTGTTGGATCTGGAATGTTTTGACAGTACTTTGTTCGGAAATGTTTCCTCTATCAGTGCTGAAAATTTCAATACGATTCGTTTTGTTTCAAAAAAGTTACACGTGATCGAAGCCGCGTGACGAAAATAAATTTTGGACACTCACGTTAAAAATCGTCGTGGTCGGGTTAAAAAAATCGCGAAATCGTTAAAAATGCTCAAATCAATCGTGTGCAGCGTTCTCAAACGTTTCCGTGAGATGCATACTATTGATCGGCAGGTTCATACCAAGCGTTATAGTGGACCTAAGAATCAGAAACTGCATTTGTGAAGGTGTTGAGAACGATCAAGACAAACACAGGGTAGTCGGACTACGACATCACCAAGAAATTCAACGTCGACCGGTACACCGTCAGAAGGATTAGTTTTCGCGAAGGAATACGATCCTATCGAGCCAGTAAGCAACCAAACCGGACATTGAAGTAGAATTTAGTAGCCAAAGGACGTGACCGGAAGATATACAACAAGATTCCAACGAAGTACGACGGATGCATCCTCATGGATCGGGCTTGTGATATAGCTCAGTTGGCAAGTCTGTTGTCTCCTGAGCCGATGTCCGCGAGTTCGAGCCCAAGAGTAAACATCGAACACAGTTGTACCGGATAGTTTTTCAATAACGATCCGCCAACTGCAACGTTGATAAAGTCGCGAATGCCATAAAGATGGTAAAACGACTATAATCGAAACAAAAAAAAAATCCTCATGGATGACGAAACGTACGCGAAGATGGATTTTGGGCAGCTTCCTGGCCAAAAATTTTATAAAGCCACTGCAGTGGTGCACTGCACTGGTCGGGGTGATGTCCCCGCCAAGTTCAAATTCGTTTTTTGCCAATAAGTTGGCAAGAAAGTGTTTGATCTGTCGAGGTATTTGCAGCTGCGGACGAAAAACCCCGGTTTTTGTGAAAAACCAAGACCATGGACCCCGAAATGTACAAGGAGGAGTGCCTTAAAAATGTTTTTTTTTTCACAAAAGACCAGTAAAGTTTTCGCCAGATTTGGCATGCTGCCACTACAGCTAGGAGGTTCTACAGTGGTATTGGGCCAACGGGTGGATTTTGTTGAAAAGGACATCAACCCACTCAGCTGCCCTCAATTCCGCCCTATCGAGAAATTTTGGACAATTGTCAAGCAGAAGATGAAGAAGAATGGTAGGACGACTCGGGAAGGAACAGAGATGAAGAGATTGTGGAACAAAATGGCCGCTGAGGTCAGTGAATAGGGTGTCCAAACTTTGATGAGTGGTTCTAGACGAAAAGTTCGAAATTTTATCAAAAAAACATCGAAATATTTTTTTTTCTTATTTTTCCTTTGAAGTGCAATAAAAACCCTAAACTTTGATTAAAAGACATTTTTTTTTTTCGTTTACATAGCTCCGAGATAGACCCGTTTTAACGCGTCCAGATTTGTAGTGATCCATGCTTTAAAAAGTCAAATATGTTGTTTTTGTGCCGAAGGAGGACAATCGGCCAAATTTGTCATAACTTCGACCAAATTGAAAATTTTGAGTAATTTTGAAAAACTAGCTTCAGGAAACAGAAAATTTTATGATAACTAGCCTGATTTGGAAAAACTGTTGTTAATAGTATACATTATAGATGGCGCACGTGGTGCACAAAATTTAAAGCCGAAAAATTTATTCATTGAACACTATCTCAAAAACCAATTGAAAGAACCTAACAAAAAATTGCACATGTAAATATTACACAATTAAGCAGCTTCGCTGAAAATTTCATCAATTTCCATTCATACATTCAAAAGTTATTTACAAAACAAAGTGTTTCATTTTTTCCGAATACATTCCATTTTTACAATTGTACGATGTCTGTGAACTAAACTTAAAGGTTCACTTTTGTTGTTTATTTCACTTCGAAAACGTTTTGATTGAAAATATATGATAAAATGTTCAATTTTTTTTAATACAAAAAATCCTTCCAATACATACATCAGATGCAATCAAAAATTTTCGAAAAAAAAATTATTATCCATATTTTACAACCCACGCAAAGCAGTATCGAACCCATCCACTATCGCAGAGCAACTGAAACCATTCCATTTCTTCACTCTTACTCCACCGGAAATGTACATTTTGTCGTGCTGCTGCCGGGGGCAAATTAATTTCGTTTGAATTAGCGAAATTGTTTATTTATTAAAACGAATTCGTCGCTCTAGGATGGATGATGGCACTGACTGTGAGTTTATGTAGGTGTATGGGATTATTTCTAGCAACTTCCGCATCCTGCTTGAAGTGTGGGGATGTTTGCGCAGTTTGGCTGAATGTTGTGAAGGGGCCACAACACAGTTCAGATATTAAGTCCTCGTGGATTTTTGCCAATTACTGCGGCTTTGACGGTTCGATGGAGTTTGAATTTAATTTGCCATATAAATTATGCCATCTCATTTACTCGAAATCCGAAGCCATGGGTATCAACTCCTAGGTAAGAAGGAGATATAACTGTACTGGGCCACGACAAACTACAATGTTATTGGATGAACAAAAATATAATCGTAAAATAACTTTTATTTCAGCTTAATAATTTTCAACATTTTTTTTTTTAAAACTCATAGTTTATTTTAAAAATTAAAATAATAAAACAAATATCGTGGTTCGTCCCTTTTGAATTTCGCACATTCCATTTTTAGCTCCATGTGGGCGACGGAGAGCGACGTGAGATGGATTTCGCTCGAAGCTGAACGATGCAGGCATGGTAAACGATTTTAATCGAAAGAAATAGTTTTAATTAGATGTCGGTGCGTGTATGTGTGTCTGTGTACTTTCCAATCCAATGCGGGTGAAATGAGAATGGAAATCACTTTTCAATTAGCCATTAGCAGGGGGAGCAAAGCCTCGTTCGACAGATCCAGGTTCTATTTCCATTTAAATGGAATATGACATGTGATCCATTACGCGAAGCTCGATTTAATTGTAGTTTTTCAGCGTGGAGCTGGCTTGTTGCCCAACTTTGTCTTGATGCGAGATGAATACATTGGAATATGATCAATTAAATAGTTGGGAAGCTTTGAAGCCGGAATAAAAATTCTAGCATTTATTACGTGCTTACGAGAATTAACCATAAAAAATCATCAATCATTTTTATGGGAGTCACACGTCACTAAATAATTGAAATATTAAAAGGCCTATCAGATAAAAAATCAGTTTCTTTGAGCTTCACTGAAAAGTTATTTAAAAGAAGAATAAATCACTTCATATACTATTTTCTACATATTTATAGTTAAATTCAACAAATTATTAAAAAATATACTTTATATTCATCTGTCGTTTTCAATGTCAATTAGTGAATAAGAGCTGCTTCTTTTCCTGAACCTCGACAAAGACAACTTTTTTTTTCTTGAACCTATCTTCAAACTGAGGATACTTTTTACTAGAGATGTACCGAATATTCGGTCGGCCGAATCTCGGCGCCGAATACTGCCAATTAACCGTTGAGCCGAATATTCGGCTCACCGAATAGTTGAGCTAGGTATTCGGCAGAATAAGCCAAATAGGCCGAATAGGCCGAATATATTTTCATTTATTTTTACAAAAAAAGGCTTGTCAAATTTTTAACTGATATTGGATAATTCGTAAAATATTCGAAAGTAATGTTGAGAATGCTTTAAAATCATTAAAAACTTATGGTTTCAGGTAAACATTTTAGGTTTATCCGTGTATTATTCACTACTTTGATAATAATTTATTCCAAATTTTCTTAATGCATCCAGGGTTGTCCATAAACCCAATAAAGAATTTGAGAAAAGGTAAATCTGACCGGGAAGGCCATCTTTTTTATAAACTTTCCAGATTTTATCCGAGTTTATTCAAATTTGCTAAATCAAATAAAAATCTGAAATGTCTTTTTGAAATTTTTAAATTTTTTCGTTCCAAAATGATGTTTTAAAGTAAATTGATTCGTTGGATACTATTTGAACACTGCTGTTGTGATTCCATGAAATCTTTAAATTTCAAGTGATTTAATTTCTTTTTCCTCTTAAATGTTTGAAAATAATGACTTTCAAACTTTCTCTTTTTTTTAAGTTTTTCCAAAACTTCTTTCAGATCCGGCCGTGTGGATACGTATCGTAGAAAGTTTTGTATTCTTAAGGTTAAAGATCATCGTTTTTATGGCAATTGTTTTGAAGACTAGCTTAAATTAGAAATTCAACTAGTTCGATATAAAAATGTGATTTCAAATAGCTTGGCATCTGTTTTATCATTGTTTGTCCCAGATTTCACTGGAACTCAATCGCTTTTGTGATAAACGTCCTAGAAGCGACAAATCAATTATGTCCTTTCGGGTAATGGTGACATTTTGAAAATCAAACAGAGCTCTACTTAAAAAAGATCTGATTATTATACAATTAGTTGTATATAATCGAAATTCACTATCCTTCTCAAATTCTTTCTTCAATTAAAATACAAAATTGAAATCCAAAAAAATTAAACTTCTTTCGGCTTCGAGCACAGCCTATCAAGTCCCAGCTTGATCACTTTTGTTATTCATTTTTAAATATGCTCAAAGGTGTTTTTTTTAATGCCTGAATGTTTTGATATATTAACTGTGGTAAAGAGTATAAAGCCTAATCGTTGTTGCAAAACTTTCACACGTCCTGGCTAGCTACAATTGAATGTTTAACTTAAAACATACCCGGTTTCATGTTTCGGCATCTCTGAAAATTTGCTACATTAAAGAAAAGACTCTACCCTATCCAACGAAATTTTCAGGAAAAAATCGATTGGTGTGTCAATAAAATCTTTTTTTGAAAGATTTTCAAAAAAATACACGCGGAAAATGTTCAAGTTTTCCATATTCATTAATCCTAAGAACTTTAAACTTTACTTTTTTGAGCTAAGATGTGTTAGGATTCCTTCAATATAAATAATTACAACACTGCAAAAAATCGACATATTGGGGATATGTGTTTGCCTTATAGATTTTTGCAATGTGATTCCCATTTGGAAATAACGTGCCCACACAGATAGAATTCAAGGTAATAATTTTTATATGCGACACATAAATATTATAATAAGCACATTGTATTCGATTATCTGCATACTTTAAGGCGTTTTTTTTGTTCCAATAAGTTTTTCGGACGAAAATAGACTTGTGTTTTGGCTATCGGGAAATTCTAATATTATTTATGTTGATTTCATTGATATGAATAAGGTCCTTACTGAGCATAACTCGTGCATGTTTTGTGTTCCTATCCACTGGAAAGGAAGTAGAATGTCTCCACCGGAAAATCAGCAGCTGAGACCTCGATACGGCCAAGCGACGATCATTCCTCGGCGGCCCGTTTGTCCAACATATTCCCCTGCAGCACCATATCCACGGTTTTGATCGCAGCCAGGCTCCTGAATCTGCAAATTTTAACTCTATTTTCAAGCATGCTTGAAAAATCATAAGAACTATTAACTTACCTTCTCTCGACAACAGCTTTTCACCGGAATTTCTTATGTAACGGCGGAACATATTTCACTCTAGCCTACTAAAGCGGTAGTCAGAAGCCAGCTTCCTGCGGGGGAGAATAGAACAGCTTTATTTTTTACCGAGAAATACTCACCTAATTATTGTATTTTAATCGCTATGATGAAACTTAAAACGGGTACGCCAACTTTTTCTCGGCCATTTTGAAAAAATATTTTCGAAGATGAAATTTATTGAATTTATGTGTAAATATCTTATAATTTTCATATGTTGAACATAAATGTTATGTGTAACATATGAAATCTAAGCGTTGAGAAATTTTGAAGACGTATGTGTGGGAAAACATACATTCAAAGTGTGGATTTGGTTGAGTGTAGTTAATAAAAACAAATAAATAATACCTCTAAAAATTATGACTAAAACTATTTTTTATTTAAAAAAAAATGTAGGTTAATTTTGAAGAAAATTTAAAGATTATCAATAAAAGTTATCTAGAATAAACCTTTACAATAACTGGCAACACAATAGAAAAAAAAACCGAATATATCATGAATTTTTCGAAAAAGATACAACGGTTCACCGACGGGACATGAACCTGTTATTTCCGGCCTGCTGTTATTTAGGCTCCAGCATGCGTAAATGTCGAGCTCCATCGGTCGAGTGCTGGATCTTTCATCGATACACTCCATGAATATCTCGCTTGTATTCTTTGCCTACTATTGATCTCTCTGTTGTTTCTCTATTTCTATCTCTCTATTTATAACTTTTTTTTATTCCTAATAAAAAAAGAGTTTTTCACAAGCAAACAAGGCACATATTCAATGATTAATACAGACAGTTTTTTTCCTCAAACTACACCCATAGGTGTCCAAGTACAGGGTCCGGCAATTGAACTGCTTCAAAATTTTGTAACAATAATTTCTGCTTGGGCAGATTATACCTAGAAAATCATGCATAAAAAACCATCGTGCAGGATCATAAAATCCACCAGCCACTGTATCGCTAAAATTGCACCACAATTATAAACCGCTAAAATCAGCCAAGCCACTCTCACAGGCTACGGAACCATCTGTCAAAAGCAGTTCCGCTTCGAGGCGAGATCAACCTAGCCTGTGGAAATTTAACAAACCAGTATGTTCCCAGTATCGCTAATGCCTGAAGTCAAGGATGGAAAAATTCGTTCACCAGCATGAACGTTAATGATTCTCAATCACCGCTCCGTTCACGATGATAGCATCGGCGATGCGAGCGTGAACAGACGACCGCTGATTGGTCGGATTGGCAATCCGAATGAATGAATTTTTAAATACGTTTGGGTGAACGAACCGATGGCCGAAACGTTCGCCGCGGTTAACTGGATCGTTTTTTATTTTCACCACGACGTTCGTTGGGTGAATTGATTCGCAAATGATTGTTGAAACACAATCGAAAAACGATTGCACGATTGCATTCGCGAATGTTTCTGTAACCGGTAAAGGATTGCACCATCAGGTGCTTGTTTTTCGGCTAATTTTGTGCGTGTGTTAGCCCCCGCGCTCGCTGACGGTTTGTTTTCTCATGATTTTATTATAATTTATGTTCGAATAAGAACATTCAGCACTTTTGCACATTGCGTAGATAACTAAACTGACAAAGGGGGGTTCGAAAATGTCCACTCTTGTTTACGAAGCCTAGGGATTTTTCGAGCTTTTGGCTACTGGGACATTTTTTTGACCAAAATTGCCAAATAATCATTTAATTATGTTGAGATTGCAAGAATACAGAATACAAAATTATTACTTTTATATGCGTCACATAAAAGTTATAAAATCCCACACATAAATATTGTAAGCCGACATAGCACTCAAATATCTGCCTACATCTGGGCGATTACATGCTTGCCTACTTGAAGGCGTTTTGTTTTGTTCGAATTGGTTTTCGGAAGGAAATAAAAAATTGTGAGGTATTGGCTCGAATTTTTTTTAAATTTTTATTGTTAATTGAAATAACTATAAAAATGCTAAGCCTAATACGTGCGTATGTTTCGCGTTCGTATCCCATTGGGACATAAAAGCGAATTCCGCACCGGAAAATCAGCAGCTAAGACGACGTTTATTCGACTGAAACAATATCGACGGCTTTGATCGACACCAGGCCGACGTCCTTGCCTCCTATTTTCAAACCCCCCATTGTCAGTTTAGTTTTCTACGCAATGTGCAAAAGTCCACACTTTTACTAATTATATGTTGAATGTTCCTATTCGAACATAAATTAAAATAACATCATGAGAAAACAAACCATCAGCGAGCGCGGGGGCTAAAACACGCACAAAATTAGCCGAAAAACAAGCACCTGATGGCGCAATCCTTTACCGGTTACGGAAACATTCGCGAATGCAATCTTACAATCGTTTGGCGATTGTGTTTCGACAATCATTTGTGAACGTCGTGGTGAAAATAAAAAACGATCCAATTGAACGCGGCGAATGTTTCGGGCTTCGTTTCGTTCACCCGAACTTAGTAAAAGTTCATTCATTCGGGATTGCAATCGTTAGTATTCATTGTGGTGAGTTAGCTTTTTCCTTTCCCGATTGCTTCGATTGGCAGTTAGAATTGAATGAGTTCACCACGGATTGCAGATTGAATGTACTTCGATCCGATTTTTTCCATGCTTGCCTGAAGTGAATAAGAATAGCACCTAAGCAACATCTACGGCAACACCACGGTGTGTTGCAATACGAGGTATTAAGCGTGCCTTGCACGAAGAGTCATTTTGATCACGTATCAGCTCAGCAAGCTTTAGAAGTCAGCAGCCATCACAGCAACCGTTTGTCCGAATACGGGTCCATACTGGTCAACACATTGACAGGCAACAGAACTTCCTGCATGGTCGATAGTCATTGCACAGTGAATCGTTTCCTAAGAGAGCAGGCATTTCGAAGCATCCGGGAAAAGCATAAGTTCTCCAAACGAGAAAACACTGTTCATTTGTAGCTCCTCTGGTTATCTCATCTCACCACTCAAACTGGCATTGGAAAAGCATCAGTTTCTAAAAGAGAAAGCACCGCTGGTGGCCCCTGTGCTCATCTCATCACGCCACACAAGCTGACGTTGGTTAAGCCAAAAAGGAAGGGGCAAGCAATCCAAGAAAGGTCCTCATAGGAGGGCTGCTTATGCTTATGCTTATGATACATACACAGCCAGATCTTGTCAGCATCCCGGTGAGTAATAAAAGTACATTTACTACTCATCTTAACTAGGCCGGGCCCACTGTGCAGTATTGGACGCAGAGACAACTGGAACAAAGGGAGGAAGAAACGTGGACAACAGTACCATACGTTTCCATGGCTACTTATAACTAAGATTTTAACGTTGGAAGCACATATGCTAAATTTTCTGTGCTCCTTGACGATGGTCCGTATGCATTCGTCCTTCTGTGGATGGAAATGATGTTTTTCTGCACAGAAATCCGAAACTCCATGATATATATATAATATTTCCTTCCAAATTTGTTTAATTTTTTCCTTTGACTTTTTTTTTAATTTTCAAATTTCGATTTAAGTATTGTTTTAACGTGAATAGTAATAGTTAAAATTAATAGTTTCGGATTTCGATGCACTATCATTTCTGGTCTTTGACCTTGGATATAGCGCCTTTGCTCGCTCTTGAAAAGAAAAATTAGAAGAACAAAAAAAAACATAATTAGTGTTCCCAAATCCCATCCCCAATAATATAAACAAATTGCGCATTATACATTATATCAATATAATATTGGGAGAGTTCTGTAGATAACATTCAGTGGGTTAATTTTTTTTTTTTTGAGCTATCAGGTGAAATATCTAACTTCATAATTATGAGTGCAAGGTAAAGATGTTGATGTTTATTGATCATTGTATGATCTTGATTAAATTTCTCTTTACAACTTGTTAAAAATCTCTCCATTTCATTATTAATTTGTTCATTTAGCAGAAATTCCACTCTTTCATTTCGGTGACATCACTATCTGCAAAGTACAAGCAGTACAATCTATAAACTAAAATTGCTCACTCCTCACTCTTTCAGAAGATATATTATATTCTTGGCGTAAATGAATTTAGCTTGTGAATAGTGAAAAAATGAGCAATCATATACTGCCCCATCCCGCGGCACAAAGATGCAACAACACGATGCATTTTAAGAACGTGCCACAGAAAAAAAATGTGCTTCAACTGTGTGTGGGTAGAAAACCAATCTATCTCAGTGGTACAGAATAAGAAAAACAAACCCCGGTCTCTCTATGGTAAGGGTCTAACTAAAAACATAATTTGAATTAAAATACTGAATAAGAATATACTTATCTTTTCATTCATTTCCTCATACTTATCACAGAAAATCTCAGGAAATTCAATCGAAGCAATCCGAGTAAAGCAGCAACCATCAGCCAGCAGGGTTTTTGGACAGCTTGACGTCAGCATACAGCACAGCCGAAACAGCAAAGGATCTCTTTTCTCTCCCACACTTTCTCATTTACCGTACTTTTTAACGTATCTTTTTAACTTTTTAACAATATTTTCTTCCTTTTTCCATTTCTTTGCATTCCTTTCACATTCTCTACACTGACTCTCGGAATTTAGTACCAATCTTTGTTATCCCATTCGATCCGCCTAAGGCTGTTTTTTTTTTCAAATATTGCACATCCACGCCAATCAAAATTAATTGATTTCACCACTGCCAGCCCTCAATAGCTTTTTTCTTACAATCCTCAATTCTTCCCATGTTACAATAATCATTTTTCAACCCCGTTACTTTCCCAGCACCCTTCCAACGAAAACCACACATTAACAAAAGGCACTTTACTGGTTTACGATATAGGAATTTACAACCAGATTCAAACGAAATCTTCTCATCACCAACACGTGTTTTTTTTTTCAACCAACAACATTTTCGGGTTTTCCTCAAATTTTCTTCCTCCTTAGAACACGAATTTCTCAACTTTCTTCTGAAAAATGGTGGCCACATTATCACTGGATCCCTGTTGTTCGGTAGTAATATTTTACACCGGATTTACTATAATTTATCGATCAAATTCAGAAATTTTGCGGACGGATGAAAAAACGCGTGCGTTGCTTGAAAAGCCTCGCCTACTTCCTCAATCCAAGAAAGGTCCTCATAGGAGGGCCTTTCAAAACAGCTGCTGACTGTATTGGAAAACGCCTGAAGGGCGGCA
Organism: Uranotaenia lowii; assembly: GCF_029784155.1. Taxonomy (NCBI): domain Eukaryota; kingdom Metazoa; phylum Arthropoda; class Insecta; order Diptera; family Culicidae; genus Uranotaenia; species Uranotaenia lowii. Next base: position 325,227,253 of record NC_073692.1, read on the forward strand.
ATAGAAATCCTACTTACCCAAGCTAAAGCAACGAGTTGATCAGCTGGAATAAAATCTCATCGGTGAGAGGAATGCACCTTGAGGACTAGAAAGGACAATACTACCAGGAAAATAACACGGACACGTCCTGGCAATGCTATACAAACCGTATGGAGCACATCTCTCAGATTTCCCCTTTTTTGACAGATTTAAGCTTTTTTCTTCAGATTTGAGCTTTCATCTCCTATGCTCTCAAGGCCAAAAAAGCTTAAATCTGAGGAAAAAAAAGCTTAAAACGAGATTCACCAACACTTAGTTAAAAGATGTTGGTCACACGATACATAGACAAATCCTGTATCGTTGCCGGGACCTGAGGACGGCGTCTATTTTGTATGCGAGAAGTCAACGATTTTGGAGAGACCGACGGAGTGTGAGTGCTGATACGGGACGAATAAGTGCATGCGTCCTTACATACAGCATTAGGGGAAAGTGTTCCTAAATGCGCATGTTGGGTAATATCACATCCTGGCAATGCTATACAAACCGTATGGAGCACATCTCTCAGATTTCCCCTCAAATTTCCCCTTTTTTGACAGATTTAAGCTTTTTTCTTCAGATTTGAGCTTTCATCTCCTATGCTCTTAAGGCAAAAAAAGCTTAAATCTGAGGAAAAAAAAGCTTAAAAACGAGATTCACCAACACTTAGTTAAAAGATGTTGGTCACACGATACATAGACAAATCCTGTATCGTTGCCGGGACCTGTATGGAGCACATCTCTCAGATTTCCCCTCAGATTTCCCCTTTTTTGACAGATTTTAGCTTTTTTCTTCAGATTTGAGCTTTCGTCTCCTATGCTCTCAAGGCAAAAAAAGCTTGATTCTGAGGAAAAAAAGCTTAAAAACGAGATTCACCAACACTTAGTTAAAATATGTTGGTCACACGATACATAGACAAATCCTGTATCGTTGCCGGGACCTGGCTAAAGCCGGGCAGCTTGGCCGATGGTTGTTTGCCGGTGAATTGAAACAATGTTTTTGTTGTTGCTTTTGCTACATACACACGCACAGCTTAGCCGTGGTTGTTTCAGGTCCCGGCAACGATACAGGATTTGTCTATGTATCGTGTGACCAACATCTTTTAACTAAGTGTTGGTGAATCTCGTTTTTAAGCTTTTTTTCCTCAGATTTAAGCTTTTTTTGCCTTGAGAGCATAGGAGATGAAAGCTCAAATCTGAAGAAAAAAGCTTAAATCTGTCAAAAAAGGGGAAATCTGAGGGGAAATCTGAGAGAGCATTGCCAGGATGTGGGTTGTTTGCCCATGGATTGAATTGAAGCAATGTTTATTTTGTTGCTTTTACTGCATACACACGCACAGCTTGGCCGTGGTTGTTTGCCGGTGGATTGAAGGGATTGAATTAGAAGGATGTTTTTGTTGTTGCTTTTGCTACATTCACACGCACAGTGCTCGGTTCGCTGGCTGCCTGGTGTTGGCCGGTATTTGTTTCCATCCTTCTTCGTCTTATGATGCGAAAGGGAGGGACGTGAAAGCGTTTTTATTTTGTTTCTTTCAGACATACGCAATTCGGTTAACTTGGGAGATTAATGCCGGTGGGAGCAAATCGAATCAGCACCGGTCGCGTTATCTTCTTGTACCAATGATGCTATGTAATTGACTACACGCCATTGGCACAGAGGCTGAATTTTGGGTGTAAGTTGTTTCGGAGGCTGGCTTGCTAGCAGTCCGATTGCGTGAGGAACCCAGGGTTAATGAAATTGGTAACAACTTTAGGGGTGATTATTACGAAGCATACAAACCCGATCTAGATGACACCTTGTCACCTTGTTAACATTATGTCTAAGATGTCAGAGGATATTTTTGATAATTGAGTGAGTTGTTCAATGAGTGTATGTATTTTTTTTTTAATTTTGGCTCGTACTTGTATCTTCCAAGATCAGAAGGAGATCAGAAGTACCCAAGTATAGTATGATGGGGATCGTCAAGCTACAGTGGCGACACCTACCATGGTGAAGATCATCAAGATGCACTCTGAGAGAATTGTTGACGTTGTAACACTAAATTGGCGATAGATTCTAATACACCGGATCAAAATCGTCTTCGGATCTTGGAAGATGATCTTTAGGCCCTGCCTTACAAGATTCTAAGATGTCAACACCCCTCGTTTGAACAGAAGCAAAAGCGGGTAGAAAGAGCGAAGGCGCAGCTTACGCGGTCCGCGCTTGAAAAAAATGGAGAATATCGTGTTTTCTGCCGATGAATTCGTCGCCGTACAGAACTACAGATTTTGGTTGCCAGGAAGATCACGAACCTATGCACACGTATTAAAGGCCACAAGACGACAGAAATCTGTCTTATTAAAGGTCTGGGTCGGAATCACCCGTACTTTCCTGGTGAAGATCAACCGAACACCCTGAAGAGGTGTAGATCAATCAATTTACGTATCGGAAATAGTTCTACGGCATGTCCTCGAACTGTGGACATGTCCTAATTTTGGTTTTGGTTGGTGGTTTTTCAGCAGAACTTCGCATTGGCTTACGAAAGAAAGACGTCCCAATTTTTTTTTCCATTTTTTTTTTTTTTTTGAGGGTTAATTTCAAGTACGGAGTGGTCGGAGTGTTCGCCGGACTTGAACCCTATGGACTTGGATGTCTAGGGTATACAGAAGCCCGAAGTCTACTCTACAAAACATGACGGGTTGGAAGTTATGAAGCACCATCTAGTTGAATCCTGGCATAAAATACCACAAAAACCACCTGCTGGCTTTTTAGAATATGTGCCTTGAGCTTCTGCAGCGAGTGGTTAAGCTCAAGGACAAACAAAAAATCGAAAGGCGCCAATGGATTTTGAAAATGTGATCTGTTTTGATGTAAATCGTAAGTTATGTATGTTATTCGACAAACTACAAACGAAATACCCAACTTGAAATACTTGTTGTGTTATCAAAAGATATCCGATTTTAACCGCATTTTTTGTATTTATTTTCAAAACGGGTGCGACTGCTACTTAATTTAAGCAAAATGGAAAAAAATAAGCTAAAAAAAACCAATTCATGAAGATTCAATACTTCCTTTACAGAAATTTGTGACAGTTAACTTAAGTATCAGTTTTTACTTTCCACCGTGTGGAGAAGATTTTTCCGAGGCCATCACTCGCTGATTCGTGCTAACATATCGGTACTCGCGGCTATTTTTTGCCCCTTTTTGCATATCATCAGGCGACTCAACTACACAACAAACCAAGTAAAGTTTGGTGTTGGTCCGCGAAACCGCTCTGCTGACAGTTTATCGCTCCCGACCAATAGTGTTTCCTGTAGTTTATTTTTTTTCGACAACCCGCGGGAATGGCAACAATGTCTCATTTTCGACGCCATCGCTGCCACTCGGCACATCCTTTATTTATTCGGCTGCCTGTTGTGGTTGCAAACCATTATTTTCGTCGCGAGATGATACACATAGTTGAAAATTGTGGTGAACTACCCCGTATAGTTGGGGTTATTTCGCCATGTGGGTATTTGTCGTCGAGTGTTTAAAACAGTGGTTTTTAAACTTTTTTTAACACACCGCTCCCTTTTATTGGATATCCTAGTTCACCGGCCTCCTAAGCAAATTTTTGAGAACAAATTGGCCACTACGTCAGAAGAATATATTTTCAGTTGAATAAGGCTCAAAAATTATACTCATTCATATACCTAACTATACTTTCAATTTCAAATGAATTTCAGAATACATTTTGTAGTTGAATATTTGTTAAATTATATAACGGAAATTGACATCTCATAAACTTAACCCTCAATTGCTTAAACATACTTTAAAATTCAAAGTTTTGTAAAAAATATAATTAAAAATCGTAGAAACTAAAAAGCATTAAATTTTTTTTTTAAACTTTAAAACATAAAAAATTCGTCACGTTGCCTACACACTACGAGAATAATCTAAAAAATTACATCATACATAGTTTTAATAAAAAAAAAAATCATCATATATGACAGAATAATCAAAGTTTTTTGCAAAAAAATCGAAAACAGCGACCTTTGGAAATTCGTAAAAAATCTCTTATTTGTATTTTGAAAATCTAAAGATGCTTAATGTGAAAAATTGATTCAAGTTTTCAATCCTCTTTTTAAAATTTATCTGGTGGGACATAAACGGTTTTGATGGTTAATAGATTGAAAAGTACGAATTTTACAGCACTTCTTTACAGTTTTTGTGCTCGTGATCTTGAAAAATTTAAAAAAATATATCCTATAGCTTCTAACTTCAACTTTCTTGGACATTAGGTGAAGCATTCCGTTACTGATCTACAATCTTTTTCCGGAGAATAGTTTTTCGGATTTTTTTATAGTCTTTGAATAACGGAAAACTGTAGTGTTGTAGCTGAATCTTTACTGAAAAACCTATTTGAGTTAAGTTAAGAAGTTTCCATAACTATAGGTCATGTGAATATCGGTTAGGAAACAATAGAGATTTATTGTTTTTAGTCAGGAGGGTCAAATTTACACTCCAGGGACTGTAATGGGTAAAAATTTCTGGGACGGATGAGGGTTAAAAGTTATCATACAATTTCACATTGTGATATTTTGAAAGTTATATAGGAGGCTTTATTCTTCATTGAAGGAGACTGGATCCTTTAATCAGGATACCTTAACTTTGGCAAAAATCATGCGAAATCTAAAGATAAAAGTTTAAATGATTTTTTTTTTTTCAAATTAGTAGGTACTCATTTCACAGTCCAAATATGTCAGACAAACAGAATTCTGGAAGTTTATCTACTACTCTATTTTTATTGCATACTTAAAGGCGCAGTTTTCTCATTCTTATATAAAACATGGATCACTACAAATCTGGACGCATTAAAACGGGTCTATCTTGGAGCTATGTAAACGAAATAAAAATGTTTTGAACTTGAAATGTAGGGTTTTTATTGCACTTTAAAAGAAAAATAATAAAAAAAATATTCCGATGTTGTTTTGATGAATTTTCGAACTTTTCGTTGAGTATCACTCATTATAGTTTGAACATCCTATTCGCTGACCTCAGCGGCCATTTTGTTCCACAATCTCTTCATCTCTGTTGCATACCGAGTCGTCCTACCATTCTTCTTCATCTTCTGCTTGACAATTGCCCAAAATTTTTCGATAGAGCGGAATTGAGGACAGTTGGGTGGGTTGATGTCCTTTTCGACAAAATCCACCCGTTGGCCCAATACTACTGTAGAACCTCCTAGCTGTAGTGGCAGCTTGCCAAATCTGGCGAAAACTTAACTAGTGCTTTGTGAGATCTAATGTACGAAAAAAAAGTTTTTCAGGCATTCCTCCTTGTAAATTTCGGAGTCCATGGTCTTGTTTTTCACAAAAACCGGAATTTTTCGTCCGCAGCTGCAAATACCTTGCCAGATCAAACACTTTCTTGCAAACTTATTAGCAAGAACGAATTTGAAGTTGCCGGGGACATCAACATGACCAGTGCAGTGCACCACTGCAGTGGCTTTACATAATTTTTGGCCAGAAAGCTGCCCAAAATCCATCTTCACGTACGTTTCGTCATCCATGAGGATGCATCCGTCGAACTTCGTTGGAATCTTCTTGTATAACTTGCGGGCACGTCCTTTGGCTACTAAATTCTGCTTCAATGTCCGGTTTGGTTGCTTACTGGTCCGATAGGATCGTATTCCTTCGCGTAGACGAATTCTGCTGACGGTGCACCGGTCGGCGTTGAATTTCTTGGCAATTTCATAGTCCGACTACCCTGTGTTTTCCTTGATCGTTCTCAACACTTTCAAATGCAGTTTCCGATCCTTAATTCCACTATGACGCTTGGTATGAACCTGCCGATCTATAGTACACATCTCACAGACCCGTTTGAGAACGCTACACACGGTTGATTTGACCATTTTTAACGATTTCGCGATTTTTGAACCCGACCACGTCGGGTTTTTGACGTGGGTGTTCAAAATTTATTTTCATGTCGCGGCTTCCATCACGTGTAACTTTTACGAAACAAAACGAATCATAATGAGCACTGATTCAGCACTGGTAGAAGAAACATTCCTCTACAAAGTGCTGCCAAAACATTCCAGATCCGACAACTAGGAGCACTATGGTAAAATAAATAGTGCGTCCAGATTTGTAGTGATCCATGCTTTAAAAGCACTTTTTGAGTCCTTTTTATAAGGAAATTATGTGATAAAAATTAGTCATTAGATAAACAAAATAATTATTTCGTGCTAAGCAATGATCAACATCCATTCAAAAGACAAATATACCTTTTTGGACTCGAGGGATCAAGTGAACCCAAAACATACATTTTGGAAAACTTTTTCTTAAAAAAATTGACTGTTTACTATTGCTTCGAAAATATGGCATAAAGAAGCTCATTTTATACTCAAACGATAACCGTTTTGGAACAACTATTTTATTAGAGTTTTTTTCGTGTTAAAAACATTTTAAAATGATAAAAAAGATTTTGAAGTCATATTTTGTTAGATTTTTCAAACAAAATTCTATAACTCAGAATTTAATTTCTATTTTTGAGATAACAGGTTTGTTATTTTGTTCTATTTGGCAAATTTTTCTAGAACATTTGATCCATGTAAGACATTTCAGTTTCGAGATATAGCTCAGGAATCAAGAATCCCCAGGGATCCAGTATCCTCATTCTTCCCTATAAATTAAAATTCATTTCTGTTTTTTTGTTTGATTGTTTGATTTTCGCTATTAACTCAGCCGTTTTGAGATTTAGAGAGCTGAAATTTGGCATGGGAGTTTGTTATGGACAAGAAAATGATTTGGATTTACGGATGACCCCTTTTGAAGGGGGTCGTCCATACAACATTTGTATTGTTTTAGCTATGTTGACTTTCTTATACATCGCATTGAGATAAAAATTTGCACATTGTCCTATTTTGTTAAGAACGCGCAATTAATTTTAATTATTCGATTTTAAGTCAGGAGTCGGCCTAAAGGTCATCTATATTAACACGTTCGTCGCCACGCTCATTTTGGTAGTTTTGCTAGCCGGGCCCAAAGAAATTTTCAGAGAGAGAAAGCAAAGAGGGAGAACTCCCATATTTGAAACGTGTGGCGAAGCTGAGCGGTAAACTCAAGTAAGAGAGCGTCACCTGCTTTTTAATGTGACGGGGCCCCCCAGGAAATACACCCGTCTGCCGAATATGGGTGACGTGGCGACAAACGTGTCAAATGTTCACTGTTTTTGTTATACTTACGTTATTATATATGACAGCCTCATTTTAACTTTAAAATGCTTTAAGTGACTAAAAAGCGCTTGAAACCCGCACAATATGGATTCTATGTTAAGGGGCTCAATGAGAAGAAGTCAAATTTCACTTTCCGACGACATCTTCAAATCTAAGATGGCAGCTTCCACTTAACTGCTGGAATGGTGCTTTGTTCGGTGAGAGATGCAACTAGTCGTATAATGCAACAATCAAAATTTTCGATTATGAACGGTAAATGATTCTAAGGACCCCACACCAGGCAGCTCAATGGAGCTGTTTGGTGGAGGGGGTGAGTGGAGGGTCATTGAGCGTCAACGAAAAGAAAAGAAAAAAAATCACCTCGACCAGGCATTGAACGAGCAAATGCGATAAAAACATCACCAAATATTGACAAAAATATGACAAAATAAAAAAAAATTGTGACAAAAATCTGACAGAACTATGACAAAAAATAAATTTAAAAAATATGACAAAAACTTACTATAAAATCACAAAAATCTTACAGAACTATTACAAAGTTTTGTTACTTTTTGGCACAATTTGTTTTTTTTTACACAGTTTAAACAATTTTTGTCATTCTAATCACAATTGCCATAATTTGGTCATATAGCTGTCACAATGGTCATATTTTAGTCGCAGTTTTTTCATTTTGCACCTGAGCATCTGCAACCGGGGTGGGTCCACACAGCCGGTTTAGACAAAAAAAATTCCAAACCATCAGCGTAAAAATTTTGTCATAATCTTCAATTTATTGGGAACAGTTTTTTTTCTTTTATTGTGCAATTTTGTCATTTATCTGTCATCTGTCATATTTTTATTTCACATTTTTTTGGTCATAGATTTGTCAGATCTTTGTCATTTTATTGTCAAATTCAACATTGCTTGTCATATTTTGTACTATTTTTAATGATTTTGTCACCGTACTTTTATGTTATCACGTTTGCATATTTTTCTCATATTTTTGTCAGGGTCTTGTACCTACTATTTTTGTAAATTTTTTGTCATTATTTTCAATATCTTTTGTACAGTTTTTTTTCTTTAACTGTCCATTTTTGTCATATTTCAGTTAACTGTTTTTATTGAACTTTTAGATTTTGTTCAAAGATTTGTCAGATTATTGTCATTTTATTGTCAAATTAAACTTTATTTGAATTATGTTTTACTATTTTTCAAAATTTTGTAATTTTTGTCTTTTTATTTTCAATTTAACTTTTTTTGCTATATTTTTTACTACTTTTCTTAATTTTGTCATTTTATGTTACTTTACTTTTTTGTAATCACGTTTGTCATCTTTGTCTCATATTTTTGTCATGATCTTGTACTATTTTGTCCTCATTTGTTCTATTTTCGTCATAATTTTGTTTTATTTTGAACATTGTGTTGTTAGATTTTTTTAAATCTTGCCATTTCAAATTTTTAACAATATTTTAAAGTTGCGTGGAAGCCACCATATTGGATTTCAAGATGGCGTACCATAGCGACAGGCAGCCTAAATTCGACTTCTACTCATTGAGTCCTTTCACCCGAACCCCATAATGTGGGGGTTTCGTGCGAATTTCAGTCATTTAAATCATTTCGAAGTTAAGCGGAAACCACCATTTTTAATTTCAAAGTGGGTGTCGAACATTTATTTTTTAATGATCCTGGCAACGTGTATTCATTTCCTTCAGATTCTTCTTCATACCCACTGTGATCTTCTTTCCACGTTCCTGAAATTCGCAAAGTCTGCTTTTTACGCGATTTTTTAGAATAAACGCGGACTTGTTTTTAGGATTTTTTTTTGCGCGATACGCATCCCCCTCAGATTTTTCAAAAAAAGCCACCGAAGTTTTATTCCTGTGTTGAATCGCTTAGCAATTAGGCCTTCAAAAGCGTACTTGCGAAATTCATCCGGTGAATGAACATTTCACTTTTCTTTTCACTTCGCGCTCACTGTATTCGTACCCTTAGTGATAGGTTCCAAGTGTGTGCTGTACAAGCGTAAATCCAGAATGAGCGACACGCGATCGGCATACGACGGCCGACGGGTTGGAATATTAACCTCGAGTCATTACGAGTAGCAGGTGAGGTGACGGAAGTCGAGTCGCTTTACCGTCACGGGACTATAGTGACCTTATTCCGATAGTCGACGTAAGTAAAGTGACAGAGGTTGATTCCCAAAGTCCATTCGAATGTGATGTTTCTCACGTAAAGCGACTCCTGAAATCGAGAGACTCGGGTGACTCGGCCATCGTCACATCACGCGTGGCGCAGAATAAAAGTTGAGTCACTAGAGGAGATGTCAGTTTTTAGGTCTTCGAGAGAAAAGATCGTTGATACATTCTGAGACGGGATATGTCTTTAAAACGATTGTCGCCATAGGACCCATATTCGTATGACGGGTTTATTTTCTGGAAAGCCCTGTCACATCAAAAACGTGTGACGCTCTCTTACTCAAGCTAGCCACTCAGTTTAGCCACACGTTCCAAATCTTGGATTCTCCCTCCTTTCGCTCCGAGATTTTTTTCTTTTTTTGACCCGGCTAGTAAAACTACCAGAATGTTAAGCAAGGTCAATATTGTATTCAAAGTGAATTTCCTGCCCGATGATGACCATTTGTAAAACGTTATGCAATGCATAATATGCATTTAGTGGTGAATAGATATGATTTAAGCATTCATTTCTCGATGTGATCGAAAAATGACAGATTATATTCATGCTTCACTTTTTAATTGCTTGCAATAAACTGAGACTTTCAATAACATTTTTTTCTTAAACCACATTTCAGTTGTGGCCTGCAAAAAGTTAAGTGTCATTTTTTTCGGAAACTTCCCAAACTTTCTTTGACCTCAACGTGCAAAAGTCAAACTCGAGTCGAGTGAGCAGCAGAGATGCAATAAATTATAACTACTAACCACAATATGTCGTTTTCTAATTGACGTACAATTGAGAATGTTAAAGCGCCGACAAGAGGAAGCACCGAACGAAGCACTCGCGGTGAAAATCAAATTAAATTTTGCACTATTTCTGTTAACCACTTTTCCGACCACCATCACCGGGAAGTGTGAAAATGCAGTGAACAATATTTCTGAACATTTTCTCATTTGAATTTTTCCTCCCTTGACTCAACCGCAGAGAGATTCTTTCGTTAATTTAAAGTTTCTCCTTTTGCAGTGAGCACCATTTCGCGGACTAAAATGTGTTTTATTTTTGCCAGCTTACCTCTTCCTGCTGGAACCGAGCAGGGAAATGAATATTTAACGAAAAAGTCATAAATTATGCCATAATTATGTTTCCTCGCCGCGAGATGCAAAGACTGAGGAGATAGACTGAACTGAAATAAGAAAAAGAGAGTCAGCGCGACTGAAAGACAAGCATTAAAAAGAAAACTTTGTGCCAAAAGAAAGCTCTGCGTCAGTAGTTTTTCTTAACGAAAGCGTGCGCGACAAATCTTGGCAAAATGGATTAGGACTGGTAGAAAATGGAGCGAAGCAGAAGCATGTTACCGCTTCATTTCCGGTCGGCGAATCTTTTGTTCCGCGATAATCTATGGGACCCTCTTTCATTGGCGACCGGTGCCAGAGAGCCGTCCCGGATATGACAAGCGCCTTCTGGTGGGCCGAAAATATTGTCGCAGATTGATGACTGAGCAGAAAAACTATTCGTCTCTCGATAAACGGAGATGAAGAAGAGAAACTCCAAAATGAACAGGAATGCAACCGATTGGCAGTAATAGGCTGGGGAAAGTGGTTTTCAAGATTTTATTGAGCCAATTCTAAAGTCGTTTTTTGATATTATTTTTCATTTAGTTGGATACTTAAAAATGACATCCCTAAATTTCTAAATAAAGTCATAAAGTTCAAAACATTTTTTATGAATCAACGATTTAATCATCTTAGTGAGGCCATTTAAAAAATCAGTTCCTCCTCAATCAGTTCATGCCTCAATTTTAGAGAATGGAATCCACTTTTGCTTCCGTCAAGTGAAACACCATGAAAAAATCTTCAATTATGCACAATCATGGAAATTAATTTCTTTCATGCAACGTCCTTAGAAGAATGGACTGTCATTCGAGAGAAAGGAAATCAGCCCCCCTGGACGTTTTCGAAATGGTCTGCAGAGATTTATTGCTGTTCACTCAACACACGTCCGTGAAAAAAGTAATAGGCACCATATTTCTGGATGAGAAAAAAAACCTCTTTCTCAATGATAAGCCTCATAATCTTTATGAAACAAAAAATCTCCATTCAGTTGAATGCAGATAATGTGTGCAATTCAACCGCATTGAATTCGAATAAACGACGACAAACGAGTAGCAAAATTAATGACTGGGTTCCAAACCACACCACACAGGGCTAACGACTTATTGTAGCTGGCCAAAGGACAGAAAGTAGAGAAGTTCAGAAGCAGGAAAAAATCAAGTGTATCCAGCCACTTTGAACAATTACAGCTCGTTAGCGATTATAAATTTCAACCCTTCTCCAGTTTTCCGCCTTTTGAGACCCTTTGAAAGTCATATGCGCTTCTGGCCAATTCCGCCGTCCGGTTATGGCATTTGTGCGTGGAAGTTTTTCCAACGCGAATTATGAGATTGTTTCAATTATGATTGGATTTGCAATACATTTAAAAGTTAATCCACTTTTGGTTCAACATTCCAACATGAAGCATTCAGAGGTATCGTGAAATCACGAAGTGTCCAAATAATTGATGATTGTACAATGTTGTTTAACTAAAGAATGTTTATGAAATTTAATTGAACAAGAAATAAAATAAATGAAAAACCTAATTTTGTTATACCAACATTCAGTTTTTGTACGCAATTCAAACTTTTGGACTAGATTAACTTCTTAAGAATTATAGTGGCTCCAGAGAAAATTACAAAAAATCATAATGGAATTTAAAGCAGAGCAAAGTTGTACCAACCATTAGAGACTTTGGTTTAAGAAATGTAAGGCTACTCTAAAAGGTCGATGAGCTTAAACACTACCGCAAAAACACATAAAAAATTATGTTTTTCATATTTCATCTTTCTTTTGTTATAATATTGCAGAAACTCATTCGATTGATCATTGTTCCTTTGTACTGATTTAAAAAAAAATATGCATACAGGCATTGATTTTATACACGTATATAAAGAGTGTATTCAAAAAAAAAATTAACATTTTTTTTTCAATAACTTTTGAATGTATGAATGGAAAATCTTGAAATTTCCTGTGAAGCTACCTAGTAATGTATTGTTTACATGAGCATATTTTTGTGACGTTCTGTAATGCAGTTTTCGAGACAGCGTCTAATGAAGAAGTTTTTCGACTTTAATTATTGGGCACCGCATGCGCCATCTGTAGTGTGAATTATGAACCTCCCATTTTTCAAATCAAATCTATTTTGATTACATTTTATGTTTTCTGAAGCTTTACCTTCAAAATAACTTAAAATCTTTAATTTGGTTGAAGTTATGACAAGTTTAACCGATTGTCTTCCTTCGGCACAAAAACAACATATTTGACTTTTTATTACTCTACCACAGTTTTCACGTAATGACATGATTCCAGATTCAACCAAAGCAGAGTTTAAACTTTGTGGGAGCTGTTGAAGCGCTTTGCAGGTAAAACGGCTACTTTTGGAAGCAATCTTTTTTTTTATATTCAGTCATTTATCTGTCATCGTTATGAAACACTGACTGATTTGCAGCTTCCATAGATCGTCAGCCTCCTCAAGTGCTAGACATTTGATTTTTTATATTTTTTTATTATTGTACATCTCCGGAACCACCAGTCATTACTTGTCAACGAAATGATCATAACAGGAAACCTACCAGGTGCTCGCTAAAGAGTTCAATTTGCTGTCCATTACGAATTTGTTCAAAATATTTCCCCACTAGCGCTCCAAATATTTTGCACACGATTTGACCACCATATTTTTTTACTGTTGGGCAGCTTTTCTACTTTGTACAAATGAAGTCAGCCCTGTTTATAAGTCAGATAGTCGGACTAGTAAGAAAGCATTAAGATGCCTTTTTATCACTTCCCCTATTGAAATTTTCGGAATGCGCTTGATGAAACCACACACCTTCCTTGATTGCATGGAATCGATCATCTTCACTTTCATTCAAATTTAAGCTCACTGTTAGATCCTCCAGGACTCCTTAAACGATTTACAATGCCGTCTTTGATCGAATCATTGATTTCCAACTGTTAGTGAGTCTTCCACTGGAACTTTCCTGATTTTTTCTCGATGTTGCAAAAAAAATTGTCAATGAGCTGTATTCGGCGCTATCCCAAAAACAACTGACATATTGTAACCTAATTTTTGACACGCCTATTTTACTTTACTAGGTAGCTTCACTGAAAATTTCATCAATTTCCATTCATGCATCCACAAGTTATTTACAAAACAAAGTGTTGCATGTTTATCGAATACAGTCTTTATCTCAATCTTTACGAAATGCAGGGAAAGACCTTGGATTTTTTTAAATTCTTTAGTATCAGCTCATTAAAAGTTTGCAATTTATGTATCACGGAAATATCTCTCTTCGCTCATCTATTATATAAAATTCTCTTGTAACGGTGTTTGTAGTACTACTCCTCCGAAATGACCCAAACGATTCGAATGAAATTATTTTTAGAATATTCTGTAGCCATGCGAATCGGTTTATATCGAATAAAAACAACACAAGGACGCATCAGTTGTCCGTAAAAATTAAATTGGTAGTTTTTTGAATGAAATAAAAGTCATGGCTTCCATTTTTTTTTGAGATTTTTTTTCCTTTGGGCGGTTTGTTTTTTGTCTCCAAGGTCGAGGCGTCGCGAGCAGACGTCGTTAGAAGATAGTAACCATGGCATAGCATACTGATCAGTGAGAATATTTTGGCGCGTATTTCTCAACCAAGCATATTTTCAATGCAAGTGGTGGCGATATGAAGCCTTGATGTGATTTTTTTGATCTTGATTCCTAGCTCATTTCTACAGCACATGGTTATGAATGACGCCAAGATGTGACTCAGGTTGACATTTTGCTGATCGAATAAAACATGTAATATTTGTTTTGCCACAATCTGAAATTCGGGTCATCCATTTTTAGAGATTTTCTTTTCTTCGAGAAGTTTGTTTTTCGTCTGCATGGGCGAGGCGTCGCGAGCAAACGTCGTTGCAAGATAATAGTAACCAAAGCATACTGTTCATTGATCGCTGGAAAAATTTAAAAATTAGGCGCCTATTTCTCAACCAAGTACCTATATTTTTTATGCACGTGGGGGCGATATGCAACCTAGATGTGTTTTTTTTTTCTTGCTTATTTTATTTGTACACAGCACATGGTAATAAATGACGCCTTGATGTGACACGGATTGATATTTTATCGATCGAATCAAAACCATATAAAGATTTCAAATATCAAAACCATTTTTAATTCGTGTTTATTTAAGTAGTTAATTGTTGCCAAAAAATATGAACTTGGTAAAGATAAATATGAAATAATGTTATGACACTTTGAGGACGTTTGAAAATAAGAAATTGGGAAGCTTTACATTCAATTTCGTATAATCCAATACGCCTAGAATGCTAGACACATTAACTGAACAAGAGGCTATTCTCTTCAAATTTGTTTAATTATAGAGGATTTTAACCAACTTGGCCATTCGTCCTCTCAACAAGAGTCTGTTCTTTGAAATAGATTAGATGGAATTGAAGTTTTAAAAGGCCGAATGAACTATTTGATTTTTTGCAAACGTAGATTGAAGTTATCAATAAAATAATCTACTTTTTCATAACAAGAAGTGAGGATATGCATTTTCCGGAAGAATTTCTAACTATCAACTATCAAACTAATTAAGCAAACTATCAACTTTTACAAAAAATGTATACATTATTTCTTCATCTAAAGATTGTTGGGCCCAAAAAAAATTTTGATTAAATAAACTTACCTTTTTTTTCATTCACCAAAACTGTGTACACGTTTACTGTTTGTTTACACACAATTCAAGTACAAACTTAACATGAAAAGTGTGTTTTTGTTTTACATATTTTGGCTATATAGAAGAGACTTTTGATTCACTTTTTTGTTGAAAAGTTTTTTTGTGATTGATATTCCAGGGACAGCAGATTTTTATGATGAACTTTTAATATGATCTGATAGTGTTAAAAATTATATTAATTCCTGTAATTTCTTAGGTGGAATAAGTGAAAACGCGCAATTTAGCTATGATACATCTACGATTTAACAATTTTATCTTCAAAATGGCCAGAAAGGATATCCCGAGTGTTGAATCTGAAGCTGATATTCAAAATTATTATAAAGGTCTTTGTAAATCAAGGTCTTTTGGTTGAACAGCATTCAGTGAAATAGAAGTACCAAGCATTAATTTATTCCGGAGAAAAACTTAGGATATAGCAATGAAAGTTGACAAAACAGACAAACAAGAACAAGTATTAAATAAATTTTATAGTCTTTTCACTGACGCATCTAAAAAGACCTATGTGTTTTCACTTGCCCCAATAAATGGGACAAATATATACTTCGATATTTCTTTTTGTCAACATAACTAATATTTTTTTGAAAATATTACTTTTTCCAGAGCATATGAAAGTTGAACTGTGGTGATATTCGTTAGGATTTGACCGGTGTTCCATTTTTATAAATTAAGATTTAAAGTAAAACAGACACATAATTTTTATCAAGGTTTTGTTCATATAATAATTTCCAGGAAATAAAATGAACTCATAAAACCATCGTAGCCTGAACAGATCATTTATTTTCAATCTATTAAATTTTAAATAAAATCTGCTTATCAATTAAATGTTATTAAATCTTAAAAATATAACGTAATCCTAAATGAAATCGCAGATAACCACCAACAATGTTCAGGGAATTTAGAAATCAGAACTGCTTGAATTAAAATCTTTAAAATAATGGGTATATTCCTAAATGGGTAAGGGTATATCTAAATAATAGATATATTCCTAAACATATGTTTTCCTCTTTTCAAAACCAATCGTTTCTTTGATTCATTCTGTTAAAGTTCAAAGGAATTAATTTGCATTTCATGCTTGAATAAAAAAAAATGAATTAGCAATACACAAAATCACCAGATTTAATGCCATGACAAGTGCTGTTGGGAACACTTTAAGTTGAAATGTGTAAAGTCTATAACTTAATTATCAGGCGAATCTTTTTGGAAATGATTTTAGTGAAAATATGAATTCTAATTCAAACTGCTTCGAAGCATGAGGATGGTGAATAATAAGCTGTTTGAAAATGGTTAGTAAAAAATCTTTTTTTATGTGTTTCATTTCTACAGCTCTACAAAGTACACCATCCAAAGCTTATTGGGAGCTGAAAGCGCTGCGTTAACCAAAATATTCGGCAAATACTCCAAAAATTGTCCCGATATTAAAAACAATATAGCAAAACGAAATAAATTTACTGGATGGAATACAGCAAATGAAACATAAATATTATCAACAAACAGTTATTTATTTAACAAGTTACAAAAATTGGATTTTAAAAGACCCGTTGAGTTTAAATTCTTTGGTTTAATTTTGATAGAATTGAGCGGGACGATTCGAGTAAAGGGAAAGAAGGGAAATGTAAAGAAAACTAGGAAAAATAGAAAATGGACGCCAAATTGAACATGGTAAGACGAAGTTTACCGGGTCTGCTAGTCTATATATATAAAAATGAATGATTGTCTGTCTGTCTGTTCCCTATAGACTCGGAAACTACTGAACGGATCATCGTCAAAATTGGCATCTGAGGGTTTTTGGGGCCGGAGATGGTTTCTATAATAGTTAAAACCCCATCCGACTTAAGGAAGGGGGGCCTCCCATACAAAATTTGTAGTTTTTCGAAACAAATTAAAGTCATGACATCCATTTTCTCGAGATTTTTTTTTCCTTTGGGCGGTTTGTTTTTCGTCTCCATGGCCAAGGCGTCGCTAACATACGTCGCGAGAGGATAGTAACCATGACATAGCATACTGATCAGTGGGAATATTTTGGCGCGTATTTCTCAACCAAGCATATTTTCAATGCAAGGGGTGGCATATGACGCCTTGATGTGATTTTTTTTCTACTTGATTCCTAGCTCATTTGTACAGCACATGGTTATGAATGACGCCTAGATGTGATCCAGATTGACATTTTGCCGATCGAATAAAACATATACATTATTTTTATTATTTTAAGAGGAGAAATCACCGTGAATTTGTTTTATGAAATGAATTTGCGGCTTTATCGGTGAGGGTTAAAGAGTTGAAACCACCTTAGAATTTTCTTCTGTTCTTCTATCCGTCTTTCATTTCAACTCTTTAACCCTCACCGATAAAGCCGCAAATTCATTTCATAAAACAAATTCACGGTGATTTCTCCTCTTAAAATAATAAAAATAATTCGGCTATAAAAACCAATTACAAAAAAACATCGTTCCGATAATCGAAAATAGTTAGGCCAAGATTTCTGACCGTTGACCGTATGCGACAACTCAATCCAGTTGGAACATCCGCACAAAACGAAAATAAGAAATCTACCTAGCCATCGATGGAACGATATCGCACAATAGAAGACTTAACAGAGCAACCACATGCTAAATTTTTTGTCCGTTCGGCACATGTGCACACTCACATGGCGGTCGAACCATCCATAATTAACTGTATCGAAAAATGTAGTGCCTTCTCTATTGGGTACTACTTCTTCAATACAGTTAATTGATGCGGGACAAAGAATTTAGCATGTGGTCAAGCTTCTATTTCAAATGCTCTTCGCTCTTTTCACCACCTTAGAATTTTCTTCTGTTCTTCTATCCGTCTTTCATTTCAACTCTTTAACCCTCACCGATAAAGCCGCAAATTCATTTCTTATACATTATTTTTGGCAAAATCTGCAATTGAAAAGTCTTGGGATTCATTTTTAGAGGTTTTTTTTCTTTGAAGGGTTTGTTTTTCTCTCTATGCTCAAACAAACGTCGTCGCAAGTGGACGTGTAACCAAAGCATACTGTTCATTGATCGCTGGAAAAATTTAACAATTAGGCGACTGTTTCTCAACCAAGTACCTATATTTCTTATGCACGTGGGGGCGATATGCAACCTAGATATGTTTTTTCTTGCTTTATTGAACACAGCACGTGGAAATAAATGACGGCTAGATGTGACACGGATTGATATTTTATCAATCGAATAAAAAGCAATTGAAAGATTTGCAAAAATACTCCCATATTTGTTGTCCATATAGCATTTGTTGCCTAAAAAATATAAATTTAGTTCTGATGCTAATGCTAATGAAATCTGAATAAGATGTTTTCTACAGAGGTAGATCGGAATCATTTTGTTGAACATGTAAAAATGTACTTAACTGAAAAAGAAGACCAAAAAATCCGATTCGACACATGAACTGATCAAGAGACTTTTCTTTAAATTAGATAAGATATTACTGACGTGTTCATAAGTGAAAGGTATCAATGAAATAAACTGATTTTTATTAACCAAAAGTGAGGGAGTTCATTTTCCGTAAGAATTTTCATTCAAGGAACACTAGAGCATGTTCAAACGTTAAACTTTTCTCTGTTACAAAAAAAAATGTTTTCTTCTAAAAATTGTTACTTCGGCCCAAATACACAACTGAAACGAATTTAGAAATGAAAATGGGAGCTTTTTATTTTAAATAATTCTGAAAAAAAACATCGTTCTTTTTGCTTACATACCAATTCAAGTACGTACTTAACATGAAAAGTGTTTTTGTGTTACATGGCTGCATAAAAGAGACTTCTGGTCAGCTTCTATTTTAAAAAATGAGACTTAAGAACTGATATTCAATTGGAAGCAAAATTTTTATGAGAAATTTTTAGTATACTTTTAAAGTGTTCAAAACAATATTCCCTCCTGTCAACTTACACGGTGGGGCAAGGGCAAACGTCGAACTTGCAAGAATAAGAAACATAAATTTATACTGCTGGAATACTGCTGGTATATCAATGAAACTTGATAAAACAAACAAACAGATATATGTACGTATTTAATCCATTTTAAAGCCATTACTTTGACGCATCTGACTATAAGCTTTGCATTTTCACTTGCCCCAATAAACGGGACAAATGTTAACTTAAAAATTTGATTTTTGCCAACATTTATGAATATTTGACTTTCTAAGAGAAAATAAAAAACGCGGGGAAATTATTCAGTGATGCAACTGATATTTTATATTTGAAGTTTGATTCAAAAAAAAATGCTTACAAAAATCTAAATTTGAATAAATTTTTACAAATAACATTTATTTTTGCAAGGTGTAGCAATGCACACCGGGTCAGCTAGTTTTAAATAAGGCCGGAACAAATTTCAAATCCTTCTTTTATCACTCAGAGTTGGAACTTCGTGGGGTGAGAGGGGGACAATAAAAATAATGCGAAAAACAAATAATTTGGAAAAAAAATTGCACGAAAGCTTGTATGCAAAAAAATTGCAAACGATATCGTTGTAAAAGCCTATAAATCAAGTAATTTTTTATCAAATAATTCAATCAAAGCATGAGAACAAAAGGTGAAATTTGTTTTTTGGTCATGTAATCTTTCAGATATTGGAATTTGTTATCAAAATTTACATAAATTACTTCAATCTTTATTTATTTCCCCCTTCGGGTTTTTTGGAAATTTCGAAGTGGGGGTTGACAAAAGAAAAATTTGATATTCGTTCCAGCATAATTTCAAATAGTTTAAAAGACTTTAGTAAAGTATTTTGATTCAAGTAAATTTCTGCAGTTGTCACATGCCATGAAGCGGAATCAAGTAAGATCAATCCAGAGGCTGTCTAAGGTAGCGAATATCTCGATTTTTTATAAATATAATGATTGGTCAAAAATGACTTGAATGCATCATCAAAAGCAGGAGTAAAGCGCCATTTGATAACAGAACGATTTAAAGCACTGCGCCAAAACGCTCGTGAAACAGGTTTTTTCAAACTTGATAATTTAGGGTTTGGTGGCCAACCATTCCCCACATTTTTCAAAAATGAAAAATAATAAAGTTTGATACTTATTTTATCGGCCACTTCGGTGAAAAGTGAAGTCCTATTTAGTAAGAAACTCTTAGGATTATGAATTTTATAGGCGGATAGAAAGTAAGAAGAAATGAAAGATGGTGAAAATGAGCGAATAGAATTTATTAGAAGTACTAGCTGATCCCATACGAACTCCGTTTCGCTTTAAACTTGGAATATGTCATAAACAGTTTGTATGAAAGTCAATTGCCAAGCATTTTCCAGGTGCACTTCTGAATTCATTGTTAAGTAATAATTGTGAAAAATATTGGATAATCACTTTGTCTGTCATCTGCTACTAAATTTGAAATCAGTAATCAATTGACCGTGCCAAAAAACCACGTGTATGGAAGAGTGGGGAATCATGGGCCACTTTTTTTCGTTGTTTCATAACTTCTTTATTATAAAAGATAAAATGAATATAAAAAATGGTATGGTTTTCTACATTTTCAAGGAATCATAAGTTATTTTTTTTTAATTTTTATTATTTATTTTCCCCAAATTCTGACTGTTTGAAAAAAAGTAGTATTTTTTGGATTTTGAAAAATGGTGGGGAATCGTGGGCCACCAAATCCAAATTGACCAAATAACATGCAAAGTTTATGAGTTGACCCAAAACTGTGATTTAATAATTCATTTTGTTATTTTAAAGCAATTTCAGATGATGAAATAAAAATGAGAGCTGTGTATGATTGCATAGATTCCAAAACCTGTCTCGCGAACGTTTTGGCAAAATTTCTTTTATAGGATGGACAACATATTTTTCATAATTCTTCATTTGGCATAAGAAAACTTTACAGATAGGAAAAACGTATTTTAAGTTCTGAATGTGTATAAAAACATAAAAATATAGGTGATTCAGAATGTGTGGCCCACGATTCCCCACAAGCTATGATTTGCAAATTCGTTGCTTTTGTGTGACTTATTGATGTTTCATCAAAAATTCCTTTTCCACGTGAAAGATCATGACAAAACTAAGATCATAAGCGTATAAGTATATTTTTGTCATGCACTTTAGGTTCCCCATCGATGAAATTAGTGGGTGTTTTTTTAATTATGTAGGTAAATTTTTCTAACTTTTTTTAACTTGATAAATCAAAGAAGCATATGTTGCGTATTTCAGTCATCAACATATAGGAATATATGCTCACGCAAAGCGACGTCGATGACAGTTAGATTGAGATTTTTATCTCAACACACATCTGAGATATTAAAAGTGGCCCACGTTTCCCCATGGCCCACGATACCACACTCGCCCCTATAAATTTCGACTGAATCATTGCATAACAACTTAATTATTGCTAAAAAGCTAAACCCCTTTCGGGGCTCTTATATAATCTTTGATATCTGAAATCGATTGCCCTTCTCTCAAAACTCCCGTGTGCAAATTTTCAAAGCAATCCATTGTAAAATAACGTCAATATTGCTAAAAACAGTAAAAAATTAATTTATATGGACGACCTCTTTTGTCGACCCCTGGGCAAACATTTGACATCTGCAATCGATTGCCCGTCCCTTAAAACTACCGTGTGCAAATTTTCATCCCAATCCGATGTCAAATAACGACGATATTGCAAAAATATTGAAAGGTTTATATGGACGACCCCTTTTGCCGGCCCCTTACACTGAATTTATTACCTGAAATCCATTTCCCATCTCTCAAAACTCTCGTGTACCAATTTTCGTCTGAATCCGATGTATAATAACGGCAATATCGCATCAACAGTGAATAGTTGATATGGACGACCCTTTTGGCCGACCCCTGATTTAAGTTCAGATAAGTGAAATCAGTTATTTGTCCCTAATAGCTCCTATGTGCAAATTTTCACCCCAATCCGATGAAGAAAAACGTCAATATCACTAAGATACTGAAAATTTAATATGGACGACCCCTTCTGCCGGCCCCTTACACTGAATTTTATACCCTAATTCGATTGCACGTCACTCAAACCTATCGTGTACCAATTTTCATCTGAATACGATGTATAATAAAGTCAATATCGTAAAAACAGCGAACAGTTAATAGGGACGACCGCTTTGGCTGTCCCCTTACACAAAATTTGACACCTGAAATCGATTGATCGTCTTTCAAAACACTCATGTACAAATTTTCAACACAATCCGACGATAAATAACGCCAATATCGTGAAAACAATATTTGTCTTGTATGGACGACCCCCTTCAGAAGGGGTCATCCGAAAATCTGAAATCATTTTTCATCCTTTCTGGTCCTTATGAGTATCCATGCCAAATTTCAGCTCTCTAGCTCTTGAGACGGCTGAGTCTAAAGAGGACAAACAAACAAACAAACAAACAAACATACAGAAATTGCTTTATATATATATATATATATATATATATATATATATATATATATATATATATATAGATTAAATCATCACATACCAAATTTTTGTTCAGCAAGGGACAAACTACACAGAGAGTTGCATCTACCACCACACATAAGTAGGCCAAGCGTAGTTTGCCCCACAAGGGGTAACTTGCAATGAGACGAACAAAAATATGGTATGTGATCGCTCTGATAAGTTGCCGTCAACTCAGAAACGGATCTAGTAGTCTTTCTCAGATTGATATCATTGTGTTCGTTACAACCGGGGTTTGGTTGCGAAACATTACGGTCGATAACTTTTTCTAAAACAGCCAGAACTCGAGGACAATAATTAAAAAAAAAACTCTTCACACTCTCTGGAGCCACCCACCATCAATAATTAAAGGCTCATATTCTTTTGAATTGAATTAGAAACAGCTTCTCAGAAACCAATTATCAAAATTGAGGCAACATAAACTATTTTCAAGCACTTTGAAAATTGTTTTTAAGTATATTGGCAGTTATCTTAAAAGCAGTTGGAATCTAGATTTGTGAAAGTAAGCGTAGGTAAATTAGTCATAGGTGATAGAATATTACAAAAAAAAATCTGAATCAATCCAGCCAAATCTTTCATTCAAAATTAAAAAATCAATTCGTAACATTTTAGATTCAAATTTATTTGAATACTACCTGATTTTACACGGCCTTGCTCGGGTTCACGTAAAATAAAAATCGAAATAATCATTTGAATTTAATGAATTTTGGAAGCAATGCATTCATCACAAGCTCGGATTAACACTTAACGTACCGGAGGCGGTCAAATGACGGTTTTGGAACTTTAAATGATGATTACGCTTTCAATTATTTTTTTTTCGCAAATTTAACTAAAACTATTTTTATTTTTGAAATTTTGGTGCAGGGATTGTCTCTGAAAATCAAGATTTATATAGAATGTTCGAAAAACAGCTACCCTTGAAAGTCGTCATAAATTGTGTATTCCGTATTTTGAAAATCTAAAGATACCAAAATGTGACAAATAACGTCAACTTTCCAATCTACTTTTTAAATTTTTTCTACTGCAACAGGAACAGCTTTGGTGATTGATTGATTGAAAAGTACGGGTTTAACACAACTTTTTTACATGTTTTATGGCCATGATCTAAAAAAAAAGTTGAAAAAAATATTCCATATGTGCAACATATAGCTTCTAACTTCAGCTTTCTCAGGCACTAAGCGAAATTTTTTTCGAGCACTTAGTAACTGATTTACAGCCCTTTTTCTGAAGCAAATTTGAAAAAAAAAATACATTACACATTAAGGACCACGAGAATTTACTGAATAAAATTTCATCATTGAATACAACACAATTGAAAGATACTTCTAAAAGTAGCATATTCCCGAAAATTCTTGTATTTGATCCGTAATGTGTTGCTTTTAATTTGTTGAAGATTTTATAATAAATATTGCAGATTTTCATGCGGGTAATATCTGCATAACATTTTTAAATTTTTGACACATTACATTAATTTAAATTACCTACCATTTGGACTAGTTTTTTCGAAGGAGGTATAAAATTGTTTTTGTCAATATAGATGATATATTAGGTATAGATTGCGAAGAACCTCTTCAAAAAACGGCATAGCCACAGTAGTCCGTTATATAGCTTATTTCGTGGAAAATTTTCAAAATTTAAAATTGTATTTGTTTCAAAAAAGTATCCACGAATTTAGATGGAACAAAAGAAAAATTGTGAAGAATTTGTTTGATTATAACTTAAATATTTGTTAAGATAATGAAAAGTAGTGTAATGATTTTGTAAATGTATGTTAAGTTCTGTTTTGTTCAATAAAAAAAATCTTTTTTTGCGGGCCGCAAAAAAAAGAAAATGAAAAAAATGTAAATTTGATCACAATAAAGTATTTGAACTTCATTTGTAAGTTGCTTCTAAAATCTTGATTTGAGACACATAATTGTGGTTCTGAATAAAACCGGATTAATGGTATTGAATTTTACTATTGAGCTCTTTGGGGATACTTGATCCCCTTTTCTTATTTCCATCAGATCTTTTTGGAGAAATTAAGCAAGTTACCGCCTTTTGCATTTTTTGGCAGCGTGTAATTTCAAGTTTATATCCTACATGAAACGTTAGAAGAGCAAGAAACATTTTCGTGAGACGAAAAAATTGTGATATTTTTTAAGTTAAAGGAGACTTGATCCTTAATTCAGGGTGCCCTGACCCCAGGCAAAAATCTAGCAAAATCCAAAGATTAAAGGGCTGTTGATTTTTGTTTGCCATATTAGTTCTCATTTCACAATTTGTAAGTATCAAACAAAGAGAATTCCAAAAGTTTGTCATCACCCTAGAATCATTGCATACTATACGGTGCAATTTTCTAGTTTTTAGATGAATTTTGAGTTCTTTTAAACATATAATAACTGGAAAAAATATTTGTCAGTGGATTTTTTTTGTAATTTCATGATTATCAATTATCGCGATCCATTCAGAAGAAAAATATATCATTTTGGACTCTTGCGATCAATCAAACCCATAACATACATTTTAAAAAACATTTCTTTCTTGAAAAAAAAGTTCGTGTAATATGAACTTCATAATGCCATATTTTCAAAGCAATGTTAAACTCTCAATTTTTTCTAGCGATTGACGTATTGGAATTGATATTTTTATTATAATTTTTTCATGTGGTTATCATTTCAAAGGGATAAAAAAGATTTTTAAATCACATTTTGGTAAATTTTTTAAACATAGTTCATATACAAATATTTAAAATTTGTTTAATTAACAGCGTTATAGTTTTGTTCTATTTGGCACATTTTTCTAGAACATTCGATATTTGTAAGACATTCCGGTTTCGAGATATAGCTAAAAAAAAAATATTCCGATGTTATTTTGATGAATTTTCGAACTTTCCGTCGAGTACCACTCATTATAATTTGGACACCCTATTCGCTAACCTCAGCGGCCATTTTGTTCCACAATCTCTTCATCTCTGTTCCATCCAGAGTCGTCCTAACATTCTTCTTCATATTCTGCTTGAGAATTACCCAAAATTTTTCGATAGGGCGGAATTGCGGGCAGTTGGGTGCAGGCCCGGGCGAAGGACCCGCTCATGGGGGGGAGGGGGGTTTTCAAAATTCAAAATTCAAATTCAAGATTTTTAAAGCTTTGAATCACTGCTCTCTCCGGTAAATCATCAATAAATTATCGAAAATAATGTTCCTTATTCTGAACTAGACATTTGCTTAAAAATAAATACGAAGCTATCAAGAAATTAATCCTGATTTAAAAATTTTCCAGCAAAAATAAAATATTTTTTGTTTTTCAATCGTCTTAGTTAACATTCTTTTCCTCCATTTTCAATCGAAGGCTTGATTGAAAAATTTCGCTGTTATAGATATTTAAATTTGAAGAAATATTTAATCACCATTTTTGTGAAATCTTGATAAGGAAAAAAATCCATTTTGAACTTCAGAGAATACCTACCTACTTGATGATGAAATTTAATTTGATACAAAGAAGAAAATCAATTTTATTTCAAGAGTATTAAAAATATGAGATAACATCATTTTTTATTTCGTCCAGTTATCAACCTAAAAGACCGAAATCGCTTAGTTTCTTTCTGAAGTTTACAATTATCACTTCATATTTTTGTAAAACAACACATTCAGTTCATCATTGAAAGCTTTATTGCCAAAGTGCAGGTTGGGAAATGGGTGATTTCTTAAATAATCAATAAGAAACTTATAAAAATAAAAATATTAAATTTTAGGTTCTGTTATAAATATTCAAAGTACAAAGCGAATACTTAGTGAATAAATGTTGTCCATTAAAATTTAGCTTTAAAGTTGCTGCTAATTTCGAATCTTTTCATAAATTAAAAAATCATTAACGATTTTAAACAGATTATTCAAAGTAATAAAAATAAGTTTAACCTTTATAAATTTTAAGCGCAAGTTTTATAGTTTAAAATTTTAAGCTCTGAATATTCTAAAGCCATCAATTTATATATTGAGTCCTAGAAAGAACAAAAGGTTTCTACCTTTTGTTCTTTCTAGGACTCAGTATATCAATTGATGGCTTTACAATATTCAGAGCTTAAAATTTTAAACTATAAAACTTGCGCTTTTTATCAAATTAGGTTTTTTATCAAAAAATTTGATTGCGAGGCTTATTTTTTTCAGAGCATAAAAATTCAGACTTGAAAAACAATGCGAAACTTATTTAAACTATTTCTAAAGAAATTAAAAATGTTTGACTACAAAAATCGGAAAATGTGATAAAAATTAAAAAATATAAAAATCGGTAACTTTAATTGAATTTTTTATTCAAACAAAATAAAACGTTGAAAAATATACGTTTCTAATATCGATGATATGAAGTTTATAAGTCTAAAAATGAATCAGTTTTGAGTGAAATCAATCGTTGAGATAACTGATGCTCTAACAAATCATAATGAAATTGAAAAAAAAACTGATTCCTTATTTGTTTATTATATTTAGTTTATTTAGGAATAATAACTGCTGGAGTGAGACAAGGATGTATCTTATCACCGCTACTTTTCCTCATCGTAATGGATGAGATTCTGACTGGATCGATCGACTGTGCACCGAACCGAGGATTGCCGTGGAATCCTTTAACAATGGAGCAACTGAACGACCTTGACCTGGCTGACGATATTGTTTTGCTCGCCCAAACACAACCGGACATGCAGAGCAAACTCGACGACCTCACCGAAAGTTCCAAGGCAGCAGGTCTCAAAGTCAATGTCGGAAAGACCAAGTCGATGGAGATCAATACAGGAAATCCCTCCAGTTTCATGGTAGCTGGGCAACAAGTTGAGAAAGTGGAGTGCTTCCAGTATCTTGGTAGCCAGATAACGCCTGATGGTGGTACCAGGAAAGACATCGAAACCCGGATCAGAAAGGCCCGATTTGCGTTTGCGAGTCTCCGAAACATCTGGCGGTCACGCCAGATCTCTCTACGAACAAAAATCCGAATCTTCAACTCAAACGTCAAATCCGTATTGCTGTACGGGTGCGAAACTTGGTGCACATATGCGGTGACGACGCGAAAACTGCAAGTATTTGTAAACCGCTGCCTGCGGAACATCATCCGCGCTTGGTGGCCTGGCAACTGGATCTCGAATGAGGAACTACATCGCCGGTGTCATCAAAGGGCGCTAGAAATCGAGATTCGAGAACGTAAGTGGAGATGGATTGGGCACACGCTGCGAAAAGATGAAAACGAGATTTGCAGAGAGGCGCTTGACTGGAATCCAGAAGGTCATCGAAGAAGAGGCAGGCCCAGAAACTCTTGGCGGCGAAGCCTAGCCGCTGAAATCCGAACTGTCGACGAGAATCTTGACTGGGACCAGGTGAAGACGCTGGCTCCGGATCGTCAACAGTGGAGGTCTTTTACCACGGCCCTATGCACCGGTGGATCGGCGCGGGATCATTAAGTAAGTAAGTAAGTAGGAATAATAATGATAATGATTATGATGCATGATATAAAAAAGTTAAATTTGACAGTTTTTATAAATTTGGAATGTATCATTAACATACAAGCATATCCAACTCTAGTAAAAAAATTTTAAATAAAAAAGAAAGATATTATTTAATTTTACCAATTACCAAAAATTAAACCTGCATTTGTTTTTCGCTTAAAAATATCTTAAATTAAATTTGATTTAAATGGATTAACGTGAACAAGTAGAAGACAGCTATAGTTTTTTTCGCAGAAACCAAAATTAGTTGCGAGCCAGGGGAAAGTGAATAATTGATTTGAAGCCTTTTTTCATTTTTTTTAATGTTTAATAGATTTGTCAAAAAAGTCAAAAAAAGAAATTCTTCAATGATTTTCACCTATTTTCAAAAGTAATTTAAAAAACAAAGCTGTTAAACAAAAACCTATTGCATATTTGGATTTGGGCACCCAAATTATTCAAAATCATCTCTTAAATTCTTTGCACCTAGGAAAAATGTGAAATTTGAGGCCTTGAGTAATATTTCAAAAACTTTTTGGATATGGAGTTTAGGATTCAAAAGAATGAGAAACAAAAAATACAATTAAGTCTGAAATTGGTTTCTTGAGAAATATTTCATATCAGCCTAAAATTTGGAACTACATTTACGTTTTTTTTTAACAAGTTAGTTATAAAGTCATCGATACTAGGATTTTGACTATCGTGCGTGTTCAACACCTTTCACATGGCTACCAATTTGTGATGTGTAAAATAAGTATTATTTGAATGAATTTTGAAGTTCAAATGGATGGTTTCAAATGTTAAACTTGTCTAGTTACACTTCTTGGTAAAAACCCATTTTAAACACGAGTTATTTAAGAGTTTTTGTGTGTAAAGATTTGAGTTCCAATACAAAAGGTATTAACTGAATTGCAAATCGAAATCTACGTCTACAATTGATTAGTTTCAACTCGTTAACGTCATATAGATCAGTTAAACGAAATGTCTTTGGCCTAGAGAATGATTTAAGACGAAATTCCGCCGGAGGCGAGCCGAATTTCTGGCATATTTGTCCACATTCATTTTTAAACACCTTTTTTCCTTGTAGGGGAGAGCCCACTGCGACCAGTAGCTGATCTATTGTGGTATTTACCCCGCGTTACTATATGCTTTCAGGTTCACCTGCACTATTGATTGGATTGACAGTTGATTGCTGACTAAGCATTTTATCCCAATCGGGTATAATATCAAAGATGTATGATATAACCTTCTTAGGGCTGATATGCAACCATATGTCTTGTGCGCTTATTAACTTTGCCCCAAGTACTCGCTCTCTCCTATTTAGGAGGGCGCAGCAGTTGCATAGAAGATGCTCTGCAGCATGCTTCCGAAAATCAATCATTTTCACTGAGCCATGCTTGACTACATTCAGAGCCAAAAAATCAAAGCAGTCAAATTTTCCTTCTTCAACCAAATCATACAAACAATCATGCATGACAACGACGCTTCTGTATTTGAAACACTTTTGCGATACATGATGAGGTAAAAAAGGACGCAGACTATCAGCAACGAACGTCTCGATGCTGATTTCCTTCCCCTAACGACTCTCAACCTTTAGGATCATAACTGATATGTATCACTTCACAATAAGTGAGTTTAATTTAAATTTCTTTAGGATTTTGAGATGTTCTGTAAGATCTCCTTCATAGAGCCTTTTGTGTTTGGAGAGTCTCAAGGCACTACGTTCCGCCTCTAACTTAATGAATTGATGTAGAGACAGAATATTAAGTAGTGCATTTACAGCCTCATTCGATGTGCTTCGCTTAGCGCCAGTTATAGCTAGCGTTGCTAGTCTTTGAAGCTTCGCTAGTTTTTTCTGGGCTGTAATTTGCATAGTTTTGGTCCACCATACTAAGGGGGCATAAGAGATTTTGGGTCATATAATAGCTGTAAATATCACCTTTAAACACCTTTTGGGATCAAGTAATTTCCGGTCAATTCATTTCTTCTTGTACTGAAAATTTTACTTGGAAAAAATCTCCATGGGGGTGTTAAATTCGATCACGTGTAACTTTTTTGGAACAAAACGAATCGTAATGAAATATTCAGCGCTGATAGAGGAAACATTTATTTATTTATTTATTTATTTATTTATTTATTTATTTATTTCGCCAAACTTTGTAGGCTACATATATAATAACTTAAAGCTAGGGACTACAATTTTCAAATAGGCTTAATAATAATGATTTTTGTTTACATTTTCAAAGTCAGGTTCTTCGGTGCCTGTTACCGTAAAAACCTTTTTTCAGCTGCTGTTTTGACATAGTAAAGTCTATGTTCTCATAATATTTATTGTAACTATACATTAAACAATTCATTGGACTATATTTTCCATAATCAGTTCGAGTAGAGGTTATAATGAAAAGATTTCTTGTTCTTAAATGACGGCAAGGACAATAAAAGTTTAATTGATTTAGTAGATAAGCAGACTGAACGCGTTGATTAATTATGTCGTTTACAAAACAGATTGCAGCAAACTCTCTTCTTACACTTAATGTTTCAATGTTAATAAGCAGGCAACGTGATTCATAGCTAGGTAATTGGCTCTGAGACCATCCTAAATTTCGTAAAGCGAATAGAACAAATTGTTTCTGGACTGATTCTAAACGGCTTTTATGTGATATTTGAAAAGGCGACCACACAACGCTACAATACTCAAGAATGGATCTAACATAAGCTGTGTACAATGTTTTTATTGTGTATGGGTCTTTGAAATTATAACTAAAACGTTTTATAAATGCTAACATACTGTTCGATTTCTGAATTATTGAGTTATAGTGATCTACAAAGGTAAGTTTTGAGTCCAATATAACTCCAAGGTCTCTAATCTTGTTGACTCTCTCGACAGGATCATCTCCCAATTTGACAATTTCATATGACTGACATTTTCTTCTAGTAAATACAATATTTGAACATTTTGCCACGTTAAGTTTGAGCAGACTTTTAATGCACCATTCATTAAACACATTAACTTCGTTTTGAAAGATTCTGAAGTCTTCTTCGCTATTTACTTTCATATAAAGCTTCATATCATCAGCATAAATTAGCACATTTGACTGCTTGAGAAGACAAGTTATATCATTTACGTATAAAATAAATAATAGGGGGCCGAGATGGGAGCCTTGAGGTACACCAGAAGTGACGGAGATACTTTTTGAAAGTGAACCATTAAATCTAACGACTTGTGAGCGGGTCGTTAAATAGGACCTTATCCATTTCAGTAGGTGTGAACTGAATCCTTGTTTATTTAATTTAAAAATTAACATGGGGATGTCAATGCTGTCAAAAGCTTTACTGAAGTCCGTGTATAAAGCCTGAACAGAATTACCGCGATCCATACAGCTAATATTATAGGTAACAAACTCCAGTAAATTAGTGGCTGTAGATCTTCCTTTAACAAATCCATGTTGCTTTTCAGTAATGTAAGTTTTAATTTGGTTATATATTTTTTCATTCACTAAAGCTTCGAAAAGTTTTGGTATGCACGATAAAATGGCAATGCCCCTGTAATTTTTTATGTCAGATTTTTTTCCTGACTTAAATATGGGTACAAGAAATGATTCTTTCCATACTTGAGGAAAAACACCTGATTTCAATGAAGAGTTAAATAGAAGAAATAATGGCATACTCAGTTCATTTACTAGATTTTTAAAAGAAGGGGAGGAATTCCATCAGGCCCGGGCCCTTTAGTGCTGTCTAAGGAGGAAATGGCTTTACATATTTCTTCAAAGGAAATTGATTCGACTACAGTTAATGCCGTTGAATCAGAGAGATAACTAAAAAAGGAAGTATCACGATCTTGCTCGGAAAAACTAGTGTAAACAGTTTGGAAAAAGTCGGCGAATAGATTACAAATTTCGTCGGAATTTTGACCTTCTATGCTGCCAAAGTGCATGCGAGTTGGAAAACTATTGTTTTTTAATTTTGTTTTAACATATCTAAAAAAGTTTCTTGGGTTCGATTTTATGTTTTGCTCAATTTTTATATTATAATCTTGGAAAGAAGTACTTAAGCGTATTGCTAGTAGATTACTGGCTTCTTGGTGTTCTAACTTAGTGACTAATGATGGATTCTTTTTCCAGTTTTTATGTGCCTTCTGCTTTTTATTTCTTAAGTGCACAAGCTCTTTCGTGAACCAAGGCGGATTTTTGTTATTATTTGTTCGTCGCTTTAATTTTGTTGGAACAAATTCTTTGAGAATATTACCAAGAATTTTGTAAAAAATCTCCACTTGATTGTCTGTTGAGTTCTCAGCTCGGAATATTGTTTGCCAATCAACAACTTGTAATTTTGTTTTAATCATATTATAGTTAGCATGAAAGAAGTCAAAAGTCTCTATAAACTCATAATCATCTGGTAAACGTTTTTGATCAGGACATATGATTGAGAATTCGATAGCAGTGTGAAAGACCTCGTTTTTCCAAATTGGATCTGAAGCTTCTACAACGCAAAAATCATCAGTCAGATTGGAAAATAATAAGTCCAGATATCGACTACAGGCATTTTTTACATGATTTATTTGATTGAGACACAACGAAGCCAGATTATCAAAAAGAATTTGCAGTGTTTCATTATCACCACAGACCGGCAAGAGAATGCTTTCATTCTCTTCATCAATTAAGAATTGGAGACTTGATTGGTTAAAGTCGCCATAAAGGTGAATTTTATATTCAGGCTCAAAATTTGCGAACATTTCGGTAATGTCAAATAGAAACTTTTGAAAATATTCTTTAGTGGCATATTCTGGCGGAAAGTAAATCGACCCGAAAATATGCGTTTCATTGAAGATGCGGGCTTTAACCCACACCTGCTCGAAATTTTTGTGTTTATTCGTAGGAATGAGCTCAGAATCGAAGACAGAGCTGATTGCCACAACCACACCACCGCCAGATTTCTTGTCAGAAAGAAGAAAGTTTCTGTCATCTCTGAACACGTTGAAACTAGAACCAAAAACTTCTTCGCTCTTTATATTTGCATCCCAGCTTGTTTCTGTTCCCAAAATTATAGTATAACTACTAGCTGCTAAATTTTTATAAATTGTATTTAATTTCGATGCACTTCGCATTCTGTTAAAATTTTGACAGTAAGCAACAATTTCATTATTATTTACTATAGCGGATGTATTCAGAGCAGAAGATGTTCTATGGTCGCGCGAACGAATTGTAACGCGATCCGCTTGGTCAACATTAATTAAAGAGCTAGTACCTATAGCGGCACGCGTCGATGGGGCAGAAAATATGGATACATTACCGGGTTGTTGAAATCAAATGCATTAGGACCATGGTGGCAGCAGGGGCCGGCAAAGGGTGCACTGAGTGAAGTGGGGACCGGATTGAACGTTGTATATGGTGGCATGGAAGTCGATGCATGATGTGTGCACATATTCGCTTGGTACGGTGAAGTCGTTGCCGCAGAAGTAGTCGGGAACCTAGCCGGTAGCCTGTCATGATGTGGTGGCGTATTTGGTGCCACAAGAGAGGGTCCAGGGTCCAGTGGTGGTGTATTTGATGACACAGAAGAGGATCCAGGGTTTAAGGTTTCTCCACGTTGAAAATTGATGAAGGTCGGCATCTTCTTTTTCGGCTGAGGTTTCCTATTGAACGTAACCTTGGCGGCAGCGAGCAGTTCCTTGTCAGTGGAAGGTGGAGATCGGCTTTTTAATTTATTGTTGAGGTAGTCTTGTTGGTTTAGGCTCGCGTTTCGGTTACGCGCCTTGCGTTGACGATTTTTTTTTCTTTTTAGCTTTATCCGCGTTCTTTTGTTGTTCCTTGCGACGCATTTGCCTTGCATCGTAGGCTGACCAGTCAGCTTTCCACACCCTCCTTGTGCCCAAAAGTCGCCAACCTGAGACAACTTTAGGGTTCAGCTCCTCGGCCAGGCTCGTCACTGATGCAGGTGGGGAAAGGACAGGTTTCGCGCTAACGGCATCGTGAATGGATCGAAGTTCATCAATAAGGTCGGCATTTGCGGAAGGATTATGTACAGTAGCCCTTAAGGCATTAAGTTCTACTGCAATGGACTGGAGAGAAGGAGTGAGCTCCTGTTCCAAGTTGGTGAAGCAGTTACGATGCTGCTCTTCGACCATATTCATCAGGCTGTTTTGATGGCCCAAAATCATCTCCTCCAGCATTTCAAACGTTTGAGCAATTTTCGTTTTATGACCGTCAAAAGCTGACACGTACTGCTCTTTCATTGATGATGAGAGCGTGTCAAGTAAATCTTCAGCAGACGGAGGTGGTCGCAATGCCGCTTTTATTAGGGCCGAAAGCTCAATTTTTTGGCCATTGATCTGATTGGAGATCGTGTCGATACCATCAATCAATGTCTCTAGGCAAGAAAATTTTGCCACCTGAGAACTCAGCTTTTCGTGGGAGTACTGTTAAAAAATTCCAGATCCGACAACTAGGATCGCTATGGTATAATAAACAGTGCGTCCAGATTCATGGTGATCCATGCTTTAAGGCTATGATCATTTAGTATCCGGGCACTTTATTTCGGTGACAGCTACGTTAATTGAGCTCGGATCTGCAAAACTTTAGTAGCGATTTGTTGGTTATGAAAAGGACTATCTTGCCTGTTTTTTGATAGATTTTTAAGTTAACGTGTGTTTGAGTTATTAACGATGCAAAAAGACATGGTAAAAATAATTTTGCACAAATTTGCCTTTACGCATTTTGCGCCTTGAAAATTCTTCATTGTTGACTTGAAAGCTCATGATCTGTTGATATTTTCTGATTTTTTTTTTTGTACCAAATGGTTGAGAAGTATAAGGAGTCACTCTAGGGTCCACACGAAGTTCAAACCAACCATCGGAGTGCAACCCTTGATCTTAAATATGGTAAAAAGTCTATGGTTATTGGGGAATTCAGTTATCCCCCTTCAGTTCGACTCCTTAAATAATGCCGAAAATCCATTTTCGGCAGACAACAAGTGTTGTCTAACTAGTAGACACCAAGTAAATAACTAATAATGATCAATTCCAAAGATCGCAATCTGTGCATCCGGTTTTTACGCAATATGACAGATGTGTTCTGATGGATAAAAAAAATTATGTTAAAACTGGGTTTAAAGGATCAAATTTTTCGAGAAGCCTACTCATGAAAAGGTTCCAACCAAATTCCAATTGCTTTTTCCAGGTGAGTTTGTGTAAAATATCATGATTTTGCAAAGGTTTTACTTCTATGGTAGAAAAAATAAATCAATACATGACTGAAAAAAGTGTGCAAAGATAAAAAAGAGATTTTATGAAAAAGTTAGAGTATTTCTTGAAATCATTGATAAATTTTTTTTTTATATTTTTACATTAAATGTCATATTAACACCTTCATTTCCTCTATACAAAGTTTTTCGATCAAATGCATAGTTTTTAAAATACACACGTTTGTAACTGCCCGGATACTAAATGATCATAGCCTTAGTACCGGGATAGAGGTGGCACTACCATAACCTATACAATGAAATCTGGTTGGTCCGAAGTCTACATGTGGTGAACACGTATACTCCGGACGGGCAAACCTAAAATATTACAGCGGAATTTTTCAATCAAGCCTTCGACAGAAAATGAAAAAAAGGATTTTTAATTACGACGATTAATAAACAACAGTTATTATAGTTTTAATTTTATTTCTATTATTCTTATGTCCGAAGCTTTAAACTCTGGTTTTATTAAAAAATTTAAATTTTAAAGCCGGAAAGAGCAATGATTAAAAACTTTGAAAATTTTGAATTTTTAATCCCCCCCCCCATGCGGAAAAGGCAAAATTTAGCTAAAATGTTGTATTAAACTTAAACAGGCGCATTTCTCATAAGAAAGTGCCAATAAGTATATTTCGAATCATGGGCTAACAAGTGGAATCAATTAGGTGAATGTTTGATTAAGTAGCAGTGCAGAAACTAGCAGAACAAAATGGAAAAATTGACTATTGTGTTAGAAAGGTACATTCAACGGTTTCCCCAGATCTTTTGTTAAAGTATTCGGGTATATCTTTTAGAATTTTGAACCCGGAAGATGAAGCTAAATGTTTTCGTTGCGGAATTTATAAAGATCTTAATCAATAATTTCCTCTGCATCCTCAAGAAACAGTCGTATCCTATACAGAATCTTAATTTTTTCAAAGATCCTCACTCTAAATTAGAAATCAAATTTGCGAACAAATAAACAAATGCACTGGCTTCTCAAAAATGTGCTGCATATTGAAAAACTTTCGATAAATTTCATAAATGAATTCGAAAACTAACTTTCTTCCTTCGAATCGTATTCATTTTGTATTAAGCTGTCACTTTTGTTGGCCCATCGGCTTGCTATGATACTCTGACCTTTTTAGAGTCCAACTACATGGCTATGCCAAACTTCAGACTGATCGGTTTAAATAGCTGTGGATTTGTATAAATTCATATAAATATACAAACCGACTTACATATATAGTCCAACTTATGTTTATTTATTAGAAGATTTTCCGATCATGCAATTAATTTCATTTTTGGATCATTCCAATCCAGCCGCAAATGGCGTAGCAATTCAGCACACCAAAGAAAAGAATTTAATTAGCCATACTAACGCGGCTTTTTGACCAAAGTCCTGAGCCTTCTAGGTACTGCAAGCACTTCGGTTTCTATAATGGTAGTTTGTTTTTTTTTTGGTTGTTGCTATCACATAATTGACCCACATACATTGCAGCGGTTTGTGTGCGACTACATACATACAATCGTATCGCCCAGTTCATTACTGTCGAGAGCCAGTAATTAATGACTTTCTACAAATGAATAGTTTGTTGACGCTAGGAAAAAAAGTCCTGTATGCGTTCGTTAAACTAATGGTACGG
The DNA here is from genome assembly GCF_029784155.1 of Uranotaenia lowii. Taxonomy (NCBI): domain Eukaryota; kingdom Metazoa; phylum Arthropoda; class Insecta; order Diptera; family Culicidae; genus Uranotaenia; species Uranotaenia lowii. The sequence goes on from NC_073692.1 coordinate 325,264,174, forward strand.
CATTAAGTGAGCGTTTCAATCTTTTAATTAATGGAGATGATCATTGACGATAGCCAATGCCGTTAAATTATTTGATCAATAACTCTTCGTTAAGTATGTTTAATCCTTATTCTGAATAAACAATTCTTGAATTGTTGTGTTTAAAAATCACTTGGAAGGCTTCAAATTATGTATCATCTAAATAACCAAAGTCTTTCTTTATTTCATCTTTTGAGTACTTTCAGAGCGAAAAAAGCTTAATAATGCAAAGAGAAGTTTGAAGATATCTCATCTAAGTTTGTCCAGTTATGCTTAGAAATACCAAGAATCATTCAGTCCAAAAATGTTAAAAGTGTGAAAGTCATGGAGCGAAATTTCAATTCGCGTCCAGCTCTCTCGAAACAGAATGAAAAAACTATTGCATAATTCCAAAGAACACATTTTATCCACTTCCCAATTTGGCTCCTACTCATCTTATGACAGCAACAGCAGCACTGGCAATACAGGAACAAAAATGCATAACTTTCCAGGGAATCCCAATTCCAGAGTACCCTCCTGACACTTGGCAAAAGTCACATACACGCCAGGAATTACAGCGAACCAAAAATTTTAGAACGAATTGCTCTTATGGTGCGAAACAAATCCAGAAACGAAAAAAAATGCCAGCTCATGGTTCTTATGGTTCAAAAGATTTTTCCGGAACAGCAAGGTACCCCATCAGAAAGAGAGAAAAAGAAAAAAAAACTATATGAACAACCATTGGTTGAAACATGTAAAATTTGTTCCGAATAAGGAAGGGGAAAAATCTCAAACTGCACATGCATCCGAGTTTTTTCGGTGTTGCCGTTGTTGTTGTTTCCTGCAAGTTTGATTTCCACTTGGATGCTTTTTTTGCCTCCTCTAGAAAAATTGTGAGCTCCTGCACTTGTAAAAGCAGCTGCTTGCTTGCTTGCTAGTCGTGCTGTGTCACTTCCAGTTGTGCGAGCTTTGTTTCGTGTCTTCATCTGAAATTGTTATTACAAGATGAGGTCGACCCACGTTACCTAAGTATTACGAATTTATAAAATTTGTACTGAGTTTGTTACTAGTAACTAATTTAATACTTAATTAATAAAAATAAAATAATTACTGTGATCAAGAATGAATAAAGTTGATAAACATTCGAACAGGACTGTAAAGAAAAGATTCAAAGAAGAAAATATATGAAATCCTAGAGACATCTCCTACTCGAACAATACTGAAGGAGGAACTAAAATATACCGATGTAAACTAAGTATACTCAGCATTGTCTGATATTGTTGCCATAAATATAAGAGCATTATTAAAAATGAAACGGCAGATGGAGTTCTGTACGGTTCAACACAAATAATATGTAAAATTTTCAACCATGGAAATAGAATTCTCAAAGCCAAAGGGGTAAAAGTGACAAAATAGTCGATTTTGGGTTAATGATCCCAAATGCTTGTTCAAATTCCAAGCTATAATTGATGATTTTTTCGTTATTTAAAAACTTCATTTACATACTTTCACATAAAAAACAGAAAATATCAAATATATAAAAAATCACAAACACAACAATTAAAAAGTGTGTTTCCAGAGGTGAACCAGCATGTGGCTGACCCCTAAACCCAAAAATTATCCATTGCTAGATTCAAAAATTTCTGGAATTGGCAATATAAGACCAGTGGCATGAAAATCCTACAATATGAATATTGAGTGAAAAAGCCTCACGAGTAGAAGTTGAAATTCGTTCTTTGACGCCATAATGCAATCCAAGTAGGCGGCTTCCGCTTGACTTTTGAATTCTGTTAATGACTGAAAAATAACATGAAACCACCACAGTATGCATATTGAACAAGATGGGTCACAGGTAAAATTTAAACTTCTTTGTCAACAGAATAAATCAAGACATAGAAAGGTATAATAAGGTGCGAAAAAAACATTCTTACTTAATGTTCCCGCGCCGATCCTCCGGTAAATCGATAAATCCATTTTACGGATTGCATTCCAAGGCACGGCGAGCCACCGCGTCCCCCCAGTTTGCTACTCTGGGTTCATGGGTGCAATTTTACGATTCATGATACAATGCTAAAGAACACTGTACCCCCTACGCCATAAAGTCCTGTTTGACAAACTTTGCTTCAATAGTTGGAGGTCAATTCGCGCTAGTGCGCTCCAAGGCAATACTCGTTTCCGAATCCTCTGTCAGCAATACCTCATTCTAACACAACTCGATGTGCAACCCCTCCTCTGGCGAGTTTGGATCCGACATCTCATCCTGTGAATGGGGTCCCATGTAGCGCAACTACTAACTTTGCGGGTCACCCGAAGCGCAGATCGAGATGGAGACCGCCCTCATCAGGCACTCGCGGTTCGGGCGCATCGATTCACAAAACGCGTGTCGAACCCTGACACCTCCGGCTTAAACTGTGCCTCTCGGACACTGACGTGTAAAACACGTCCCTAAGTGATCGGCCCACCATTGGCCACCTCTTTGCGCATCTACTCGTTTTGCGAATCGAGTCTATACCCACCGAAGCGCAAAACGAGTTGGCAATCGCTCTCCCTCCGGTCACGTCCGCATTTCAGGTCCATGACCCCCCGAAAGCGTGTTGAACCCTCACCCTCACACCCGAGTACTTGTACCTAAGTACCCGGGTGCACCACTTCTTCCGCGCGGGTTTGGCAGACCCGTCGACGGCCTCTAGTTGGCTTAGAGATAGTTATCTTAATATTTATTTATTTATTTATTTGATAACATATCAACGGATCACATGTTGATCCCAATGAAGAAATGAATATAAAACAAAGTAGTTTAAATTATATATCTATAAACGGGATTACGCACTACGCTGTTCTCGATGCTGTCAAAATTCTTCTTTTAAATAAATCAATCGATGTCAAATCAAAATGTTCGGAATAACGATTGAAGGTCCTGATAACGCCAATCAGTGCACTATTAGCCCCATAGTTGTTTTGACGAAGGGGAATGTAGAGCTGTAAATTCCGGTCTCAAAGTCCTCGAGGACGAACACTGAGGTTAATCGATTCCAAAAGCGAAGGACAGTCAATTCTCGACGCCAAAATATCGGAGACAAATAATGCTCGAGTGGCTCCTCGGCGGGCTTGTAGCGTGTCTAGGCAAATAAGGCTGCAGCGATTCTCGTAGCTTGGAAGGTGGAACGGGTCAGACCAATTCAAATGGCGTAGAGCATACCGCATAAAACGTCTTTGTACAGCCTCGATCCTATCAGCGCCATTCTGGTAGAAAGGGCTCCAAACAGCCGATGCATACTCCAGGATGGAACGAACAAGGCTGCAGTAGAGGCTTTTTAAACAGTATACTTCCCAAGCAACCAAAAGTCCCATAAAACAGGTACAAAAACGCTTACTCAGCCCCATCATTGATATGAAGTTAGTTCTATGCAGCTCAAAATTTAAGTTCTTATTGATACTTTCAAGTTCCAAAACAAATCTTAATGATCTTCTATTTAGCTTTCAATGGCCTTTCAATGGCCTCTGACCTGCTTCCAAAAAATCGCAAAATGAGAAAAAAAATCTCTCTCTATCTCAACTGAAACCGTAAGCTTCGGTTCATATCACCTTCTTTTGATTATTTACTGTGTTTTGTACTGGTGCCGCCATGATGCTACGCTCCGGATTCCAAACTCGACAATTTGATCAATTGCTTCTTTCCTACATTTCCTACATATATCCCATCAGAATTACTTATTGAAAAAAAACTTGCACGGCTTAGGGATCGAACCCCGACCTTCGTGGTGAGAATCGAACACGCTACCACTAGACCACGCCTAGATGTTGTTCAAACTGAAACTAAAACTCGAAGTGGTGAGTTGATTTTGAAAGCACATCAATGCACTTTTTGTGACTTATCAAATTCCGTTTTGAGCACTTTTGTGCCCTTTATGTGACTTATTTAAGTCCCGTATAACGTACGTATAGATCACTTTTGCTACTTTCAAGTTCGTTAATGAGTACATATACTTCACTAATGGGAATTGGGCAAAACAAGTCACATAGAACGTACATATTAATCACTTTTACAACTTTCAAGTTCATTAATGAGTACATAAAGTTCACTAAAGGGAATTTGGCAGTTGATTCTCTTTGTCAGCCAATATGCAACTTTCAATGCCTCCATTCAAGTAAATATGTGACTTTTGGTTGCTTGGGTTCTTTAAAATCCTTCGTTACACGGAATATAAAGCCCAAGCATCGAGAAGCTTTATCAACTATATAGTTGGTATGTGTCTTGAAGTCCAATTTTGGATCAAGAATCACCCCTAAATCCTTGATGTGGTTCACACGAGCGATTGGATGGTCCAAAATAAAATAATCTGCAGATATAGGGTGCCGTTTGCGCGAAAAAGTTATGACGGAACCTTTACTGCGATTCAACGTCAGGCAGTTGTCCTTGCACCAGGTAGCAAACCGGTGGAATTGCCTTTGCAGTGAAGCAGTGTCCTCTGGGGTTTTGATTGCGTTGAACAATTTTAGATCGTCGGCGTAGGTGAGTTTCGGTCCGTCAAGCATAAGAAGAGCATCTTTAAAATAAATAAGAAAAACGGCCCAAGATGGCTTCCTTGTGGCACCCCTGATGTGGCAGGGAACTGTCTGGAATACGAATCCGCCGATCTAACCAGTCCAATAAGGAACCGCAGATGCCTAGACGTCCGAGTTTGGCAATAGCTATTTCATGATTTACCTTATCAAAAGCAGCGGACAAATCCGTATAAATTACGTCAGTTTGGATACCCGCTGTAAATCTGTCTTGCACGAAAGATGTAAAAGTCAATAAGTTTGTACTCGTTGAGCGCTTGGGCATAAAACCATGTTGACCGTTTGAAATGTATTGCTTACAAAAAGAGAAGATAGGATCCAATAGAACCAGTTCGAATAATTTCGCAATAGCACATAAGGCGGAAATTCCTCTGTAGTTATTCACGTCCCTTCTGTCCCCTTTTTTGTGCACAGGGAACATGTAAGCGTCCTTCCACAGCGAAGGATAGACAGCTTTATCGAGCGATGCTTGGAATATTCGTTTAATAGGAAACAATAAATGAGGCATGCAGCGTTTCAAAAATGTGGCAGGTATTCCGTCCGGGCCAGAAGAAAGGGAGTTTTTCATTTTAGCGGTCGCCTTCAAGATATTCCCTTCTTCTATGGTAATGTTGTTTAGAGAGAAGTTCAGGGAAGGGACATTTCTAACAGCGTTAACTATTTGATCGGCAGAGATTGGTTCATCAGCGAAAACACTAGAAAATTTTTTAGCGAGCAAATTACAAATATCAAGGTCCGAACAAGCCGTTTCGCCATCCAGAAACATAGAGGTTGGTAGTCCAGACTCACTCCGCTGATCCTTGACATGTTTCCAGAACTATTTTGGACGTTTCTTGAAGTTACGTTGCAGTCGCGTCAAATAGTTCCTATAGCATCGGCTGCTAGCTTTTTTATACGCAGAATTAAGTTTACGGTAATGGTCTTTAGCGCCTTGTGATTTGTGCCTATTATAATTGCGAAAGGCTTTGCATTTTAAAGTTTTCATCTGGCGTAATTCTTTGGTGATCCAGGGAGCTCTTGAATTTTCATTCACCAAACGTTTCGGAACATGACGATCAATAATATAATTGATGACATGTGAAAAAGTTTCAGCCGCAGCATTGGGATCAGAGAGTGCAAGCTCGGATTCCCAGTCTATAGAGTCTAATACTACAGAGATAGCTTGAAAGTCTGCTTTATTATAGTCGAGAAAGAATCCAGCTGGTTTCTCAGAAGAAAGATCCAAGCCGGAAACTACAATGAGGAACGAGCTGGGTGAGGATATAAAAACCCGCCTTGAGAGGGACACCATTTGATACCCGGTAAATTGAAATCACCGATGATCAATATGTCGTCTTCAGGTGAGGCAAGCGACATGACTTTGGTGAGACAGCTGGAAAAGGAATCGGCAATACTCACATCTCGTGTGCGATCCGGAGGGATATAGACCACACAAACGAAGAGCTTCCGCTTACCGAGATCGATGCGGACCCACACAATTTCCAAATCGTCCCAAGAATTGTCGTCGATGGACACAGCTTGCAGAGTTGATTTGATGGCCAGTAAAACTCCGCCTCCTGTTGACTTCACACTGTTACTGGGGCCACGATCGCAATGAAACACGACATAGTCAGAACTAAAAACCTGACTGTTCAAGGTCCTGGCGTTCAGCCATGTTTCGGTTAGGGCAATAACATCATAGCAGCAGCAGGAAGTGGCCAACAAATACTCATTAACGCAAGAGTTAATGCCACCGACGTTTTGGTAGAAAGTGCATATATAGTCACGCCGTTCGCAATTGGATCTGATTCTCACTGATACACCTGATAAAATTAATCGTTTAAGGCTAAATTTCAAATCCGGGTGTTTCACATCACGACATGATTTTTGCATCTCTTAACTTTGAAAAAAATGAAGAGCAAATGGGCTACTTTTTTTTTTTTTGTTTCGATTATAGTCGTTTTACCATCTTTATGGCATTCGCGACTTTATCAACGTTACAGTTGGCGGATCGTTATTGAAAAACTTATCCGGTACAACTGTGTTCGATGTTTACTCTTGGGCTCGAACTCGCGGACATCGGCTCAGGAGACAACAGACTTGCCAACTGAGCTATATCACAAGCCTCAAATGGGCTACTGGTATCGTGACTACAAGCATTATAACGCAAGTGAGCTTTTTGCAAATCTCTCCAATTTGCACTGGGATTAATTTTTTAGCATAAATGATTCCGATATGTTAGTGGAATTACTGAATAATTTCCTAACAGAAATACACGATCTATTCTTTCCCTTAAAATTCAAAAAGTTCCGTAATCATAGCTGGTTCAATAAGGACATACAAGTTGCAATGATTAATAGGGATCTGGCATACAGAACATGGAAGCGTTCTCGGAGTTTAGCCGATCGAAACCGTTATAAAGTTTTAAGAAACAAAGTGAACTCATTGATTTCGGATGCCAAAGTTAATCAAGAAAAGCGTTCTAAAAATTTGAGTGTTCCTGCCAGAATATTCTGGAGTAACTTGAAAAGAATTGGTTTATCTAATACGCTTCAATCTTCCACAAATTTCAGTTCCACTGTAACTGAAATCAATTCTTTTTTCACTTCGAATTTTACCATTAATAACAACGCAGCTCTGCGACTGCCTGAGAACTCTAGAGGGTTCCGTTTTCGGATTGTGGAAGAATATGAAGTTGTCAATTCTGTATCTCAAATCAAATCCGATGCTGTGGGCATTGATAATATTCCGATAAAACTTATAAAAATTCTCCTGCACTCTTTATTACCATTATTAACTCATCTCTTCAACACCATTATTTTAACTTCGAAGTTTCCCGTTTTGTGGAAACGGGTGTAAGTTATACCTATTCCAAAAAATCAAACGTGTCAGATATTACCAATTTTAGACCAATCAGCATTTTGAGCTCATTATCTAAGGTCTTTGAAAAGCTTATTAAACAACAAATATATGATCATATTGGTGAACATAACTTTCTCAGTGAGTTCCAGTCCGGTTTCAGAACTAATTATAGCACTGAAACAGCGTTAATGAAAGTGCACAATGATATAGCCCTTGCCTTGGATAAAAGAGGAAGCGCATTACTTCTGTTAATTGACTTCTCGAAAGCTTTCGATAGGGTTGCGCACAACAAACTTGTTCAAAAACTGGTACATAATTACTATTTTTCCAAACATGCGGCTGAATTGATTTTCTCGTAGGGCGCACGCAATCCGCTTATTTTAATGGTGTTTTTTTCGGAATTCTCAGAAATTGATTCGGGGGTTCCTCAAGGTTCTATTTTGGGCCCTATTCTGTTCTCGCTATTCATAAACGATCTTCCTTTGGTTCTGAAGTTTTGCTCAGTGCATCTTTTTGCTGATGATGATCAGATATACGCAAGTACTGATGGTTGTTCTTCCTAACAGCAGTTAGGTGCTCAAATGAACCATGATCTTTCTAAAATCCACGAGTGAGCTGTTGATAACCTTCTGCCTATTAATCCAGCAAAAACAAAAGCACTTTTCATCAACAAGTTAACTCCATCTGTCCTACCTCCTAAACTTTATTATGATGGACAAGAAATTTCGTTTGTAGACCACGCTGAAAACCTTGGTGTTATTTTTGAACAACGTTTCTCTTGGGACCGCTAAATAATCTCCCAATGTGGTAAAATATATGGATCTTTGAACAAGCTCTACTTGACAACTAAACATTTGGATACCTCAACGAAACTCCGCCTATTTAAGTCGTTTATTTATCCTTTATTCATCTACGGTGATTTTCTTTATCAAAACGCTTCGGAGAGATCTATGAGAAGACTTCGCATTGCGCTGAATTCTTGCGTCAGATATGTTTTTAATCTTACAAGATTCTCACATGTCTCACATCTTCAAAAAGATTTATTAGGATGTCGCTTCGAGAGATTTTATGCTTTCAGATCCGTTACTGTTATTCATAGGATTCTTTCCTCAGGCAAACCGGAGTATCTAAGGTCTTCTTGTACCGCTACGTAGTTCTCGAACAAGATGTTTCGTTATTCCCCGACACAGTTCTGTTTACTATAGTAACTCGTTTTTCGTGAGAGGTATCGTTAACTGGAACGTTATTCCTTTCCATGTAAAATCTTTTAGATCATGGTCAGAGTTCAATAGGGGTTTATTAGCAGGATTTGCAGATTAAGAACGACATAATCTTTAAAAAACGAACGAACAAAAATTTAGCTAGGAAAACACATCAGTATAACACATTGTAACAAGTTATAAGATTGTATCTTACGTTACATAATGGCAATAAATAAATGAATAAATAAATAAATAAACTAAAATAATGTTTAGTCGAACACTCACATCAATGAAAGCATAAACAGTTATTCACGAATTAAAAAGAGGTATTTTCATAAAAAAGTACGGTTTAATATTGATAAAAAATATTACATAACATCTAAGTATACTGAGAGACTGAGTATGGCCGTACATCTTGGCCGTACATCTGCAATACGCCGGACTTGCAGACACGTTTTCGCCCTGGACCACGAGGAGGTGGAACAAGCAGCCTCGTCGTCTTAGAGCAACACAGATGTGTTCATGGTTCAGTCGGTAGAATGATTTATCGAAGTCAACGAACACCAGCAGAAGAGAGTCCTGGAATTCATTGGTTTGTTCCAAAATGATTCGTAGCGATGTGATGTGATCCACACATGATCGTACGGATCGAGATCCAGCTTGTTGCCGTCAGAGGATAGCGTCGATTTTCTCCTGGATCCATTTCAGGATCACTTTGATGGAGTACTTTAAGGGTTGTTCAAATCAACGTTATGCCTCGCCAGTCTTTCAGGTCTCCTTTCCTCGGGACCTTTACGAGGATATCCTGCATCCAGTCGGCCAGGAATGTTGCAGTATCTCAGATGTCAGCAAAAAGACGGTACAACATTTGTGCTGACAAGGCAGGGTCGGCTTTCAGCATTTCAGCAGGAATGCAATCGATTCCAGCTGCTTTGTTGGATTTCATGCCTTTGATTGCCGCTTCTTTTTCAGCCAGTGAGGGCACTTGCGAGTTGACGCCATTATTGCGACTTACTGTTGGCGTTTCGAGCTGCGGGTTCGCTATTCTTGACTCAGAAGAGTTGTTTGAAGTGCTCAGTCCAACGTTTGAACTGATCTTTTCGATCGGTGAATAACTGACTGCTCGGTTCTTTAGCGGCATTCTATAGCATTAGTCCTTGCATCACTAAGGCTGCGAGAAATGTCATAAAGTAATCGGATATCTCCTTTGGCGACCAATTCTTTCTCCTGTTTCTGCTAGGGAGTTTGTCCAGGCTATCTTGTCTCGTCTTCAAGCTCGTTTAACTACCTTTTCCAGCTCCGCATATCGTAAGCGGGTGGCTGCTTTGGTTGACCCGGTACATGCCCGCTCAATTCCGACTTTCGCCTTTCTCCGATCATCGACCATCCTCTAAGATTCATCCGACATCCATTCACTTCTTCTTCCACAAACTTTACCGAGAGTACCATGGCTCGTCGTGATAAAGGTATTCTTGATTCCACACCACCGTTCTTCGACAGTTCCGTCTGTCAGCAATTATAAGGCTCGGGATTCGCCCGACTGGACACGCCGCTGGACACGCGCAACTCGGGATACCCAAGTGACTTTATGTGCTGGTCGATGGGGGAAGAGCGATCAACCAAACACCATATTGTTGCCACAATATTCTACAAACAGCTCTCCGTTTTCGCTCATCTGTCCTAGGCCATGGCGCCGTAAGATGCGCTCAAGGTCCTGATTGTCGGAGCCAATCTTTGCGTTGAAGCCTCCCAAATGGATTTGAATGTCACCCTTCAGAATTTTCTCTACCAAGCTGTTCAGTTGACTGTAAAACTGCTCTTTCTCCTGCAAATCGGCGACGTAAGTTGGCGCAAAATACTGGACCATTGTAAGGTTTCTAACTCGTGTTCTTAATCTGGCTACGATTATTCTTTCGTTTATCAGATCCCATCTTATGAGGGCCGCATGGGCCTGCGGGCTTAATGGGAAACCAACTCCTCGTTCCCGAGTAGCGTGTTCTCCTCGTATGCCAGAGTAAAGCAGAATTTGCCCGGACTGTGTCTTGTGTTCTCAAGTGTTAAGCCAACGGACTCCGCTCAGTCTCAGAATTTCTAGCTTGAGGCGGCAAGCTTCTTTAGCAAGTTGAGCCAGCTTGCCTTGTTTGGCAAGGGTTAAAACGTTCCAAGTTCCAATTCGTGTCTATGTTTCCATGCTAATAGTCGTCGCTTAAGTTTCAGGCCGGTCATTTCTTTCGGATTCTGTAACAATTTTATAAATCGGGAGCAGTAGGTTGTTAGCCTAAAGTCCCTATTCTGCGTTGGGGCTGCTATCTTGGACTAAGCAGGCGGGAACCGCATTTCATAAATTCAGCCGCTCACTGACCTGGGAAACAGACGCGTGCGGTCACCTTCTCGATCTGCATGCGACCAAAGCATCCACCGGGGTTGGGTACGGGGAGGTTGAGATAGGAGGACTTTTGTATTTCTGTACATTGAAACAACTTTGCTACCACTTTTCCATAAGATGTGCCTTTTTAAATCGTTTTGATGTAAAAGTTAGTGCTGAAATGACAATTTTTGACCGACTTTAAGTACATTTTTAAACAGCTTTCATCCGAAGATATTTTATGTGTGAGTTACTTATTTGGAAAATAAAAAAAACGGGTCGAGGGGTGCGGAGGTCGTCATTCGATTCCTCAGAAGAAAAACATAAAATATTGACATAATTTTGTTGGTCTTGAGTGAGTGCTTATATTATTTTTATAGTAAAAAAAAAGTGGGTTGGTAGTTCAAACATGCGTAATCTTGAAACAATTCAAAGTTTGGAAATATTGAATACAGCCATAGCAAAACTTTCAACAACTCCAGCTATCAATACTGATATTATGAAATCGCTTGGTACATCTTTGTACCTGAAAATAATCACATTTTCGTAGGTGATGGAAAGAATTAGAGAAACATGAGCTATCAAAGTGCGAAAGAACATAAGCTGTAAATATCATGAATTTTTCGAAAAAGATAAAACGGCTCAACCGGCAGGACTTGAACCTGCAATCTTCGCTTCAATACAACGGCGCGTTAGCCAATTTTACCACGGTGAACATGATGAAACCGGCCAACACGAGCAATCGAGCTCTGCCGATCAACTGCTGGACCTTCCAAGGGATTGCAGTGGAGAGAGGATTCTTTGCATTTGGAATGGTAATGATCAAAATTCCACAACTGCTTAACAAATCGTAACAATTTGCAACAATTTGCACATTTTCACTCTCTCTGAGCATCGGTTTCTCTCATTTTATCTAAAACCCTTTAATTCTCTCTAACAAATTGCAACCAATTATAACAAATTCAATCATTGGCTGCAAAATTTGTTTGATCTTTGACGATGATTTTATCTCAGTCCCCTGGGACCTTCTATCAAAAACACCATGTATATCCCGCATGTGATCTTTCCCCGTTATTGATCTCTCTTATTTTTTTATTTTTTTATTTTTTTGAGGTGATTTGTTCCGTCTCATCTGTACACGCTCAGCAAGTGTGCGTAAGAAACGTCAGAAACAACTCTATTGAAGGGAATTTTTCGACTGCCTTAATTCAGCCACATTTTCACTATTTAACTTCAGCAATGGTACTTAATCCAGTTCCTTACTGCCCATTTTGCATCACATTCACAAAAATCAGGCAAAATCAGGCATATTTTCAAAAATCAGGGAAATTTAATGCCTTACCAGATTGTCAGACTGAGCCTCGAAAAATCAGGCAATCTCTGAAAAATCAGGCACATTGGCATCTCTGCATGCGGGATATACATGGTGTTTTCGACAGAAGGTCCAGCAGTTGATCGGCAGAGCTCGATTGCTCGTGTTGGCCGGTTTCATCATGTTCACCGTGGTAAAATTGGCTAACGCGCCATTCTACTGAAGCGGAGATTGCAGGTTCAAGTCCTGCCGGTGAGCCGTTTTATCTTTTTCGAAAAATTCAAGATATTTACGCTAATGTTCTTTAGTTCTTTGATAGCTAATGTTTTTCTAATTCTTTCCATCACCTACGAAAATGTGAAAAAAACTCCAGCTGAATTTCGCCCAAAAAATGCATTAGATCTACTGATTTATGTTGTCATGGTGATTGTAAAAACTGAAAAATATTGACTTATCAAATGTGTGTGGTGAATTGGAGTAAAATCTAAGAATAATTTCAAACGATTTTTCAGGCTAAATACCTACTCTGTTGTCCCAAAATCAAAAAAATACTTACCAAATAATAGTGTGAAAATCTTATGAAAACTTCAACCCTTTACGTTCTTCAATGTAGCTTATTTTTTGTATGTAATCTAGAGGCAGTACTAAAAGTAGTTTTGGCATACAACGGTATGAAACTCAGAAATTTCTAACCTTTCACGAAGTGTTATATCAACGAAGCAACTCGATATTCATCTGAACCAGGCACTCTATAGAATGTTTGGATGGTAGGTCTGAGAGCAAACTATTTTTCATAATGATGTCCCAATTCGATTGCAAATCAGTGCCATGATTGTTTTCACGCCCCGTTTCGGTCATTCTTTGTCGAACTGTTTTATCACACAATCTATCGCTCTACTAACAAAACTCCAAACGGAATAGTATGATTGTTGGCCCAGGCCAATGTTTTCATTCAGAGATCCGTACCTAAGCATTTCACACAAATCCCATCTTCACCTCTCCGCCTAACAGGAAACCTGTGTTCTTTGTTCAACACTAGTGAATATATTTTGCATGTTTGAATTGGCACAATGATTATCGGCAGCAGAGATTCAAATCCGGTTCCATTTGTTTGCCTCCGTGAGCCGTATGTGCGTTTGTGAATGGATGAGCAATCTAGCTCAAACTGTCCGCAGGTTAGACTCTCGGTTTTTGGTTAGTTGGAAAATTGACAAAATCAACCAGTGATGACCGAAAAAATCCTATCCTAGTGATGAAGTCCTGTGGGAATTGCACGTATTTATTCTCTGTTTGCATTGTGATGAATTAACGATGCTTGGAACAAACGAATACCAAATCCGATTTCGACCAAATGCTGCATCTGCCTGATAAACGGTGATTGTTTGCGCTCCGGCGGATTAGTTTGGAATTTTGAATAAACGTGCCCGAATTGGATCATTTATGAATGAATTCAGCTGACAGATTAGCAGGTGAATGGAATGACAGGTAAATTATTGTTCAGGTTTTGTCGCCATTGAGCTTATGAATTGTTTTTTTTTTTTTTTTTTTGTTATTTTAGAGATGACTCTTAATCGACCATTTATGTAAAAATCATGCAGAATTCATTCGACTGGCTACAAGTGTAATAAATCTAACGATAGGAAAGATCAATCTTAACCTAAACATCTTTAACCAAATCAACAAATAATAAGAACCCGAGATGAAGCATTTGATAAACAGAAGAACCCTGCTCCATAATTAATTGCAGGAAAGCCGAAAAACATATGGACACATTAGCAAACGTTCTATCAAACGCTGCTGCTGCCATACCAAACACTCGTTCTGTTCGCCCCCCAACTAAAACGCCCCCATTAGAGAAGAGTACTTTCGCAGCAAATTATCCTCTTGCTAAACATTCACCCTCGCACAACATCCACGCGCGTATTAATTGCCAGAAAGATGGATGAGCTAACAGTTTGGCCGCTATATGCATGCATCCTTCCATTCATTCAACCCGCGCACTTTCGGGTAAGGATTTATGTATTAGACGTTCCGCATTCGGTTGGGGGTGGGATAATAAATTTATCTAATAAACTCATCAATCAGAAGCGGATGGCATTTCATCGTTGGCGTCGTCGTCGTCCGTCGCCGGCGTCAGATGACCCAATGACCAATTTCGTTGTTGATGGTTCGGATCTGGTTTCAGTTGGTTTTTCGGAAGAAGAGTGAACTTACTAGAGCTGGCTATTTAGGACCATCCCTGCGTCCAGTTTTATGGATGTGAAAACGTCCTTAACATATGGCAATCTGAGCCGAGATTGGGTCCTCAGTAAGGCTTTACGAGGTCGGTAGCTCATTATCGAGGCTGTACACGAAAAAATTTGGACACTCAGCTTTATAAAATTAAATAATGTTGTAATCATCCAACATTGCAACTTAATTATATGCATTCGCAACGAGCTTCTGATAATTCACTTCAAATATAAAGAGTAAGAATTTTTTTTTTGTACACAGCAAAAATAATTCGTGTAATTTTAGATCGGAAACGATGCACGAAAACGGAACATTGTATTTGATCTAAAATTCTATCACGACGTGTAAATTTAGATCGAAAGCGATGCACGAAAATGGAACGGCTTATTATCGTGTAAAAATACACAGTGATGTAAAATTTTAGAATTCATTCGGGATATTAGCAATTTTGAGTAAATTTTCAGGTTTCAATCATTAAAAAATACAAACAATGATTATTTTTAATGGACATTTATTTTCAAACAAAGCATTAACAATAAAATAAAAGTTTTCACCAAATTATGGACAGCGCCGGAAGTTGCAAACGATGACGAAGATGTCCATCCTTGTCAGTGTCACCAGTCGCATATTGTTATATAGAAGGATTTCTTTTTGGACAATTCGGATCCACGTCACTGAAAAAAAAGAGAGAAAATTGTTTGATTTCGTCATCCTTTTTTTCTGGATTTCAAATTATTTACCTTAATCCTTTCGGAATTCCGTGGCTCTCTCGGGTTTTTATGATTACAGCAAATTCAGCATACCTTGCTCGTGCGGTGTATTTGTGAAGGCTCGAAGTTAGACCTTCTGCGAACTTATACGGCAGGGGCTGGGGCATGAGTTCCCATTTTTGACAGACTTTCACTTTTTTACTTTCCCTATCATCAGCTCGAGTGAAATCAAATAAACTTTAGCCGCGATAGAAAGGAAAACAAGGGACATGCCATATTTTACATCATTATTGATGTAAAATTATCTCCCAACGTTGCTTTCTAGATCATGTAGTGTAAATTTATTGCAAAGAATTTAATTTTACACTTTTTAAAAAAAAACGACGAAAAATAGATCAAAAGTAGTTTGAAATTAAATCATTTTTTAATTACACTAGGGAAAAAATAGATGCCACCCGTTTTAGATTGCGTATACTTTAAGAAATTTTTTGTTTATTTATTTATTTATTTATTTATTATTTAATCAGAGACAACAAATTTTTTGTTGTGTATAGACTATGTAGTTAATTTTATTACGATTAATGTAGGTATCTATTTTTTCCGTGTAGCTTATTTAGCAATAAGTTGTAAGTGATCACGCAGACATACCCTCCCATCGTCTTTGATTAACCTGTTAATTTGCTGGTCCCCTCATCAAACCTTGCGAGTAACAGCACATCGTTGAGCTTCCGGAAGACTTATTTTACGCTGCTTTCACAACATATGAATGAAATTGACTGGGACGCAGTTTTTGGCAATTCATCGATTGAACTGTTGACAGTTTTTGTTTTGTAATGTGATTTGTCAGTGGTTAAATTCGTTCGTTCCCAAATTCAAACCGTCTGTTTTACCCGCTTGGAGCACACCAACCTTGCGACAACCTCGCCGTGAAAGGAATGCCTGTTTACGAAAATTCCGAAAAAATCGAACCGAACACTAGCAAGCACGGTTCAGAACAGTGAGCTCTGCCTACAGAAGACTCAATGCCTTACTCTACAAGAGCTATGTTTTGCGCTTACAATCTGAATTATGCAGTAATCTCCGAAGTTTTTGGTCTTTCGTTTACTCAAAACGAAAGTCTAGCTCCCTGCCGTCTTCAGTGTATTATAATGAAAGTGTTGCAAATTCCCCAGACATGTTTTGCAACTTGTTTGCAGAACATTTTCGATCGATCTTTTTGGACACCATTTCATCTGAATGCGAGTGCAACGAAGCAACTCTTCACGTTCCGGTTGATGCGATTGACTTCAATACGTTTACAGTAAATCGAGAAGCTATCAAATCTGCGGCAAGGAAACTCAAAACGTCGTTTGCTCCTGGGTTCGATGAAATTCCTTCTGTTGTTTACTGTCATTGCATCGAAGCTGTGTCATTGCCCCTAGCTCGAATCTTCAATCAGTCGTTTCAGCAACGTAAGTTTCCTGATAGATATATGGAAAAATTCGTTCATGTTTCCGGTCTTTAAGAATGGCGAACGTGTAACAAAATCGTGGCATTACCAGTTTGTCAGCAGGATCAAAATTATTTGAAATAATTGTAAGTGATGCCCTTTTACGCGGCTCATCGCAGTATATAGCCATCGAAAAGCAGGCAGATCAGTTTCTTCGAATCTTTTGGAATACATCTTTTTGTTTGAACCAGTTGGAAATGAAAAAAATAAAACAAATTGACGCGGTATAAACCGACATCACAGGTGCATTCGACACAATTGATTATGGAATTCTACTAGCTAAGCTGGCTAAGTTTGGAATCCATAACAACATGATTGTCTGGCTGAACTCATTTCTTACTGAGCGATGCATAAGAAAAAAGCTTGGCAATAGCATATCTTTTCTCTTCACGAATCAATCTGGCGTTCCTCAAGGAAGTAACTTGAGACGTCTGTTGTTTGCTCTATTCTTTAATAATCTAATTCTCAGCTTACACGACAGAACCAAAATTGGATACGCTGATGATTTAAAAATATTTGTTCCCGTTGAAACTACTGCTGATTGCGTTCGCCTTCAAGTGCTGTTGCATCGTTTCGGAGATTGGTGTAAGCTCAACAAACTGTCCGTTAGTGTCTCGAAATGCACCGTCATAACATTCCATCGAGGTAAAACGCCACTCCACTACGATTATAACATCGGTAACAAGATTTTGAACCGGGTTTCTGAGGTAAATGACCTTGGAGTAATACTTGATTCGCAACTCACGTTTAACAGTCAAGGCTCTTCAGTCATAAACAAAGCTAATCGTCAACTCGGATTCTCCACCAAAGTGGCACGTGATTTCACAGATCCTCTATGCTTCCATTGTCTGGGCTCCTTACCAACTAAGTTGGATTCTGCGAATAGAGCGTGTTCAGAAGCGGTTTATCAGACACATGCCCTGGCGCCATCCCGAAGATTTTCCTGCTTATCCTGACCGATCGATGTCAGTTCTTGGGTCTCGATACTCTCGGATGCCACCGAAATATCGCCGCATATATCGCAAAAATAAAAAAACGGAGCTGCTAAGTTTGATAAACTTCAGTGCCCCATCGAGAAATCTGCTATCTAATTCGTTACTCGCAAGTCAAATTCACCAAACCGAACGGCTTCAATGAGCCACGAAAGGCAATGATGCGTTTCAGGCCCGTGCGAAGGACCAGCCCATGGGGGGGGGGGGGGGTTTGAAATTCATATTTAGCTAGTAGTAATAACAATACCAAAAATGCACAAAAAGAAAAAGGAATTGATTTCTTGATTTTCTTTTTCATTGCCATCACACAAACTCGAGAAAAGTATGAAATTTCACTGATACGATTCAAAATATATCGAAATGAAAGTTTCAAATCAATGTTTTTCCGGTAAGATATTATTAAATTATTCAACATGATGATCCTTATTCTGATCAAGAAATTTCAAGCCAATATTTTCGAAACACGAGTGTATCAGTTTGTATCAGTGCACAGAAATAGAATAGGAATAAATAATAAAATTTTTAAATTTGAAATGTGATTCTTGATAAGCAAAAGAAATCTTTGTTGAACTAAGAAGATTTTATTCAAAACACATAGATGATGATAAGTTATTCGAAGATTTGCTGTAAATATTGGAAGCACAAAACAAATACGAACTATGTTTATTTTCCGCAATAAAATTAAGCTTGCTACCTCGAATCTTTTTCAATCTTTCTATAGATTCATTACGAAATTATGATCGACTACAAAAAAAATGTTTTCAACTACAGCTTGAAGTTTTAAGCTTTGAATATTTTTTTCGCTCTCAATTGAAATATTTGGTCCTAAAAATGACAAAAGCAAGAAACTAAGTTTTTCTAATTAAAAATTTAAATTTACAGGCTAGGTTTCAGAGTTGATAATTAGAGTGTCCGTCCCAGGATTTCCCGGTCGGGAATTCCCAGAAATTTTAAAAATTCGGGAATTCCCGATTCCCGTGAAATATAATTTCATTCCCGAGAATTTCCGAGATGTATGAAATTATTTCCCTGGAAAAGCCTGATAGCCTCCAGAACCATTCTTATTTTTCTTTTTGAAAATGAAATCTTACAAAACTCATTGAGAATATGCCAATTCCTGTGGCAGTAGACATTTTGCAGCCATTTGGTGCATTTTTTTATACAAATAGATAAGCTTAAAAAGATTATTTGTATTTCCATATCGTTTTCATTGAACGAAACCCCATAACCCTTCATAAAATATATGAAAAATCGCGCAGCAGATAGGCAGATTGTGTTTTCTCGAAAGCAACATTTAAGCTCTTGTTTTTCTCTGGCTTTAGAAGCCAGATGAATTTCAAAACTAAAAAATGATCAAGACATCGATTTTTTTCATAAGAAGAACAATTATGTGAAGAGTTCAGAAAAACGAGAAATAGTTGGATAAATCAAACAAATGAAATCCTAATATTTTGTACTAACAAATAATTATATGGATGCAGTCTCAACCGAACCGTTTACCAGGAAAAGGGTTCCCGTCTGAGAATCATAAAACATAACTAGGCTCCTTAGGCTTCACAGCAAATGAGCCTTCGAATGAAAAATAAATGTTTATATATAAAAAAAAATCTTCATTTGGCCTGTTCAGGTTATATTATAGTTTGCATGACTGTAAATAATTTAATTTAAATAACTTAAAAAAAACATTATGAAAGTACATTTTAAACATTTTATGGGCTTGTATGCAGAGAAGGTTCGATAAGCTATATTTCAACCGAAGTGCATATATTTTACATGTTTTCGAATATTTCCCGGGATCCTGGGAAACAGGCCACCAGATTTCCCGATTCTCGGGAACGAGAAAATGGCCGGGAAACGAACACTCTATTGATAATCAATGACAAACTTTTTTTTTAAATATTTCAAACAGTTGTATTAGTGGGACTTTGAAATTTGGTAAATTTATTTGAAAATTTAAAAATCAGTTCAATAAAATTTAGTCAAATAATATTAAAATAAAAATAAAATGGTAATTCTATTTAACGGTCAAATTTATGTTATTTAAAATGAATATTTTATGACAATGAATATAAAAAT
This sequence comes from Uranotaenia lowii, assembly GCF_029784155.1. Lineage (NCBI taxonomy): Eukaryota > Metazoa > Arthropoda > Insecta > Diptera > Culicidae > Uranotaenia > Uranotaenia lowii. The sequence goes on from NC_073692.1 coordinate 325,283,953, forward strand.
TTTTTGCATGAGGAAGATATTGGTGACATGAAATGAAAATGCTTCTTATCATTTTCGATCTGCTAATTTTAAATATCTGTTCATTCCTTCTAACTTTCCATCAGCCTTTAATTTTCACAATCCTTAAATGATATAAAGTACTAAATGAACATAACTTTAACAGATAGGTAGATAACTTAAATAAACAAATAATACAAACGGTGATTAAACTCAACATAAATTAAAATAAAATTTGTTGATAAAAATGATAAATTTTTAACATTTTTGATAATTTTTTTTTTTCAAAAACACGCCTCACTATTTTTAAATCTCATTTATTGAACTTGATGGATAATTGAAAAGACTGAATTTAATTAGTAAATTTTTCCGTCCTGACCTCTAATTTTCAGATGATTTTGTCAAATACATCTCGTTTTGGTGATACAAAAATTAAAAAATGAATCAGTTTAGAGTAAAATCAATTATTGATATCTGATGCGCTAACAAATCTATTTAAAAGAAAAAAAACTGTATCTGAATTTATTCAATTAAAGAATAGAATTTTGATGATGAAGATGTTGTAAGATAAAAAAATAATTCTACGGTTTTTTTTTTCAAATTTGAACGAAATTTTTTTTAGATTACTGAAGAAAATTTAAAACAAAGGATTTATTTCATTTAACCTTTTTTTTAAATCTGCAAAACGATTTGAATTTTTCTTTGAAAAATATATTTGATTCAATTTACTTTCTTTAAAATTCTTTCCAAAATATTTTCTTGGGAAAGTCGATGAAAACGTAAGTTATAAGGTTTTTGAAATGTTTTGTTTTGCAGGATTAAAAAAAAATAACTTCCACCTATTTTCAAAAGTCTAAGGGCGTCAAAATAAGCAAAAATAAGCTCTTAAACTCTTTGCACCTCCGTAAAGTGGAGGCCTTCTGTAATTTATCAAACCCTTTGGAATGGAGAGTTGAGCATATAGAAGTACAACAAACACAAAACAAAATTGGAGCTGGAATTGGGTTCTTGAAAAATGTTTCATATGAATATAAAATTTGTAATGATATAAACGATTATTTTTAATTATCAAAGTGATTAGTAATAGAGTGAAGGATGAACATACAATTCTTAAAAAAAAAGCAATTTTATCGGCGAGAAAGGGTTTTTGATGTTCAAGATTTGAGTTTCAATACCAATGGTTTATCAAATTGCAGATCGAAATTAACAATTTAAAACAAATTTCTATTCGTAAAAGCCAAACAATGTCGTAGAATGAAATGTCTCAGGCCTAGAATGATATAGGACTAAACACCGGAAGCGAGCCAATTTTTCTGACATGTTTGTTAACATTTATTTTCAAACACTTTTTGAGATCAAGCAGTTTCACGTTTCTACGACAAATAAATTTCTCGAACTAAAAATCCTAGTTGTAATAGTTATTATTTTTTCTATGAATTTTTAAAACCTGGAGAAATTATTTTCTTTAAAGCTCTCTAGAAATAAAATACCTAGATAGAAAAATATCAAACTAACTCAATTTTGTATTCTGTAATCACTTTTTTTTTTCATTTTATGAAGAGACTAGCTGAACCCGTACGAACTTCGTTTCGCTTTAAAACATAGGTACGTCAAAATAAGTTTAGAAAATGAATTCGAAACATTCTTTCGACAGTTTTGGGGAAAAAAATCAACAGTGTTTAAAATCGCTACTATTACTATTACTTGAAATTCAAATTAAACTGTTGATTAGCTTTTTATTAAAATTTATGTGAGAGTGTTTTCTTCTCGATCGGTTGCAAAATCTAGACATTATGGCAGAAACATGTACTATTTGTTTGTGTGCACGACTCTTTTGCTTGACCTTCACACTTAAATTGGTATCAATTAACTGCCTCCAACAAAATTATTCCACAAAACACTGAACTTTCAATGAAACCCTCTTTTTCTGTCCCAATTGAAACCAATTTTACGTTCCTCAAAACTCCCTTGTGCCATTTTTTCTTTTCAAATTATATGTAAAATTACGTTAGGAACTTGATACAGTGATCAGTGAATATAGACGCCCCTTTCGCCGACCCTTGACACGGAACATGCTAGCTGGAGTCAATTGCTCATAGTTTATAACCCTCATCTGAACATTTTCATCTCAATCCGATGCATGATCACGACAATATCGCGAAAACAGTGAGTAACTAACATGGACGGCCTTTACCTTTTTTAACACGATTCAAAACTTGACACCTGAAATCAATTATCTTTTCTGTTAAACTCCCATGTGCCAATTTTCATTACAATTTTATGCTCAATCAAGAGAATATCGTAAAAGCAGTGAACAGATAATAACCCCTTTTGCCTGAAATCAATTATCTTTTCTGTTAAACTCCCATGTGCCAATTTTCATTACAATTTTATGCTCAATCAAGAGAATATCGTAAAAGCAGTGAACAGATAATAACCCCTTTTGCCTGAAATCAATTATCTTTTCTGTTAAACTCCCATGTGCCAATTTTCATTACAATTTTATGCTCAATCAAGAGAATATCGTAAAAGCAGTGAACAGATAATAACGCCTTTTGCCGACCCCTGAGTCAAGATTTGAAACCTGAAAGCAAAAGAGCGTCCCTCAAAACTCATATGCGGAAATTTTCATCTCAATCCAATGTAGAATAACTCAAAATCGTAAAAACATTAAAGTTGGGTATGGACGACTCCCTCAGCCGACTTCTGATCCGCAATTCGAAACTTGAAATCGATTGCTCGTCTTTCAAAACACTCATGTGCAAATTTTCATGACAATCCAATGTAAAATAAAGCCAATATCGCAAAAACATTAATCAGTGAATATGGACGACCCTTTTGGCCGACCCTGACCCTAAATTTGATAACTGTAATCGATTGCTCGTCACTCAAAACACTCATGTGCAAATTTTCATCACAATCCAATGTAAAATAAAGCCAATAATTCAAAAAAATTAATCAGTGGATATGGACGACCCCTTTTGCCGACCTCAAACCCTAAATTTGATAACTGTAATCGATTGCTCGTCTTTCAAAACACTCATGAGCAAATTTTCATCACAATCCGATGTATAATAACGCCAATATCGCAAAAACATTAATCAGTGAATATGGACGACCCCTTTGGCCAACCCCTGACCCTAAATTTGATAACTGTAATCGATTGCTCGTCTCTCAAAGCACTCATGTGCAAATTTTCATCACAATCCAATGTAAAATAAAGCCAATATCGCAAAAACATTAATCAGTGAATATGGACGACCCCTTTGCCGACCTCAAACCTTAAATTTGATAACTGTAATCGATTGCTCGTCTCTCAAAACACTCTTGTGCAAATTTTCATCACAATCCGATGTATTATAACGCCAATATCGCAAAAACATAAATCAGTGGATATGGACGACCCCTTTTGCCGACCCCTACTTCTAAATTTGACAACTGTAATCGATTGCTCGTCTCTCAAAACACTCATGTGCAAATTTTCATCACAATCCGGTGTATAATAACGCCAATATCGCAAAAACATTAATCAGTTGATATGGACGACCCCTTTGGCTGACCCTTGACCCTAAATTTGATAACTGCAATCGATTGCTCGTCTCTCAAAACACTCATGTGCAAATTTTCATCACAATCCGACGGAAAATAACGTCAATAACGTGAAAACAATATTTGTCTTGTATGGACGACCCCCTTCAGAAGGGGTCGTCCAAAAATCCAAAAACATTTTTCATCATTCCTGGTCCTAATGAGCATCCATGCCAAATTTCAGATCTCTAGCTCTTAAGACGGCTGAGTCTATAGAGGACAAACAAACAAACAAACAAACAAACAAACAAACAAACAAACATACAGATAATTGCTTTTTATATATATAGATTAATCAATTTAATTTATGTATGTTTTTTAATTTTATCGGTGAAAAATAGAGCGTTCTACACGGGAACCTGAAATTCTGGGGAATTGAAATAAAAATCAAGGAAAAACTTTAATTCTATCACCCACAGCATTTATAATTACTTGACGTCTTCACGGTATACTTTGCGCATATTTCTCTGCTAACGACATCCAAATTTCGTGAATCCGACAGACAAGCTGCTTCAAATTGCATTGTTGATTCTTCTCAAACTTCATCATCATTTGAGGCCAATCGCTTTCAGTGAGATTGACATCAGGCTGTGAAGGCCAATCCAAAGTTACGACCTTTGTGGTTCGAACACAAAAAAAACTGCTTCTAAGCGCGAAACATACGCGGTCCTCATTTTGGAAAAATGCTGAAAACGCATTAAAACAGCTTATTCCGCCACCATTAATTTCTAGGTCTGCCTCTCCTTCGATGTCCTTTTGGATTTTATTCAAGCGCCTTCATCTCCCTTTACGCTCCAGAATCTCGATTTTTAGCAATAAGCAATATTCCTCCAATTTACTTGGTTTATGGCAACCGCTCTCCAACTTCTTGAGAATCACATATCCACCAGTTTACGCTCCACTTGGTCTAACCATCTCGCTTGTTGTGCTCCTGCTCATCTCGTTTCTATCGGATTCGCAGCGAACACCTGTTTTGCAGGACAGTCGTCCGGCATTCTCGCAATATGTCCCGCCCAGCGTATCCGTTCAGCCTTCGCCACCTTCTAGATACTGGGATAGCCGTAGAGTCGCGCGAGCTCGTGGTTCATCCTTCGCCTTCACACTCCGTTCTCCTGCACGCCGCCAAAGATGGTTCTCAACACTCGTCGCTGGAATACTCCGAGTGTACGCAGGTCCTCCTCGAGCTATATCCATGTCTCGTACTCGTAGAGAACAACTAGTCTAATGAGCGTCATGTACAGGTTCCACTTCGTGCGAGGGCTAAGTGTTCTCGACCGCAGTTGCTTGTAGATTCCGTAAGAGGCACGGCTTCCGCTGATCTCACATATAAAAATTATTATTTGTTAGTTTGCTCATAACAATTTACACATCCAATCCTCTTACGATATTAACAAACGTTTATAAATTTTTGTAACGGTGCCTTGAATATTTGTGTTTCACCGAATCTTATTCATGTTTAATGTTGGCAATTTGAAAACATTGCTTCCATTTTTAATATTATTACCCTTCCTCTAACCTTCTTGTAACGTTCGCTAGAGATCGCATTTATGCAAATCTTACAAAACTGTTCAACCCCTCCAATAGGTAAATCCCTTCGATCCAAAGAGCACTGTCCGACAAAATCAGCATTCAGAAATATTCATATGCAATTCATTGGGCCTGTTTTCACGCGCGGCTCAAAGCTCCCATTCCAAATCTTAAGATTGGACTCCGGTCCGTGATTTCGTTCGGCGTGAATATTTCGGTGAATATTTAAAATCTAATCAAATTCAATCTGCATACTGCGCATCGGATGCTGTTTACCTTCCGCGATTTTGTTTTTGATACCTACACTCTTTTCCTTCTGCTGTGGGGAAGGGCCATTGTTGAATCAGCTGATAAAAATTTTATGGAGTGAAAAGTTAAACGCTCTCTATAGAGTCTTGTTTTCGACGATTGGACTTCGCGAAAAAAAATTTAAATGATAATAACAAAAAAGTAGGGAAAAGTCTTTGCGCGATTGGGTTCATTTGAAATGCAAGTTGGTTTTGCGGAATGAAGTTTTCTATTTCATCTAAAATTCAATCGGTGGCAATGTTTTCGACTTAATTTGGACGAGAATATCAATATTGTGCGTAAAGTTAGGTGGATTACGAATTATAGTTTTCAAAATATTTCTGTTCTTCTCTAAAATAATAATAGGAAACTAAATCAACCAAGTGATTTTATGGCTGTCAAATGATTAGCCTACAATATCACACCAGGGACACATTTGTAAATGTTTAGTAGATTTACCAACCAAGCGATAACTTATTTCATACTAATCCGATCCAACTTGCCCCTCCCTCAATTATCCATCGATAAACCAGACGGCAAGGTCTCATTATGTTCGGATCCAATACAGGCTTACCTCTCTACCATGTTGGACTGAAAACTAGCAACCAAGAAAACAGAAATGACCCCTCGGAGAGTCATTCATTTTCCGTTTGCTATTAATTAGGGGGCTCGGGATCATTTCCAAACTAGGGAAAAGGGCATCTCAATAAATGGGATTTTAGTCCCGCCAATAGGCCAACAACTGCTCCCTCATTCGGCATTCGGTAGAACAAATTGAGTGCGGTTGCTTGCAGCAAACGAATAAATTGTAGCCTTAGTCTAGGATTGCAGGTCATTTTCTCCACATGAAATCATTCTCACGGTTTGGCTTTTCCGGCCAAGGTTTCCAGTATCCTATCCGATAAAGATATGAATGGTAATTAAATCATTGTTGAAGCACTCACGGGTGATCACGAAAAAAAGTGGACACCTGTTTTCTACATTAAAAATTAAGATTGTTGAAATGAAGAGTTAATCACCGTAAATTTATTTTGTGAAATTATTTTATCGGCTTTATTGATAAAATTTTATATTCTTCGATAAAGAATATTTCAAAATTGAAAGATTATAGACAGATGATTAGAAAAAGATAAAAGATGTTGAAAATGAGCGGACGGTTAAAGTTAAGTTTTTGAAAAATCAAAAACTCTAGCTTGAAATATCGTGAAAAAGTGTTCATTTCAACAGATGCTTGACAATTCAAAGCCTTACGTTGATGAATATTTTTTTTAAACAGATTATGTTTAATTTTGCTCAATTAGGACTGTGACATTAAGCGCCATTTTTGACAATATTTACCCGAAGTTTCCATGATGTTGGCTTTGTATCATGTTTCTCAAGGCGTACATCAAATGAAGACCAGTGCTTTTTAATATGTCGCAGTTTAATACATTCTGATAAATTTCAGTATTTTTAGAGAAAATAAACTTTTTTGGTTTAGCCGTTGAACGTTATAAGTAGTAAAGTGATTATATCACTATTCGGACGAATAAATGTAAATTAATATGTTATTTGATTTATTGCAACTAAGTCTATTCATTGTTTGTATTCAATGTAAGAAATGCAGAGAGCTTCAAGCCGTAAATACAAGTTCTGTATCCCTTTAACACTATTTTTTGTGTTATATCCAATGCATTGTAGGTAATCAGGACTGTCATACTTTCATACAAAGTTAAAAATTGCAAACAGTTTAATCTTCCTTAAGAAGTCACATTTTTTTCTCAATTTTTTTTTTAAAAGCTGTGATCTTTGGAGGGCATATTGTTTAATTTACTATTTAGCTCGATTTAGCATTTTTTTTGCTATATTGTGACGACCATGAGAAATTTTATTGGAAGTTTCTCCGAACAAATCTCACTTTTCTAGAATTTAAAAAGCGAGCATTCACTTCCTCTTTATCCCTGTTTCCTGATCTCTTTTTTCATGCAAACTTCGGTAGATCTTTAAGAAAATAAATTTTACCGAACACTTGAAATATTTAAAAACCGAAAACTTCCTATCATTCGAAATTTGAATCCGTTTTTTGAAAACTAACTTTTTCGCACATCATTTGTAAAGAATTTATTCGAACATCGATGGGTTTACTCCACGTTAGCCAACTCCAGTTCTTCTTTTTCAACATTTTTTAACGTGCAGAGGAGTTCAACAAAAAATCCAAAAAAATTTCCACAGTTCTAGCTAGTATACTGGCCTAGTAACATAAAACAAGAATTTCATCGTTTTCGTAAACAGTCTTCACATATTGAATACCATCTCAAGGATTTAGCATATTTTAACAACAGATAAAGAAAAGGTTAAAGGATGAAATTTCCACAGATAAATTAACGCTTGTCCCACAGCTTTAGACTCGACAGTTTTGGTGATCTAATAATTGGGCATTTTAATATGCTAAATAGTAAGAAAAATAAATGATGAAAGCTGTAAGCGCCGATGTGGTCTAGTGGATAGGCTGGCGCGAGTCTGGTAACACAGGCGTACTGGTTTCGATTCCCGGTATCGGCAAGAAAAACTTTTGGGTTCGAATCCCATAATTTGCTGACAGGTAAGATGTGTTTCATGGTATAAATAATATATATTTCAGAGGGAATGCATCTGGGGTTAATCTGAAGAGACTATTGCAAGCGGAGTGGATTTGACCATTGTAGGTCTCTGAAGGTTGGATGCCTTCCCTCGACGAACCATCGGCCGTGGAAGCCTGAGAAGCAATTCGAAGGCCAAGCCACACAGACATAGGCTGGACCTTGCTACCGATGGGGGAACCATACAAAATAAATGATGAAAGCTGCAATTTCTTTTAAAGCATTGAATGAAACATATTTGATAACATTCAAGGCGCTTGCAAGGTCTTTTGCTTTTCATCTTTTTTTCCTTCAACAAAAAAGTCTGGTGCCCAGAAGCCAGAAAACATTAACTTTAATTTTTTTTTATATATGGAATCTTCTAGCTGCAAAACACGAATTTTTCTATTTGTTTTTAAATATAAACTTAAGATTAAAAAAAAACTCCACATAACTCCAATATTTTTTTTTTGATGGAAAGATTCCCACATTTCAGGGATACGAAATATTGCAAATTGGGCTGCCTTTTCTTGTCTTTTTTGAAAAGAATTCCGAAGAGAAGAACCTCTTCAAAGCAAATAACCTCCTGGATCAAGAACAAAATTGATATTTAATTGGAGCTTCTGGTTCAGTATTGTCAAAAATCAATTCGATAAACTTCTTTATTATATTTTGAAGCACTTCAATATGAATTCCGTTTTTTTTTTTCATAAATAAATCCCAAAACATTATTGAATTACGGTTTCTCAAATATTCTTCTAATTAATGACAAAATAATAGAACCTATTTGCTGGTTAAAATTAATGAGAACAAATTGAAACATAAAAAAATAGTAAAAGCTGTAATGGTATTTTTTTTAATATGAAATATGAAAAAAATTAAAAGCAAAATCAAAATTAAAAAATATTACAAATAAAACGATTTTTTTCTAGCTAAAAATTTAAATGATATGTTGGTTTTAAAAACCACCACTTGCAGAATAAATGATATTTTAAGAAGAAAAACCTAAATTTTGTGGAATTGTGAAAAATTTCTCAATTTCTATATTGGCTCATAAATTATGGAAAATTTGAAATGTTACCGACATCAGAGCGTTGTCATGTTGATCTTTTTTAATTGAACTTTATTTTTATTATTTGAATACTCAATCCATTGACCCCCATGAAGGTGTACAATAGGGTGGCCCAAAATTGTACTATGGCTGAAATTTTGGGGGCTCCAGCCTCAAATGATAGCTTAGTGTGTAAGAAACAATATTTTATATGGCAGCGACTCAAAAAAATGATGTTTAGAGATCGCACTGGTTCGATTTTGGAAAAAGGCAATTTTTTCGACATTCTGTCCTTATTACATTTTAAGATCTTGAAAAAGTTTCAAACATGTGTCTCTAATATTTTTTTAATTTTTTTTATAATGTAAATTTTAAATTAAAAATTTATTGGGACTGTTTTGGACTCTCAATTTGCACGTATTTTTTAAACTACGCAATACTATGAATTCTGGTAAAAAAATAATTAAAATTAACAAAAAAGTGTACTTTGGATTAAGATTTTTAATCAAGTTTGAATTCAAAAGATGCGCGATGTTAGGATGTGCAACTTTGCAGAAGAAAGTGTATAGCTATGACTTGTCATTTCAAAGTAGTTCAAGTTTCACTGTGGAAAAAAGTCACAATTTTCAAATTTGTTCTAAGAATTGCTTTATATTATGCTGTGGATGAGTTTCGAGCAATATAAGAACCAAATAAACTCCTGATATCAAATTTTATTCATCCTTTTCTCGATCCTTAAATCACTTGAAGGGACCATTCCAAGTTTCTAGATTTTTTGTTGATTTATGGTCGTGTTACCCATAATTCGGTGACGGTTTGAGGAATGTTTTATGGCTACAACCACTAAATAAATTTAACATTAAAATCTAGAAACTAGTCATGCTTGTTTAGGCTGATTCAAGGATCGATAAAAGGATTAAAAAGTTTGATATCAGAAGTTTGGATTGCTCGAAACCTATCCACGGCATAATAAAAATCAATTCTTAGCTAAAATTTGAAAATCGTGTCTTTTTTCCACAGTGAAACTTGAATTATGTACTTTGAAACTACAAGTCATACCTTTACACTTTCTTCTGCAAAGTTGCACATCATAACATCGCGCATCTTTTGAATTCAATTTATATGAAAAATCTCAATCCAAAGTACACTTTTGTGTTAATTTTAATTATTTTTTTACCAGAATTCGTAGTATTGCGTAGTTTAAAAATTCATACGTGCAAATTGAGAGTCCAAAACAGCCCCAATAAATTTTAAGTTTGAAATTTACATTATAAAGAAAATTTAAAAAATATTAGAGACACATGTTTGATACTTTTTCAAGATCTGAAAATGTTATTAGTACAAAATGTCGAAAAAGTGGAATTTTTCCATAAATCGAACCAGTGCGACCTCTAAACATCATTTTTCTGAGTCCCTGCCTTACAAAAGTTTGTTTCTTATACGCTTAGCTATCATTTGAAGCTTGAGCCCCCAAAATCCCAGACGTAGTACAATTTTGGGCCACCCCAGTGTACAAGCTATTTTAGTCGCCTGTTATGATACCCCGACTCAGAAGGGAGCAGCACTGAGCGTATAGAAAGAATTTTCGATAAGTTACATGGGTCTGAATGGGGCCACTGTTATCCAGTGGGAAAAAACACCTCAAATTTTGAACAAATTTTCTTGTTTCTTTTATGGAACTTTTGCAGCCAGAAATTTTTCAAAAATTTAAAAAAAAAGCAAATGCTATAAAAATAGCACAAGGGAAAACTAGTACCTGTTCAATAGCTAGTGCTTCTACCGTTATCGTTAAAGATTTGATTTTTGAGATAAACCTTGAACTGTTTAAGCTAAACCAAAAGGTTTATAAAAAATGTTAGGCTCATAATTAACATTGTAAAAAGCATTATAAATGTATCCTCAAACATATTCATGAACTCAAAACGAATATTTTATGATTTCTGTGATATTTTTGGTTTATACTGAACGACGGTTTTCTCTAAACTGAGCTCTGCTCTTGTTGCTGCTCGCCCGTGGCGTAGAGGATAGCATTCAAGTCTTCTAAGCCAGGGGGTATGAGATCGAATCCCGGTCACGGCATACATAGTACACTTTAGGTGGGTTGGTGGTTTTAGCATTTGTAAGATGCTAGCCATCATATTCTCGAAAGATGTACGCTTAGAGTTAAGAAAAAAGGAATCTCTTCGAGGAAACATCATGTTTCATTGAGATCCTGTATGTGTCTGTGTTATTTATAGTCTCTCGTACTCTTAGCGCATTTATCTGACAATGTGGGTTTTCTATTCTATTCAAGATGCCACAATTTCCAAGAACCTTCATAAGATCATAACTTGATTACATTGTGAAGAAATAAAAACTTAATGAATGCTGAGGTAGAATCTTACCCCGCTTTTGCATGATGCCTAGAGTGTCCATTTCTTGGCCATTTTTACGTAACCGGAAATGTTATTTCCGGGATCCCGGAAAAAAGAGCTTCTAAGTTCTAACCCTCCACTGCATAAATAATTATATATAGTAACTAGCAGACCCGGTAAACTTCGTCTTACCATGTTCAACTTGGCGTCCATTTTCCATTTTTCCATTTTTTTTTACATTTCCCTTCTTTCCCTTTACTCGAATCGACCCGCTTAATTCTATCAAAATTAAACCTAAGAATTTTTACTCAACGGGTCTTTAAAAATCCAAATTTTGTAACTTGTTCCATAAACAACTGTATGTTGATAATATGTATGTTTCATTTGCTGTATTCCATTTTGTAGATTTATTCCGTTTTGTTCGAGTTCATATTAAGGTTCTCATTTATTGGAATAAATTGCTTATGAATCTTTTTTAAAATAGAATTTTGAATATCGGGATAATTTTTGGAGTATTTGCCGAATATTTTGCCTAACGCAGCGCTTTCAGCTCCCAATTAGCTTTGGATGGTGTATTTTTTAGAGCTGAAGAAATGAAACACATAAGGAAAGATTTTTTACTAACCATTTTAAAACAGCTTCGCCTGATACTTAAGTTATAGACTTTTCACATTTCAACTTAAAATGTTCCCAAACAGCACTTGTCATGGCATTAAATCTGACGATTTTTTATACTGCAAATTCCTTTTTTTTTATTCAAACAAAAAATACAAATTAATTCCTTTGAACTTTAACCCAATGAATCAAATTAATGATTGGTTTAGAAAAGAGGAAAACATATGTTTAGATATATTCACCAATTATTATACAGATTCTAATTGAAGCATTGGGATGTTCTGAATTAAAAAATTCCTGAACATTGTTGTTGGTGATCTGTGATTTCATTTAGGATTATGTAATATTTTTAAGATTTAATAACATTTAATTGAAAAGCTGATTTTTTAAAATTTAATAGATCAAAATGAATTAATCTGTTCAGGTTTGGAATGTTTCGTGAAAACACATAGGTCTTTTTCAGATGCGTCAGTAAAAAGACTTTAAAATGAATTAAATACTTGTTCTTGTTTGTCTGTTTTATCAACTTTAATTGATCTATACTATGTTTTCTCCGGAGTAAATTAATGCTTGGTACTTCAATTTCACTGAATGCTGTTCAATCAAAAGAGCTTGATTTACAAAGACCTCTATAATAATTTTGAATATCCGCTTACGATTCAACACTCGGGATCGTTTCTGGCCATTTGGGAGATAAAATTCTTAAATGGTAGATGTTTCATTGCTAAATGGCGCGTTTTTACTTATTCCACCTAAGAAATTACAGGAATTTATATTACTTTTAACAATTTTTAGATGAAAAAATAATGTATACAATTTTCGTAAAAGTTGAAAGTTTGCACTTGCTCTAGTTTACTTTCTTAATTGAAAATACTTCCGGAAAATGCATATCCTCACTTTTTGTTATTGAAAAGTAGATTATTTTATTGATAGCTTCAACTTACGTTTGCGAAAAATCAAAAAGTTCATTCGCCCTTTGAAAACTTTAATCCTTTCTAATCTATTTCAAAGAACAAACTCTCGTTCAGTTAATGTGTCCAGCGTTCTAAGCGTATCGGATTATACGAAATTGAATGTAAAGCTTCCCAATTTTTATTTTCAAATGTCCGCAAAGTGTCATTATTTCATATTTATCATTACCAAATTCATATTTTTGGACAACAATTTACTACTTAAATTAACACGAATTAAAAATGGTTTTAATATTTGAAATCGTTTATATGGTTTTGATTCGATCGATAAAATATCAATCCGTGTCACATCTAGGCGTCATTTATTACCATGTGCTGTGTACAAATAAGCAAAAAAAAAACAAATAAGCTGCATATCGCGCCCACGTGCATAAGAAATATATTATACATGCAGATATAAACCAAAATATGAGCGCTAATAATCGTAGCAGCTTTGCCTACTAGCGACACGGCGCATACGTCGCGACGTTGAAAATCATAACGACGTATAGTGAGTTTCCAAGGAGACTTATGCGATTGATGGCCTAAGGAAAATCAACAGTAAATAATATAAACAAAGTTTATGCACTACATGAAAATCGCCTACTGGACTGAAAAAAAGGATAACAAGCCTTCGAGTGACAGGAATCTCGCTAGTAAAAAGTGTCGCTAGTAAAACTGTCGCTATTCGGTTTGGTGCTATACACATAATAGGTAATTGGTTGAGAAATAGGCGCCTTATTCTTAAATTTTTCCAGCGATCAATGAACAGTATGCTTTGGTTAATTTTATTTTGCAACGACGTTTGCTAGCGACGCCTCGCCCATGGAGACGAAAAACAAACCTCTCGAAGAAAAGAAAATCTCTAAAAATGGATGCCTGACTTTTCAATTTCAGATTTTGGCAAAACAAACATTATATGTTTTATTCAATCAGCAAAATGTCAACCTGAGTCACATCTAAGCGTCATTTATAGCCATGTGCTGTAGAAATGAGCTATGAATCAAGAACAAAAAAAATAATCACATGCGACTTTGTGTTGTTTTTATTCGATGTAAACCGACTCGCATGGCTACAGAGTATTCTAAAAATAGTTTAATTCAAATCGTTTGGGTTATTCCGGAGGAGTAGTACTACAAACACCGTTACAAGAGAATTTTATATAATAGATTTTCGACAAGGAAGTGTATTTAAAAAAAGAAGCAACACTTAGTTTGTGAATAGCTTTTGAATGCATAAAAATTGATGAAATTTGAGTTTAACTAAGGTAATTTAAATGTTTACTAGGACATATTTTTGTGATGTTCTGTCGAGTGGTTTTGCAGATAGCGTCTAATGAAGAAGTTTTCCGAGGTTTTTTTTTCAAAATCAAGGCTATTTTTGATTAAATTTTCTGATTCCTTTAGCTTAACCTTCAAAATAACTAAAATTTTTTATTAATGGTTCGGTAATTATTTTAATTTTCCGAAGTTCTTGTGACGGTCGTTGATTTCATGTTTGTTATTGGATTGATATATAGACTGTCCCACGAATTATAAGCACACCTAATGTTAACGGTAATTTTGAATCGAATTTTTTTTTTTCAAAAAAAAAAGTGAAAAACTAGTATTTTTGGCTTTTCCCGAGCAAAATACCCTCAAATCCCATTCACGCTTGAGACTCAAGCAACTCCTCCCCATGGTAGGATCAGTTTGGTATTGGGCAAGTGACCTTTTGGTGAACTAATAAACAGTTCATCAAAGAGATTTATCATGTTTAATTTTTATATACTCAGATTGGTACACTGTGTTGCGTTAAATTATTCAAAAATCCAACAATACTGTTAAAGATAGATTACCAAAACTTCTTCACTTACAACCGATTTAAATAAATAACCAATTGGAATCTTTATTTCGCATTGATTTTTAATGTGCATATTATGCATATTTCTATTATAAATTAACATATATCAACAATACCGTTGATCATACGCAAAAATGAAGTGCAAATGATCGATAGCAATTTAAGCCATCTTTAAAATGCATAAAAAGATTTCAAATTAATTGTAATGCAGTTTTAGATATTTGAATCTAAGTACAAGCTCTTTTTGTTTTTTTAAGTCTAATTACGTCAAATTCACATAGGGTAAGTGTACCTAAGACAACGGCTTAAGGAAGCTTTTTTCATTAATTCAATAGAATTGCCTTGCATGTTGATTTGAAACTGATATTTATTCATTGAACTTTATTTCGAATACTGTTTTATGAAATGTATGTAGGAAATAGATCAATCCATTACGTACTTTTGAGTCAATTTATGATTTATTTTTCTCATTCAAGTTCCTCCATTGTCGTACCAGGTCCCTAATTCCGTCGTTCAAGGAGACCGGAATTGTCTCAATTTATTCCACCCTCTTCAGAAATACATTTAAAATTTTGCGGTTGCGGTTCATGCAATTAGCATCAGCTTACATCGAACGGATCAACCGCGCAGGATAACAGCAGAAGTTCTCTCGAGTAACCAGTCGCAATAAGCTATGAAACTAGGATAGCTTTATTCTAAACAGGTCTACCATTGCTTGGCTAATGCATCTGCAGGCAGCAAAGTATTATACCTTCTATTCAATTCTACTGAAATTGTCTCAAACTATTCCTCCCTCATGAGGGATAGATTTGAAATTTTGCGGTTGCGGTTCATACAAATGCGATTATTTACTTCGCACGGATCATCCGCACAGGATAACTGCAAAGTTCGAATGAGATCTGAGTCGCAATAAAATGGACTTGCCAAGAAATCCCAAGGTAGCGTTTTTGTATCTAGGTACCATTGCTTGGCTAAGGCAATTGCAGGCAGCACAATATTAGACCTTACAAATTGAATCCACCCTGCAAATGTATTTTGTACCAACACACTCTCCAACGGACTGGGCTGCCATGATCCAGGAATTGTCCGTAAAATAAGATTTTATAACATTCAAACAGACATTTTTCACAAATTACATGGCACAAATTTACAAAGTAATTGCATATATTTAAAGAACATGAACATTTTTAATAGTACTATATGTTTTTCTACGCAATGAGACTGAATAGTAAGACATTTGAGGAGAGGCAGAATCACACTTGCGTTTTGTCAACATGTGTATTCTTATTCATGTGGGAACCCTGGCGAAGGATATCGACACAAAGCATCGCCACGTTGATGCGTGTAATGCGCATTAGACTGGTTCAGCTCATCTATTCAAGTTTTTTTGCGAGCGATTAAAGTTTTTGCAAAAATGTTTTTTTTTCGGAAATTGACGCTTCGTTATTGTTTGGGTTCAAATTTTTGGGAAATGACGTAGAGTAATCCAACTGAAATTAAACTTTTCGACTTTTTCATTCAAATTGTAATATGTCAAAAACGACAAAACATCTTTTGTTGAAAATTCACTGAGAATTTATAAAAATTCAGCAAACATGAGTCAAGAATTAAAACTTATATGGTAGAAATCAGAATATAAGCGGGTTTGATTTTGTTGAATTTTGAGCGACTATATGTACAAAAAATCATATCTACCGATTTTTTATCCAAACTTGTATTGAGATCCAAACCAGAGACTCATGAACTCTTATTTCAAAGTTTAAATGATTCATTCATCCAAATTCTCTTGTCATGTTGACCTTCAACGGGAATTTTTTTCATCGTTTTTCCATGCATCGTAAAGATTCAATAAAAATCGAGTTGATCCCCATTTAAAGAATTTCTGAAAACTGGAGAAGTTTTAGTTTTAGTTTTCAAGGATCTCTCAGTGACCATTCTGTAGAGCAAAGCGCTTGGTCGTATGTGCGATATTGCAGTTTGAATGCAAGAAGCTTAAAAAGTCTAATTTTGAAATTATTGATGTATCTCAAGTTTAAAACACTTGAGAAAGGTTTAGTGTCATCAGAAAATAGAACCAAAAATAATCAAATATTAAAATATGAAATAATTTTGAAGAAACAATTTCATTGGAGTTGAACGTTAGAAATGTGTAAAGTTGGAGATATTCTTGCGTGCACTCAAACGTTTATTAAATTATGCACTGTTAGTAAATAATTTGTAAAACACCAACCACTAAGCTAAAAAATCCATCAATTGAAACCATGCATTATAAGCAATGCTGAATACGTTCAAGTAATTTATCAATATAAATAGACTTTTTGCACTTATCTCCCATCGCATCAAGTTCCTAGCTTCAAAATAAACAAAATTACTGTATTGTGTTGTGATTACTTGGAAATCCATTATGTTCATTCTCTATGAGTCCGACTGTGTTCAGCAAAAAAAAGTAAAAATGAACCGGTCTAATTCCAATTCTTGCAAAACGGTTTCCTATTCCTGTCGCAAAATTACGACGAATTATGGGGCCCGAGCGATTCGATTTCAATCGAATATTGACAAATTTATATAGTTCAGCTTAATTTGAAATCATTTTTCTAATTTTATTTCAACACTTTTCTGTCGAATTTTATGATTTCGATCGTTATATGCATTGACAGGAAGCGATAAAATAAAGAAACACGTTGGAAGGATCACTAAGTTCGTTTTACAATATGGCGGAGTGCATCGATAATTCAATTCACTTCGCGATTTCAATATCAAATAAATTAAGAAATAGTTTTAAACGTGACAAATTTGTGATAGAAAATAAATTCTCAACCTTAAGTTTATCATGTGAAGTAGCCAATTTAAGTGGAAAGGGGTTTTTCGGCTCTGAAACATGCATTCTTGAATTGCGACGAATCAGAGGGATACGACGGAGGAGGGTACACCTACCCTACTTCATCAAATTCATCAATTCAAAACAAAACTATCATTGATCGAATTTCTGAACTGGACAACATCTGGTCACCACATCGGAAATGTTTTCTAAATTTCTGATTCCAACCAAAAACGCGCTAGACAGGCTTTGGAGCACTGGAACATTCGGTAAAGAGCTGGAGAGCATAAACCGTACGCCAAACAACACTATAATTCATGGCTACAGCAAATCCTTTCCGGTCCGTTCCAGCCAGAGTCAAGATTTTTGCCCCAGCATCCGAATCTCGAAAACTCATGACTCAATTCCAGAGATTCGCCGCCCGCTTCCGTTGACTTGTTGACTTCTCTTTTTGTCGGTCTGCTGAAGCTGGAACCGGAGAATCCGTCGTCCGACAACGTCAACGATGTATCGAATTTCCACAAGTAGCAATAAAAAGCGGCTTACAGACTGGCTAGATGTTGTATTTTAATGGTGGGTAAGCAGCAGTACGATGGCAGAGTATTTTGCTTACACCTCCTCTTGCCGCAATCCGGCTGCTGGGAGTTGAACAGTAATCAAAAAATAATGAAAGCTTGAACTTTCTTTCTAATACGCCCTCTCGACTAGTTCAGCAGAACAACATCGGTTGGCTTTCGAACAAGGGCGAACGAAGCTAAGAACATGTTTTACGAGTGACCCTAGATTTCCATAATTTTATAATTCTGCATCAGCGCAACCCCCGCAATCTAGCCGGATAGTCAGTCAGCTAGCATCGGAAGTGGGTTGTTGTGGTTTTTTTGGAAGGGACTTTTGGCATACAAAGTAGCTTCTTAAGAAAATTTCCCATCATTTCGCATTCTCCTACGCATTTGTTGGCCGGAAAAACGATCCTGGTGAAGAGGATGTTAAGCAGCACCATAAATGGACAGTACAGGTCAGATTTATGCGATCATGAATATAAATTTCCAATTTCGATATCCAAAAAGTGAAAAAGTACTCCTTTTAATATTTCTAAAACCTTTAAATAGGCTCCCGCATTTAATATTGAAAATTAGCAGTCATACTTCATAGTATTATTCGAAAAATGTGAATAATTTAAAATTTCTAAAATCTCAAGCAATGTATGCTGAAAATTGTAACAAACTGTAGAAGCTGAAAGCAGTAGATTGTCTAGGGAGCTTTCGAGAAGTCCTTGTCTAGTCGAATTCATTGGCCCCATCATCATCATCATCATCATCGGCATCATTGGTTATGGTTGTTTCCGGTTCGGATATCACGCACTTTCAAGGGCCTGTTCCGGCCGTGTAGCATCACACTTAACTATGCCAATATTTCGAGAAAGCAGCTTATCTAAGTTGGAGCAAATCGGTTTTAAAAATCATTAGCTACATACGTATCCCGGCACTACTGAAGGGTTACACGTTCTTCTGTTCGTGTTCTGATAACAGCTGAAGGTTTGCTCGTTTTGCAAATATGTATTACCTACAGTGTGCTGTCCTAATAGACAAAGCAGTGATTTGATTGCCTATCAGGGATTTAGCCATGAGGTATCAACAAACCCCATTTAATCTTGGATTTGACTTGCTTAACGACAAGTTAACAATATTTTTTTCCAAGATGTCTATCGTAACGTCAACGTAACAAAACGTTTCTTATGCTTGTATTGATCAGGATCAAGACTTCAGGATCAAACAAAATACAGATGGAATAGAATCTTTTAATATAAATTTTTTAATCACTACTTAACAGAAAAATCACAACCTGAATGCGTCTCTAAACACTTCGTATTGAAAAAATATATAACAAGAGACTATGTTAAGATTAAGATGTCATTTTGTTTTAACAACTTTAGATATTTTGATCGAAAAAAAAACAATTTTATTTTGTGAGCGATTTTTTTACTTAAAGAGAAAAACTTAACTTGTGTCTCAACAAGAACTAGTATGTAATTTTTGTTAAGTTACGCGTGTTCCTCAACCCTTTCAACAACTGTTTTCATCGATGAAAAATTCAAAGAAGTTTAGTTTATTGGCTACAAACAACTTTTGTTGTATCAAAAAAATGTGGTTGAGGAGCGTTTTCATTTTCTGTCAAAAAAGATTTCCAAGAAAAAGCATGAAGGTGCTGCATACATTTAGGGGTAAAAAAAACTACAAAAAATTCTACTAGCTTAAATCTTAAAAATTAATGTTTGGGTGGATAAGATTTGGAAATAAATAAACGCGTCATGCAAAACGATCATATTCCAGCAACGTTTGCAAAAAAAAGTTTTTGGTATATTGTTTGTAGATTTTACAGTTCCTATCGCACATAGAAAAAAAATTACACACCTAAGTTCAGAGTTTAATTCGTTACAATTTGAAATCAAAAGTATTTTTATTAAACTAATAGATATCAAAATATAAGCAAAAAAAAATCGTGACGTCACAACGCGCCTCTTTTTCCACTTTTCAGTTTTCCTTACAAAACCGCATTTTTCTGCTGTTCTATTTCACGAATCATTTTTGAATTCCATTGTCCAACATTTAGCAATTCTTGGTTGAAGGAAATAGCGATTAACTTTTAAGATATTTTTCCATTATGCAACCGGAAGAAAGTGTAACGAAACTTTAAAAGCAATATTCTTCAAACATGCCAAACAGTTCATACGACCTGCTCAACACTGACCAAAATTTTGTTTTTTTTTCAGTTTGGTTTTGACATTTCTCTTTGGTGTGTTTGGAGACATCTGGTGGCCCAGCCAAAAAACTATTCAATCAAATGTTATGAAAATTTCAGAAAAATATCATTTCATTACAACCAAAAATCGCTGTTTATTGTTTTTTTTTCAAATGTTGATTTAAAATTATTTTAGAGTGATTCAGTTTCGCAACGCGCCGTTTTGCAAGCAGGGTTTTGCAAAAAGTTGTGCCGTCACAAAATTTTATGGTCAGCTACATAAAATAAATCAAAATATAATCTTAAAATTAATGCTTAATTTACTAAAAATGCTCAAAAACTCAACAAATAATATGATGAAATCGATCCATTTATACCCACAAAATTAAGCGAAATGAAACTAAATGCCTCATACAAGCAGATAAGGTTTGCAACACTGCGCACATAAATTTTATTCAAAATTTATTTGTGTGATGATGTGAATATTATTTAAAAAAAACTTATGCTAGGAAATATTTATTTGTAGAAGCGTTGAAATATGTTTCTGAACCTTTTCAATATTTAATTGCAAAGGAAAGGAAACATAAATGATAATTTCAAAATCCAGCGATCTATTAAAAGTTTGTTAATGGACACTAGAGTGCCTAAATGAGCCGACTTATGAAAAGCTAAAATAGATCCCAGGCCTAGCATAAAGTCCAGTGCTAAATTTGGGGGATCGGACCACTAAAATAGATGGCGCAATGAGTAATTTTTCTTGTTAAAAAAACATGAACACCCAGTTTTGCACCAATTTCTGAAGTCCCTATCGGGTGATACGTTTTCATTATAGTCATTAATAAAGCTTTCGTTATGACAAACAGTTTATCCGAAGGTCCTATTTCGATGAGGATTATGGTAAAAAAAACATATTGAATTTCAAAAATAAACTGTTTTATGATAACTCTAATCGAAATGCGTTCCTCAGTTGAAATATTGTTATAATTTAAAATTTAAAACACTGAAATTTAAAGAAAAATCGGTTAATAAGAACCCAAATTATTGGTGTAATACTCTTTAAAAGATTTTTTCTTCATCTGGAACAAATTCCGCTCAATTCTATACAAACTTAAGGTTTGTTGCGCGACCCCTTTTCGTAGTATAATCTGGCCCTTATTTTGCATGGAACTCTGTGCTAGTATCTTCATATTTTAATTTTGTTATTCAGTTAAAAGTCTCTTCGTGGGATTTAATGTGAATACGTTCGATTTGGATTTTCTAGCAACATTCTTTGAGGTTGAAGTTTCAATAAAGGACACTTTTTTTTAAATAATTTTATGAGAAATTGACTTTTCTTTAAAGTCTGATGAATTTGTACGAAAGAAAATTTTTATCTATAAAATTTACCATGTTCAAAGATTTTTTTAACATCATTGCATTTATTCCATAGAAATTTAGTTGTTTTGTTTGAACATAATATTAGCAAGCAATAGAAGCTATTGGCGCGTTTTTTCATTCTTATATAGAAGAACTTGATCTTATTGTAATTTTTTCTTCAAACCTCAGATAACTACCTGCAAGATTTTTATTCAAATCAGAGATCACTACCTGCTGTATAATTCACAAATATTCTTTGAAAAAACGATGAGGTTTTCATGTTTATGATTGTTAGCAGTGTTCGGCACAAAAACGCTAATCCGCTAACTTTTTGTTAGCGGCTTAAATTTGCCGCTAAGTTTGGATTGATTTAGCAAATTGAAAAGTTCCGCTTTTTTTTGGTTCCGCTAATTGAAGGTCGCTAACTCCCATATATTTGTATCAATCTCTCGAATTCTTAGTTATAGAATAAACTTTTTTTCTTAATCAAGTCAAAGTGACATTGTGCATCATTCTGATTGCTTAATTGGATTCATTGGAGGAATGCGTACTAGAGTTAGAGAAAAGATGTATTTAGTGCCATTTTTTTCTCTTTAAGCACTTTGTTTAGCAACTTTTACAAAAGAAGATAACAATAAAAGGTGTTAAACAATATTAAACTATTTTCAACATCTCTTTATCAGCATATGTGCAAGTGGTTGAGCTATTTACTTTTCACAATACAGTTTTCTAGAGATTTTACAGATCATTTCATATAAAAATAAGATAAAATTACTATTGTAGCCTTCGTTTAAAGTTCAAATAGAAATTGTATAAACGTTTGACATTACTCCGGCAAATTTGAAAAAGGGGAAAACAGGTTAAAGATTTTAAATGAGGATGATGTAAAATAATGCCAAAACAAAAAAAAATAATTGCACTAAAGATTATTTGCAACAAAATTGTATACTATCTACTTTGCACAAAACCAATACATCGAGTAAATCTTTAACCGAAATTTAAATAAAAAAAGAGATATATAGCTCCCATTTTCCACATTCTGTTCTTTTGCTCTATCTTTAATTATTTGATAATCGAAAACGTTCACTGAAGAAGTTAGCAAGTTGCTATCGAAATACTGGTATATGAACTTTTCATTTACCGTGGTTGAATTAAAAGGAATCTTTCGATTGCTTTGATTCAGTTGAATCATTCAACCAAGTAGGCTCATACCACAACAGATTTGATAATCGTGTTTTAATTTATAGAACACAGAGACTCGTTAAAACTCCTATCTTTGACAGTTTTGGTTTTGCTGATTTAATTTTATGAAAATACGATCAATTTATCTAATTTTAAATTAAATCCTTGAAACTTCATCAATTCCCCCTTGGGGAGTTGGAAAATCGAAAGGGTGAAGTGCGTGACTAAAGAAAAAATTAATATTTGTTCCGGCCATAATGTTGGTAAACAGTTAGCTTAATATCATTAAAAACTTGATAATTGAATTCATTCATTGAAGCGCATTGTAATGTTTAACTTGTTTTAAAGAAATACTATAATAGTGTTGAAGTAAGAAGTCATGGACATTTCCGAAAAAAAGGAAATCAATTTTCGTGACGTCACAACGCATTCTATACCCGGGTGCAACTCGCAACCTTCTGAACCGATTTTCATTCTCCTCAAAAAGATGAGCGCGTTGAGAAAAATGGCGCCAATGCCAATTTGTTGCCCTTAGTTCAAGCTTCAACGTAATTTATTAGTTTTAAAAATCCACTTACACATTTTTGCAATAAACGCTCGTGAAGTTGAGAAAAAATAAAAGTTAAAGTTGCCATAAGTTTGCTTGGAAACGTCCTAGAATGTTGCAATTTTGTGCAAAACGTGTGATTCCAATGCCCTCACCAATTAATAGAACATCTCATTCAAATAAATCATCATTTAACTATAATTAAGTTTAAAGAACTACTTTTAAAAAGCTTTCAAATAACTTTCAAAACAAAACCGCTATAACTCTGATCTGAAAAGGGATAGAGTTTTGATGTTTTCTACAAAGTTTCATATTTTCACGAATTCGACAACTTTGTAGCATAAAGTAAAGCTCTTTCTATTGAAATAAAAAAGTTGGAACTTTCAATTTTGTCATAGTAGACTTTGACTTATTTTTGGTGCTTTCAAATTATAAAGCATGTTTAAAGAAGGAAATGTTCTGAAGACACTTAAGAGATAAGATGAAAGACAAAGGCACTAGGAAAAAAAATTCACTTTTAGCCCTTTCGGACCACTGTGCGATGTGAGAATCTATGTCATCATCATTTTGTCATCATAATATTCAATTAAAATAAAAATTCGAAAAGTGTTGTAGAATACAAATGTAACATCTAACATGATATCTCGTTTGACGAAAATTACTTGATAATGTAATTGATGTACGGGAAAAGTGAAATAAGACACTTGACAAACTTGTAAGAATAAAAAATACCAGGTAGATCTACTGGAATTTTAAATCTTATGGATGACGTCTTTTAACACTAAAGCATTCAAGGTTCCTTGTATTAGTGTTATCATTTGTAAAAAGTAGTGGGTGTATAACAGAAAATATGCGATTCCTTTGTTTTGTATGTATGTATGGTTCCCCCATCGGTAGCAAGGTCCAGCCTATGTCTGTGTGGCTTGGCCTTCGAATTGCTTCTCAGACTTCCAAGGCCGATGGTTCGTCGAGAGAAGGCATCCAACCTTCAAAGACCTACAATGGTTGGCAATCCACTCCGCTTGCAATAGTCTCTTCAGATTTACCCCAGATGCTTTCCCTCTGAAATATATAATTATTTAAACAATGAAACACATCTTACCTGTCGGCAGCTTATGGGATTCGAACCCAAAGTTTTTCTTGCCGATACCGGGAATCGAACCCAGTACGCCTAGGTTACCAGACTCGCGCCAGCCTATCCACTAGACCACATCAGCGCTAAAAAAAATGCGATTCCTTTGTATTGTCGAAAAAACTGTTTTGAAGTTGCCTTAAAACTTTATTCGTATTTCATCTTACAGGAAATAAATTCTATTTCCTAAACCTTCTAATTTATCCAATGAAACCTCAAATATTTAATACGGTAGAAATTACAAATGAGGTCTGAAAGAAGGTGTGTTTTGTGAAAATAACTCAAAATATACCGTTTAACCAGAATTGAAAGTGCCCATCTGACCTTGTGTGAAATTATTACAACACATTCAACAGGGCCTAACATTTTTTTCCCATGGGGTGAAAATCAACCAAATTTTGCACACTTTTTTATTGATGTGTATTGTTTACAAACTCGAAGTCATGTTTTTCGATTCAACGAAAATGGAGCTGAACCAAAGCGATTCGAGAGAACAAATTCTTTCCAAACACCTGGAATTTTCTGACCTATTGCACCGGCAGTTGGAAAAATTTTTGAACATTCACCATTCAACCATCTCCAGAGTGTTGAAGCGGTTCCAAGAGTGGTTGACGTTGGACCACGGCAAAGGAGCTGAAAGAAAACGGGGTCTGGAAAACAAAAATACGTAGGGAAAAGTGAAGCGGATGATTAAAGCAAATCCCAACGCATCAAGCTGTGATTTGGCTAAAAAGATCAGCATGTCGCAGAGCTACGTCCAGAATCCAAAGAAGAGGGCTGGACTTCATTCGTACAAGGTACAGAACTTCCCAAACCTCAATGAGCAGCAACAATCGACGGCTCAAACTTGAGCACGAAAGCTCTACGAGACGATTCTGACAAAATATGGCTGCAGTGTAATGGACGACGAAACGTATATAAAAGCCAATTTTAAGCGAATATCGGGGTTGAAGTTTTTCACCGGCAAGAGCAAGTTCGATGTGAATGACAAATTTAAGAAGAAGAAAATTTCGAAGTTCGCCTCCAAATACTACGTTTGGTAGGCCATCTGCTCTTACGACCTAAGGAGTGAGCCTTTCGTGACAAAGGGCACAGTAAATGGCGTGATCTACAAATCTGAGTGCCTCGAGAAGCGCCTTTTGCCGTTGTTCTTTTAAATAAAATTAATTATCCTGGAACTCCCCCGACAAAGAATCGTTTTGTAAAGTTCTTGCCCCTCCTTAAAGCAATAGTGAATCGATTTCAATTGGCCATTCTGAACCTTTTATTATAAAGTGATCCTAATCGTCTTCTGAATGGAAAAGTTCTGCGACTTTGATAGGTATGTTTTTTATTATTTCGGAACAATGTTCTTTATATTTTTAAGGACGGGTGAGCCAAATATTTTTGAGGTAGTCGGAAGTGAGTAAAAACAATTTGAAAAAATATTGTTTATAAAAGTTGTTGGAAATTCTTCCTTAAGGTCGGATTAAAAAAAATGGATTGGAAATTTGGATTAAAAAAAATACGTTAAACAATATTTAGATTGACAAAAGATCTCGTTCGAAAATCGTACCAGCTTTTTGATATTTATTGAACGTACGAAAAGAATTTTCTAGAAATTCAAAAAATCATCGGTACCTACTAAAAAGGTACCTACTTACTCCTTTGCATGTGCTCCGAACGACTCGAAGCTCGGGATAACCATTCAAATAACTGCAAGTTATTTCGTTGTCACTCGGCTCGTTCGTTTAAAATCATTCAAAATCATGACAGTCTCATTTGGAGCTTGTCCCAGGCCCAGGCATATTGAATCTTATTACCCATCGTCATTCCTTTGCTATGCATTGCAGAGGAGGCAGCCAAGTGCTGGTGCCTAGTTCTAGACACCCACTTACATTCAGCCGGTCGGTCCAACTTTGGCTGGAAGAAAACTCATTTCAACATTGGCCCGGGAAATGCTGCCAGCTCATCGTTGACTTTGGAGGGTTTGGAAATTATTTTTTTTTTCCTCTAACTCACACTGACCACAGCCAAGGAACACCTCGTGAGGCGATTCAGAAGAAAAGGTTCAACACCGAGGATTTAGAGCGGGGAAAAACTATCCTTATCGATCACGTACGATCTGTGAGTGCGGAGACAATTCTCGAGAGGAAAAGCAAACTCATACATTTTGATAAAATGACTGCATCGCCGCCAACCATCGACTAACTATAGGACTCGAGTGAGTGTGCCGAGTTGAGTTTGAGAACTGCAAGTTGTAGCAGTTTTTCTTACGGATTTAACAACAGCACCGGCTCTTTCGTTTTCAAGAAACGCTCCATCATTCGGCACAATCGCTGTTAGTTGGATGGCTAGAAGAGGGCTAAGTCCTCCCGAGATGTATAGATTGTGACGGTGCATTATGATTCTGTTGAGTGTACTTTGGAGTTTTAACATTTCGGAACAAAAAATTTTTCATGAGATTCTCTTTCAAATAAGAAAAATTTCAAGGAACCAGAATTGTTGTAACGTTAAACAAAAAAGAATCCCGTATAAATTTTAAATCTCAAAAACAAAAACCGATATCATGTTGGACATATCTGCATGATCACATCAAGCTTTAAGCTGTCTCTAATCCTCAAAAACGATTAAAGCTTCCCATAAAACCCATCAGAAAGAAATAAAACAAATCCAATCAATTCGATGCGATTTGATTCGATTACATGATTGAAAACGACACTGGCTCAATTGTTCCCGGAATCAGCCAGCACCCTCGGTTTTTCATTCGTCACCCATTTTTCGCGAACAAACTTCCGCCCTTCTAACGATTGTTATGCATACATTGTTGTCATTTTGCAAGGGCACTGAATCCATTCGCATCGTAACACAATCAACACCCGATGCTCATCTGACGTTCCTTCTTTCTTTGATCAACGCGGAAGGGATGTTCAGATTTTATTTCCCTTCACACCCCCAATCGCTGCATGAACGAACGAGACGAAACCTAATAGCACTACTTCTTGCATCGCCTTGAATCCTCCCTTCTACCCAGAGAAACATTTTCACACTTCCGAGTTATCTCAAGTTTTCCACGTCGCTATTTTCGTCATAATGCTTCCGATTGATGAAACAGTAACAAAAGTATGGCAATGAGGCTGGGAGTGGCTCCATCATCGACTGGCTCACTGACTGGCTGACTGACTTACCCACTGACAAAGATGCTGGAAGTGATCAATGTTGCATTCGAGAAAATGACATAATTGAATAAATCTCCTGACACCTTTCTCAGATGAGTGCCTGTAAACAATTGAATTTGCAACGGCTGATGCTTCCTGGCAGAAGCTTGAAGATGTTGATTTCCGTGGAATATGAAGAACATTTCCGGTTGGGAGAGTGAAATTCGTGAAATTATCATGATGGAACGTTGAAAATACTTGAGTGCAGTGGATGAACTTATACAGTTTTGGAATTTGAGAAAAACAAATTGAATCACTCTAAGCTTTTTATGCTTTCCTTCATTCAAATAAGGAGAAGATGAAAAAACCATTTATTTGAGGAGAGGAAGTGAAGAGTCAATTTTGGAAAAAAGTTGTAATTTAAATAAAAGTTTTATTAGCAGCAGTACATTGTAAACCGTGTTATTGAATCTCAAAGCTGTAGTTAACATCCCTATACTGGCTAGCCGAGCTCTGTGGTCTAAGTGTCAAGTCATCGCTTAGTCCACTACCACTTCCGAGGACGCAAGTCAGTCTTCTTCGAGTTGCCGGTGGTTGAAATAGGCTGGGGCTCGGCTATTCTGGTGTTAAAAAAATGAGTAGTGTTTTACATTTCAGAAGTGGGATCTCTGACGCCTAGGATCCGGGAAATCTAATCATCCTGATTATGAAATCCGGTAAGCCATAGGAACGATTCAAGGTATGTCTTTAAAAGCGATAAAAGAAGAAATAAATTTTTCCGAACACGTTTTTCTATGTTTGTATTAAGTTGTGACGTAAATCTAACCTTGCGTTTTATCAGCCAATAAAAAGCAAGAAATAATTGTGTAAGATGTTTCCTTTGTATGAGAGAGCGTTTGAGTGAAATATGTATGACGTGGGCGCCCATAAGTGTAATGTGTGAGAGAGCTAAAGCGTGCGCTAACGATCAGCGTTGTCACGTTAAAATTTATACTTTCAAGCAAAATGATCTTTTTTTCTGTACCTTTTTGACAAAAATTTGTACATGTGGCAACCATGCTAATGATCACGACCTTCTGCATAAATGTGTGTGAGTTGAAACCAACCGTTGCAAGACTATCGCGATATGCGCCATTTGTTAGAAATTTTCTATCAAGGTGGCCGTCATTCTGTTGTCTATCAATTGAACTGCGAAAGAACTCAGTGATTTTTTATTTATATTTTTCCTTTTACACCTTTGTGGAGCAGCACGGATATACCGTAAGTCATTTGTAAATAGAAATCTCTATGAAATCATGCTTAATGTTTTCCTGTCAACAATTCCAGTCAAGTCGCGGTTAAGTACATAACCTTATCATCGCCTTCTCTCGAATAGTAAGGTGACCAAATCGCGAAAACTATCGTAAGTTATTCAATAAAATATGTGGTAAAATGTTGTAAACAATTTTGTGCTAATTTTTCTAGTGGATACTCAACTGTTCGCCGAAGACCATGAGTGCGTTCAATCGAGGCCGTGTTTCTGCTCGATCTAATATTCGTCCACCGGGACCGAATATTGAACCGGATGTAGGCCTAGCGATGAGGTCAAACGAAGTGGAAGTGGTTATTTCTGAGTTTGATCCGGATAACGCCCGTAATCAGTCCGCGGAAGAGTGGCTCGGTGAATTAGATTCCATGGCCGAGATCTTTGGTTGGGATCCGAGAAGGACGTTGTTGTACGCCTGCATGCGTCTGAAAGGACCTGCCAAATTTTGGTACGATGGCTGTAAGCAGGAGCTCCGTACCTGGCAGATTTTTAAGAAGCAATTCTTGGAAAATTTTCCCACCGTCGTGGATACTGCTGGCATCCACAAAAGGTTGATAAATTTGAAACGCAGACCAGATCAATCGGTAGAATCTTATTTCCACGAAACGGTAGCCATGGGCAGGAAAATAAGACTATCGGACGATCTCATCAAACAGTACTTAATAAATGGCCTACCATACGCTTCTACCCGAGCTGTCATGGCACAGGACCCTGCTGCCACATTACCACAGTTCCTGAGTTCCTTGATTCGAGTTGAACAAGCTGCCAAAGACAATACAAGAAAGAAGGATGCCGAGAGTAGTGGACGATTTGGTCAAAATAAAACTCCGGTCAGAAGATTTAATGATAACTCATCACGCATCGAAACACCACGAGCCAGCACATCTGGGTATCAGACACCACGAAAATTCACTCCAGCCAGGAACTCCGTGGAGGCGAGCACGTCCAAAGCTGCCAATATGACACCAGTGAACCAGAAGAGACAGTGCTTCATTTGCCGGTCGGAGGAGCACCTAGCAAGAAAATGCCCACAGAAGAAGGATTTTCGCACTCCGGTGGCGGCAAACCACACCACCATGTAAACAATGTGGTTTACTCGAAGATTGCTTACATTAAGGATGTTCCATTAGAGGCCTTCATTGATTTTGGAAGCGACCGAACGATTTTGGGAGAAAAGGTAGCAAAGAGATTGCAGTTGAGCTGGAGAAACGATTCATCAATTTTGAGAGGATTTGCTGGGGGTGAGTGTTCTACGATAGGGGTAGTGACCGAACAAATTAGATTAGACGATTTTACCAATACGGTAAATATTCTAATAGTCAAAGATGGTATTATGAAGTATGAACTGCTACTAGGGGATGATTTCTTCTGCAAAGAAGGCGTAACGATATTGAAAACCACCGACTCCATCACCATACATCAAAATGTGCCAACGGTGATGAATGTAGAAACCGAAGCACAAAGCATAAAGAACCCTTTAACTTTGTCTGACTTGGTAATCGGATCGTCTGTGTCATCGGAAGTGGCGACAAGTTTAGTTGACCTCGTCAATCGCTATCGTAATTGCTTCGCAGTATCTCTGAACGAAATCGGTTATACAGATATTGAAACGTTGAAAATTGTCCTTATAGAGTAGCATTTGGACAACGGAAGTTTCTGCGGGATGAAATAGCTGCACTTCTTGAAAATGACATTATAGAGGAATCAGCATCAGAATTTGCCAGCCCGGTCGTCATCGTTCCAAAACGTACTGGAGGGTATCGAATGTGTGTGGATTACCGAATGCTTAACTCTATGATCCAGAAGGAATACTTTCCCACTAATCGTGTAGAGGAGGAAATTCATAACTTGAGCGGAAAACGTGTGTTCATATTACTAGATATGATGAATGGATATCTCCAGATAGGTGTGGATAAGGATTCTCGCAAGTACACATCATTTGTCACCCCTGAAGGCCAGTACCAGTTTAAACGAGCTCCCTTTGGCTTATGCAACTCGGTAAGTGTTTTTTGTAGAACAATAAGTAAAATTATTGGGCCCCTCAGAGAGAAGGGAATTTCGTTCTATATGGATGATGTAGTCATTGCAACTGAAACACAAGAGCAGGCTCTGGATTTGTTGGAACTTTTTCTAATTGAAGTTTCAAAATCAGGAATGACACTTATGTTAAACAAATGTGAGTTTTTTAAGGATTCTATAACTTATTTGGGACATGTTATTACTGAGGGTAGCGTTACCCCTGGAGGAGAAAAGACGGATGCTGTTGAAAAATTTCCAGTGCCTAAAGAGGCTCGTAACGTTCGACAATTCTTGGGTTTGACCGGATACTTCCGCCGGTTCGTTCAAAACTATGGAATAATCGCAGCTCCACTAACAAGACACACAGGGAAGGTGCCATTTACTTGGAGTAAATCTGAGCAAAATGCATTTGAAACACTTAAATTAGCATTATCTCGACGACCTGTCCTTACTTTGTATGACCCAAACCTTAATCACGAAGTACACTGCGACGCTAGTAGCTTTGGTTTAGCTGGAATCCTTATTCAGATTAATCTGAAAGGTCAGCCACAGCCCGTCATGTATTTCAGCAGGGCAACAACTGAAACTGAATCAAAATACCATAGCTACGAGTTGGAAACTTTAGCGGTTGTAGAAAGCCTTAAGAAATTCAGATATTACCTTCTCAACAAACACTTTGATGTTTATACCGATTGTCGATCACTTGCCATGACAAAAGCCAATAAGGAACTGAATCATAGAATCGCCCGCTGGTGGTTATACACTCTTCAATTTTCATTTGACCTGAAATTCAGATCAGGACGACAGATGGACCATGTAGATAGTCTAAGCCGAAACGTCATTCGACCCGAAACGAACACCGGTAACATAATGTCCATTAACGTCGACAATTTCGACTGGGTCGCTTCACTTCAATTAAAAGATGGGAAAATCAGTAACGTTAGAAAAATGCTCGAGGGGTTGATAGCAGCAGAAAAAGACGTTTCTCAAAACTATAAAATGGTAGGTGGCCGTATATTTCGTACTACATCTAATGGATTGAAATTTGTGGTACCCACTGGTGTGCGGTTTCATGTGGTCAAATCATTGCATGATGATATGGGGCATCCTGGAATAGACAAAACCATTGAAATAGTCAGCCAAGACTTCTGGTTCGAACATATGAACAGTTTCATTCGGAAATATGTGAAATGCTGCATTGAGTGTGCAGCCAACAAGCGCGGACTAGATGAAACTAGATTCCACATTCATACTCACCTGAAGCAACCCATACCTTTCTGGGTTGTGCATGTTGACTATTGTGGCCCGTTCCCCAGAAGTAAGAGACAAAACACTCAGGTTCTTGGATTCATCGATGCTTTCACGCGGTTTATCATTTTACGCCCTACTCGGAGTAGTAGCACTGCTGGAGTAATTTCTGTATTAAAAGAAATTTCTCAATATTTCGGTTTGCCAAAAATAGTTGTCTCAGATAGAGGGGCAGCGTTTACCTCAAAAACATTCTCTGAGTATTGTGCAGAGAATGACATAAAACATTCCTTGACCGCAGCGAAAACACCGAGAGGAAATGGTCAAATCGAAAGGTGTTTTCAGTACGTGACAAGTGCTTTGAAATGCTTCACCACTGGTAAAGACGAACGCGATTGGGACTTGCATCTACCAGCAGTGCAGTGGGCAATGAATTCTATGAAGAACCGCACTACTGGGGAGAGTCCTCAAATCATATTGTTAGGCTATCGTCCCCGAAATGTGCTTAACAACAAGCTTATTCATGCCCTACGCGACGAAATCAATCCAGAAGCCGAAATTGATTCCCTACCAGACATTCGTCAACGAGCTCTAAACGAAATGACTCGAAACACTGAGAAACAAGCAAAGCGATACAACGAGTCACATAAAACTCCTAAAACGTACAACGAAGGTACCTGTTTGGTAATTTGTTTTTATCTTCTTATCTAACCTTACCTTTTTCCTTAAGGCGATTTGGTGCTGCTGCGATTCGAACCACCAGCCGATGGTAATTCGAGAAAACTGATGCCGCGATATCGTGGACCGTATGTTGTCGAGAAAGCGCTAGGAGCTGATCGCTATTTGGTTAAGGATACATCCGCAACACAGGTGACACAAAAGCCTTTCGAATCGGTGTATGCAGCAGATAACATCAAGCCATGGGGTCAGCCACCTGAAAATGAATTCCCGGAAGTGGATGAAGAAGGCGAAAACATCGATGAAACAGCTGATCTCAATCGCGAGTAAAATCATCGAAAACCCCGGACGTAGTTTGTCTACGAGAGAGAGAGAAAATCATGGATGTATATCGCGAAATGTACTTACCTGAACCGACATTAAAATGAAATAATGTATACCTAAGGGTTTTCTTTTACATTCTCCTTCTTTTTCCGAGATCTCTCCTTTGGAAACTAGTTGAAAGTTTCCAATTGTTGAATAGGGTTTCATCAGTTCCAGAAGACGGCTGGCTGACTAAAGTTTGTTTTGTTTTGATTTCGTTTAGACTCGCGTTCGTACAATCCATGCTTTGAACGTGTTTAACTAAATGGGGTGCGTTCGCAGCGCATATATGCGCTTGTTCAATGTCAAAATTAACGGGTTGGATAGAATGAAGAATGTTTGCTAGTGCGAAGAAATATATTCATGAATCTAGCAGAATTGTTATGTCGTCGGCTTAATTAAGAAAAGTGTTTGCGCTTGTATGAAATGGAAAGGCGTACAGTGCAAAAAAAGAATAATTGATGTTAGCTTAGTAACGGTCTTTGAGAGTTACTAAATTAAAAAAAAACTATTATACTAAAATGAGAATTATTATTAGCTTAGTAATGATCTTTGAGAATGACTAAAGCTTAAAAAAAAGTATCATTTATGAGGATCTTGTTCAATTTGGTAACGGTTCTTTGAGAGTTACTTAAAGGGTTGTAAAACATTCTCGTAACGGATCTTTGTGAGTTACGAAATATCTAAAGAAGATGAATCATGGCAATGGAACGTGTTGAATTGCCAACAGTTATCACGGTCCTCAAGCTCGGCTTGTTGATCAACATCTCCGAGACGGAGACATGCAGGACGGCCGAATGTAAACCGTGTTATTGAATCTCAAAGCTGTAGTGAACATCCCTATACTGGCTAGCCGAGCTCTGTGGTCTAAGTGTCAAGTCATCGCTAAGTCCACTACCACTTCCGAGGACGCAAGTCAGTCTTCTTCGAGTTGCCGGTGGTTGAAATAGGCTGGGGCTCGGCTAGTCTGGTGTTAAAAAAATGAGTAGTGTTTTACAACATTATGAATGTACGATTATGTTCCTTGGCATCTGAAGATTACAGCACTTTAATATTCATGCTTTTATCTCGAAAAATGAAGAGACATTGCAAGGAAAAGGTGATATTAGGTGATTGGCATTAGAAGAAAATTAAGAAAATTAAGAAAATTAGGATTTACTTCGTTTGCCTTTTTCAAATATGAAAATTGAAAATTCAAAAGTAGTAACACGATCTAAAAGCGGCTAACTTAAGGCATATTCAGCATTGTTACGACTTTTTTCTTAACAATTAGTTCAACCATTGAAATACATCAGTAAACGTAATACCTTTCTCAAAATCATTTGAACGAAGAATAAAATAAAGTTCTGCAAGCTGGAATTAGACACTTTGAATGATTCAATATGTCCAAGTTTTAATAGTTCGGATCAGTGTGCAAGTTTTAGCGGTTTGACTATTAAGAACCGATGTTTTATTTACAATAGTATTTTAACCCTCCAATGCTCAACCCTGCCATTAGACGCGGTCTACTAAAATCTGCAGAAAACCAAAGCCAAACATTATTTTTATTTTGCTTTTTGCGCTGAATCTTTCAAAATATGATAAACTAACAATACATACTAATGTAAACTGTTTGAAAAGCAGTTGTCAAAAGCTACAGCTAGCAGAAGCTGAAAAACATGAGAGAACCTTTTTTGAAAAAATGATCACTTTGGTAGCCTTAGAAATCCCTGGTCAGTGAGTTTAAAATGTAAATTTTGAAAATAATATAATTATACACAAAATTGTCCGGCTAACCGTTTAGCCTAGCTTACAGTCCAAATCAAGAGTTTTGATAGAAAACATAGGCACTTAATAAGATCAAGAGATTCTCAAAAGTTGTCAAACAAATTTTCTTACCTTTAAAAATGTTCGTAGAATAAAAGTTTACTAGTATAACTAAGCTTTTGTGAATTTTTCAGCAAAAAATAGTGGGTTCTAGATAAAGGTTGCCAAAGTTTTCTTTTCAGCACGTGTTTGGACCGGCCAAATCCGACCAATTTTATATAAATAAACCTTACATTACAATTTACAAAACTGACAAAACTGACCAAAATTCCGGGCAATATTTGGGAAATTTTTTTCAAAATTCAGCAGTTACTCAACAATATTCAAAAAAAAATTGTTAAAAAATTCATCAAAACTCTTCGAGAGATTGTAAATTGTGTTTAAGGCTTCCAAAAAACCTACCGTGATTATTTTTGTTAATCTTGCTTGAAAAATTTTGTTTTTGAGGCATAACTTAAAAATTAACAATACAATTTTTTTCGTTTGATATGCCTAATTTGTTAATAAATCCGGGCGAAATCCTGGCATTTTTCAATGAAATTCGGACAACCGGGCGATTGTTCCCAAATTTGAATATCCGGGCAAACCCGGATAAAAACGGACTACATGAAAAACTTTTTCTAGAGGGTTCAGGGTGATCCATAAATCATAATACAGACCCCGTTCGATTTTGGCAACACGCCCGTATATTTTGTGTTGCCAAAATCGAAAGGTTTTTTCTGAACTTTTTTTTCAGTTTTTTCCCAAATAGTTATTATTATTATCAAACACGTTATATTTGGTCTATTTCCGACCATTTGTTGTCATTTTTTTCATCATGTTTTTTTCTTGATTTTCCACTTTTCTTGTTTTATTTTTGATGTTTGTTTTCATTTGTCATATTTGCAGTTTTTGGAGTTCTTCGTCATTTTTGAATTGTTTTTTTTTGTCATTTTCAGTAATTTGTTTGAATTTGTTTTTTTAAATTTTTGAATTTTTCATCTTTTTGTCATTTTTTGAGTACTTTATACATTTTTTGAAAAACTTTTGGTTTTATTGTTGCCATTTCCAAAATGACCATTTCAGAACATAAAAACTTGTTTATGGTGTTTGTCTAAATTAAATTGGTCCTGTTATAACGAAAACTCAAAGGTAATGTTGTTTCTAAAAACCGTTTGATTTTGGCACATGTGCCAAAAACGAACGGGGTCTGTACTTTATCTCTAATTAGTTAGTAGACTAGCATTTTACATTTTAGCATTTTACAAAAAAGATTTAAATTTTAAAAACTAATTCAAGTACAGAATGTATTTCACAGTACATATTTTCCAATCTACGTATATATCTGAATAACAATATCGGTTTCTTCGTTTGCCTTCAATAGGCTCAGGAGTCTTAAGGCTTAGAGAGCTGAAATTTGGAATGGACGCTCATTAGGACTAGGAATGAAATAAAAGTGTTAAAAAAATTCAAAGAATAGAATTCAGCTTAATCTGAATTCAGAAAAATATCCAATTAATGATAACGCTTTATAGATCTTTAAATAAGACCTTGAAAAAAATATCTACATTTTATTTACATAATTCAAAATTTAAAATTTCCATCGTTCCGATTGAATAAAACAAAAATCCAATTGTGCCTAGTATGTCAAAGCTTATATTGACTAACTTTGAGGTTTCGAATTCAAACAATTGTTTTTGCAATCTTCGGTATCTTATTTTAATAAGATAAATTCGATTTAAAATACCATCAATATTATAAGCATTCATGAAGAGTGATACGCTGATACGCGCAACACATTTAAAATAAAAAATCAACATTATCATCAACTGCAATTAATTTTTAACTATACAAGAAAAACATACAAAAGTTTTATTTCCGCTTCTTTTCTTTCGTTAACAAAATTTCAAGAACTTTATAAGAACAACGTTAACTGAAATTATAAGTAACTTTGAAGTTTTTGAATAGCCAGCTATTTACCGTATTGCAGAATTTTAACAAAACTGCTTAATAAATTTTACCTCCAACATCAAAAACTTCTTATTTTTAATACTTTATACTACACGTTATACTTTAGAGATAAGAACATCTTTAAAAATCTGAAAACTTTAAAAACGAAAGACAAATCATTGTTTCAAAATAAGTTTCTGTTAAGGAGACATTTTTTTTTTTTTCTTAGCGGCCCACCACATTCCCCCACACCAAAAAGCTCGATTTGAGCCCCCTGGTAATGGACGCTAACTGTTCTCAGCATGTCTGGCAGCAAAACAAGAAAAAAGATTTAATATATACTTGAAAACGCGAGCAAAGTTTTAATAA
The DNA here is from genome assembly GCF_029784155.1 of Uranotaenia lowii. NCBI lineage: Eukaryota > Metazoa > Arthropoda > Insecta > Diptera > Culicidae > Uranotaenia > Uranotaenia lowii. The sequence goes on from NC_073692.1 coordinate 325,321,391, forward strand.
TGCTGAGAACTTTCAAAATAATTATTTAATGCGAGGAAATGTAATTAAGGAATATAACAATATTTGTTAAAATGAATCTCAGTGGAAGAATATTCCCTTTAAGAGATCCATTATTTATCTAATGAAAAAAAACTAAGATTTAAAAGAATTATTAATATAAAAAGCAACTAAGAATACAACTAAAACTACATAATTTAAATTAAATTTATCGCTAAGAAAATTAAAAAAAATTAAAGAAAGGACTGAAATAAGTGGTTGGTTGATCATCGGTTTAGGTTATCTTTGAAGTACTGCATAAGTTTGGTCTTAAAAATATTTCTGTTGGAACTGTTTTTCACTTGCACTCAATAATGATGAATTTTGAAATGCCCTTTCATCAAATCATAAGTTTGAAACCAAAATTGAATTGGTTTGAATTTATGGCAATAGACTCTATGATTATCAAATTAAAAAAAGGAAAGCATCAGAAATGCTACTATCCTTTGTATGTATACTAACATTTCTATGTGACACATGCAATTTAAACAAGGAAACTTTTGTAGAAAAATTTAAAAATATATCTATATTTTGCTCCATAATTTTGGAATCATGTTTTACATTTAGAACTAATGGCATAAAATGAGGATTTTTAAATCTTTTCCCTAACACATTCAGATTTCAGCTCTTAAAAACTATTTTTGATAATAATTTCAAAAAACATACATACACACAATTCAGAATTCTTTATTTAAAAAAAAAATTGAAAGTGAAGGCGAATTTGATGAAGCTTCTAAAACAAAGCTACTCATGAAAATTGAACCTTTCGAATTAGATTGATAACTAATTGTCTGTTTTGATCAAAATTTAAATTGATTGCTTAGAGTTAAGAACTCAAGTCAAGCAAAGGAAAATTCTGGAAATCTAATTTACAAAAATAAAGATAAATAGATGATAATAATAAAATTTTAAATTCTTCTTTGGATATTCGATTAAAAAGTAGTAATAAAACATCACTATTTTTCACAATTTTTGTGTTAAACGGGTTAAAATAAAAGAATTTCCCTGTGAATATTTGAAAATCTCGTTAGTACAAACTTTCATGATTTTTATTTTTAAGTTCATCAAAGCTAAGCAAAACACTTAAGCACATAGTTTTCGGATACCATCGCTGTATATTGTGTAAAAATAATATTTTTTATTCGTTTGATAGATTCTTCAACGATTAGGTTGAACAAGAACCATTAAAAACTGTGATAAATGCCACAATTTTCATCTTAATTGTCAATGTTAATGTCAACGTACGGATGAGGATGAATTTCATTTAAAATTTCATAATTGGTGACCTGTTTTACTCCTCAAAAAATTACAAAACATTCGAAACTTCATTTTACTCTCTGGAGCCACTATCTGAACGTCTGTTTTAATGTTCGTATATAAAAACTCCTGTTCCTTTCCATGAGTTTATTAAATCTGACCAACTTCTCGAAATAAAGAAATATTCTGAGACGGTTTAATCAATTGACTCTCTTAAATCTTTTGTATTGTTCGCACGAATGTTGAAGAACTGATATTAACAACGATTGATTTCAAACCGTATTACAAACCTAATGTTAGTTAATAGAATTTTAACTTATGCTAGAATGAGATCAGACTTTCCGTAATATCAGATGAAGGTAGTGGTCAACGCTCATCCAATTGAAAATCCTTCGTATGTACACAACACTTCAAAAGTTGAACCCTTTCGGAACGACTAAATTGCATGTCTTTGTCCAGGGTCCCAACCCGAGAGGCAATTCATCATAACAATACGATTCCGAACCTTTAAACCAAACATCCCCTAAGTCTATTTGGTGCAAGTGTTCCAAGCTTCCAAACATGCTTGTCGGTGATCTGAAACAAGTGGGAAAAAGCAAAATTTCCACTCATTGAACTGACCGAGAACTGTATGTTGTTCTAGATAATAATCAACTGTGCGAACCGGAATTTGCGAGCCGGACATTCATAGTCAATCAACGAAATGTGTATAGCAACAGCTTTTTGCTCTGGTTTTCTAAACTTAAGACTGCTGTTTTGATAAGAATAATAAAATACTTAAAGAATAATAAATACACTTAATAAAATTTTAGTATATCGTGTCAGTATTCAAAACAAAAATTTTAGTATTTAACTTGCAAAATAATCAATCAAAAATGTTAAACAAGAAATAGGAAACAATTCATACCTACTTAAATTTCTGATTAGAACAATACAACAGCATGAAAAAAATAGTGCCATAATATAATTCAACAAAGATAAAATTGCATCCCTCTGGCAGTAGCACCAGGAAAAAAATTGACTTGTCTAGACTGTCTATCCGACTGAATCTAAATTATCGTCAGTTTTGTGAATGCAGCCATTAGATCGTCAAACAGACCAGCTCTGATGGAAGACATGCTGTTGAAAAATTTTACATACAAGCCTTCAATTTCCAGGAAGTCTGTTTGAACTTCCTGACTAGCATTTTCTTATTCTCCCATCAGCGAAGTATGATTTTTTGTGGTTTTATAATGGCAAGGTATCAAATCACCTTGAAACACGCAAAGATAATACAAATCGGTCATTTGAGAAATCATTTAACTGGCGAAATAATGACTTTTAAAAAAACAATATTGAGAAAATGTTCAAGAGAAAATTTTCGGAACATTTTCCGAAGAACCAATTTTAATTTTTAGCTAATTCTTCCTTTGATTTGATCGAAAAAAAGAAGACCAGTCAGGTGTCAGACTGTGAAGAAACATGACGATTGAGTCAATCATCAACAAACACAGACCATCAAAACTGTGAACAACAGTTGAAAAAGTGGTAACAGGTATTTCTCAAAACTTTCCAACAGAGTGCCTGCAACCACAACTAATTTTATTTTGTTCACCGCACTGGAAGAAAACTTCCATCTTCTGAGGAAACTTGTTGAGAGCGATTGGTTTATTGGTTGAATTGGAACTGTTCAAAGTTTGACAACGGTTTGACAATAAACAATGAATCGGTAGAACCTAGGCAAGAATAAGAGTAGAGTGCATCTTTGAAAAATTGTTTGTTTAGAAAATAGAACGCTTTTTCAAAATTATGAAATCAGTTTGACAAAAAAAACATGACAAAATGATTCTCAAAGATAGTGAAAACGTAATTGAACCCAAAGAAACTATGCATCAAAAAGAGATTCAACTTTAAAAACAAAAAAGACATTAAATTTATTGCTTCCAAAGTTGAACAGTGATGAAGATCATCTTGTCCCAACTAGGGGAAATATATCCCCTGTTGATAGAAAAACTTTTCAATCTCAAATTTTCGATACCCGCGCTGCCGTCACCAAACAGTCAGTCTTCGAATGCTTATTTTCTTCCTCGAAGATCACTCGGATCCGGCGACTTCTCGAACTGCAATGAGATGCAGTTTTGCTGCGAGAAGCAATAGCAAAATAAACCAATCTGGCGCACACTTTGCAGCCAGCCAGGAAAACTGTATACCGGAAACTTTTGCCTTGCTAATGAAGTTTGAAACAGATTGAACGGTTTCGATATGATAGTGCGCGCCGCCTGACTTCCATCAGAAAAAGAGACAGAGAGACTGAGCCAAAGATGAGCGTGATAGTTAGAGGAGTTCGACTGAAAAGCAATCGTGGATTTTTGTTTTGAAACAGAGACTCTATTTATTCCAATCGGTAAACCATTTGACTAAGGCTGCTTATTGGGCGGGGGTGCTGAAAAGTTTGAACTGTTGTTCGGGAAAGTTAATTATTTTTATGTCAACTCTGGGATTGAAGTTTTTGTTTGTGGGATACTTCAATTGTTGGGTCAATTATGTATTGAAATGATAGGATTATGGTTTTGCGATAAGCTATACTAGTTGTATCTCCTTTATGTGGAATGAATATTCATCTGCTTTTAATCCCTAAAATTTGGTAATTTAAAGGTTTTTTATAATGCTTTCTGTTATTCCCTAGTGAATGTTTCTGTCGTCTGTCGTCTGTCGTCTGTCGTCTGTCATCTGTCGTCTGTCGTCTGTCGTCTGTCGTCTGTCGTCTGTCGTCTGTCGTCTGTCGTCTGTCGTCTGTCGTCTGTCGTCTGTCGTCTGTCGTCTGTCGTCTGTCGTCTGTCGTCTGTCGTCTGTCGTCTGTCGTCTGTCGTCTGTCGTCTGTCGTCTGTCGTCTGTCGTCTGTCGTCTGTCGTCTGTCGTCTGTCGTCTGTCGTCTGTCGTCTGTCGTCTGTCGTCTGTCGTCTGTCGTCTGTCGTCTGTCGCCTGTCGTCTGTCGTCTGTCGTCTGTCGTCTGTCGTCTGTCGTCTGTCGTCTGTCGCCTGTCGTCTGTCGTCTGTCGTCTGTCGTCTGTCGTCTGTCGTCTGTCGTCTGTCGTCTGTCGTCTGTCGTCTGTCGTCTGTCGTCTGTCGTCTGTCGTCTGTCGTCTGTCGTCTGTCGTCTGTCGTCTGTCGTCTGTCGTCTGTCGTCTGTCGTCTGTCGTCTGTCGTCTGTCGTCTGTCGTCTGTCGTCTGTCGTCTGTCGTCTGTCGTCTGTCGTCTGTCGTCTGTCGTCTGTCGTCTGTCGTCTGTCGTCTGTCGTCTGTCGTCTGTCGTCTGTCGTCTGTCGTCTGTCGTCTGTCGTCTGTCGTCTGTCGTCTGTCGTCTGTCGTCTGTCGTCTGTCGTCTGTCGTCTGTCGTCTGTCGTCTGTCGTTTGTCGTTTGTCGTTTGTCGTTTGTCGTTTGTCGTTTGTCGTTTGTCGTTTGTCGTCTGTCGTTTGTCGTTTGTCGTTTGTCGTTTGTCGTTTGTCGTTTGTCGTTTGTCGTTTGTCGTCTTTCGCCTTTCGTCTGTCGTCTGTCGTTTGTCGTTTGTCGTTTGTCGTCTGTCGTCTGTCGTCTGTCGTCTGTCGTCTGTCGTCTGTCGTCTGTCGTCTGTCGTCTGTCGTCTGTCGTCTGTCGTCTGTCGTCTGTCGTCTGTCGTCTGTCGTCTGTCGTCTGTCGTCTGTCGTCTGTCGTCTGTCGTCTGTCGTCTGTCGTCTGTCGTCTGTCGTCTGTCGTCTGTCGTCTGTCGTCTGTCGTCTGTCGTCTGTCGTCTGTCGTCTGTCGTCTGTCGTCTGTCGTCTGTCGTCTGTCGTCTGTCGTCTGTCGTCTGTCGTCTGTCGTCTGTCGTCTGTCGTCTGTCGTCTGTCGTCTGTCGTCTGTCGTCTGTCGTCTTCCGTCTGTCGTCTGTCGTCTGTCGTCTGTCGTCTGTCGTCTGTCGTCTGTCGTCTGTCGTCTGTCGTCTGTCGTCTGTCGTCTGTCGTCTGTTGTCTGTTGTCTGTCGTCTGTCGTCTGTCGTCTGTCGTCTGTCGTCTGTCGTCTGTCGTCTGTCGTCTGTCGTCTGTCGTCTGTCGTCTGTCGTCTGTCGTCTGTCGTCTGTCGTCTGTCGTCTGTCGTCTGTCGTCTGTCGTCTGTCGTCTGTCGTCTGTCGTCTGTTGATTGTTGTCTGCATTAAAATCAAGTAATTTTCAACATTAACTTTTTGATTTAGTTTCTCCTTTTAAACCGTAGCTCACGCCATGATTTAAGATTCCATTTGCCTTTGATTTTATTTTTGCTTTCATTTGTTATTGCCGGCTTTCAAAGGATTGAATATGACGTCTGCTTCCTAGCTTAGAGAATAAATGTGGCCTTCGAAATTTATTGCACCAACAAAAAGCGGTACTGATAGAGTGAAAAATTCCGAATGCCTTGCTTTCATTCCAATCTAGCCGGGGCCATTCGAGATTCGGAGCCTACAATTTATCACATTCCGCTAGGCAAACAAGGCCGCGGTGTTTTTATCGTTCTTCAAAATCCGCTTCAAGAGGCCGCTCTCGAGAGTGGTGTTAAAATTTATTCCTCTGAGTGGCCATAAATATGCAATATATGAAACGCGCGCGTCTCAACAACTTTCGACAGGGCTGCTCTCTAGTATGTCCTGGCCAGACGCCGTCGCCGCCGTCCTGCTTCCCGTTTATAAATAACGACGCTCCAATCCAGAAAGCAGCAGATTCACAGATACCCGCACACACGCAACGAATCGTGGCTGAAAACTTTTGACCCTTGAAAAATCGTGCTCGTGAATCAATTTAATTACGATTTTAATCTTGTTACGTGTGCAATTATGGTAATTGAAAAATATACTTTTTTGGCCAAAAAATGTAAAGGCTTTGAGGATTGGAGGATGAAGGATAGAAAAAAAACCCGACTGCAGTGTTCAAAGGAAACATTTTAACAGATATCAAATCAGATGAAAAATGAAAATACGAAAATGTATCTATGCTTAGTAAGAATGTAATAAACAGTTCGTATACAAAAAACTGCCAATAAATTCCTGGGTTGTATAACTGTTGAAGAATGAATCACAAACAACCTATCACTTAAACATTTGCAGCTTGCAACATGTTACAATTAAAAGACCCATACGTGTTTGAGCCAAGTATGATCAATGTTTCTTAAAAATACTGACAATTTTTCTGAAATAATAATTACAATTACAATTAAAGATTCCAACTTTATTTGTAGCTGTAACTTATAACGAGTCTTTTTTGCCAATTTTCTATATTGTAAAATAGTCTCAAAATACATTAGAAAGGGAAAATGCTCCATTAAATCCATCCTTTCATATAAGAAACAAACAAAAACGTCGAAAACGGGAATCAATCATTGCAACGGGACAAAGTACGAAATAGCAAGTCCAGCTGACCACATGACGAACCCATTTCTGGTAAATTGGACTAATTTCAACTTGAAATTGATCATCCTAGCTCAGCATAGTTAGCACCGGGTGGGTACTGGCGCAAAATTCCAAACGAATATCCCCATCCCTTCGAAGCTCGCTCGCCGAGCACAACGTACAGGAATAACGAAGTGCAGCCAAACTCAAAAGTGATTTGTTTGATTACGATTTTTTATCGTTCCCTCAACGTCATCATATTGCTGGACGAACCAAACCCGATGGCGTTTTCGTCGTCGTTGGCTTGAAAGTATATTGAACATCATAGCCTTGTGTACCTATACCTATATAGTTACAAGAAGTACAATAAAGCTTTCCCCTCACCCACGCCCACCTACAACAACATATTCTTGTCATCGGGATTCAAATTCATCCATGTTTGCTTTTAATTTCCCCATCGAATCGAGCAAATCGCGCAGTTCGTCACGTGCTAGTGGTTTCTTCTCTTTTTATTTTGTCCCTGCTCCCTTGCTCCGGGAATCTGGTCGGTCGTTCATACCTTCCAACAATTCTTCGATCCATGGCCCAGCGCCATCGAAAAACGCCGGCTGTTCCCAAGCAAGTAGTCTATTTCAGCAAAATGCCCGAGGGTAAGCTGATTTCACATTCATTAATATCCCGGAAAGCAGTGGCTGGAAGCTGGTAGGATTACCTTTCGAAAAAAGTTACAGTGGTTGTATATATGAAACGACCGAGAAGTTCACGTAGAATTACTACAGCCTATCCCGAGTCAATGTGTTTTTCGTTTCAAATAAGCATTCTAGAATAAAGTATGTCGAATTTTTTAAAGGAACTTAACTTCGAAAAAAATCATTCTTCCATAAATTGTCGTTTAATAACTATTAATGGTCTAAATCGACCCATAAAGATAGTATGCAGCTTTTTCAACTGCATAACAAAAGGCGAATTAAATATAAGTATAAGCAGAAACAAGGCCGATGTCGTCGAAATTATGCGCCCGGCAGTTATGCAAATAATGTGATAAACACATGAGCTTTGTATCAAACGCTTGCGAGAAAAGCCTACAATGACTGCTTTGATCTAAACGCTTGACTCAGGGCAAAAGCTCTCAAACTGTTTTTTTAGTCTCATGCGTCTCGTTGGATTGGAATCAGTGTCATGTTTTCATTTCCCTTAAGATCACATAGCAATCACTAGCTTAAACTGTTGCTTAAACATGAGATTCCCGAGGAAGCGTTAGATTGACCATGTTTTCATATCTACAAATAACAAAAAAAGGCCCTTTTCAGGGCCAAAATCTTAAAGAGAGTTGCGCTTGACTTTTCTTTTTCAATAGGTGGATGACGAGTGCGTTGTGATGGCGGTGCGTGATGGATGGGTGGTGTGTGATGGGTGGGTGGTGTGTGATGGGTGGGTGGTGTTTGATGGGTGGGTGGTGTGTGATGAGCTGTGGTGCGTGATGGATGGGTGGTGTGTGATGGGTGGGTGGTGTGTGATGGGTGGGTGGTGTGTGATGGGTGGGTGGTGTGTGATGGGTGGGTGGTGTGTGATGGGTGGGTGGTGTTTGATGGGTGGGTGATGTGTGATGAGCTGTGGTGCGTGATGGGTGGGTGGTGTGTGATGGGTCGGTGATGTGTGATGGATGGGTGGTGTGCGATGGGTGGGTGGTGGTGGTATTTGATGGGCGGGTGGTGTGTTATGTGCGGGTGGTGTGCGATGGTGGGTGTTAAGCGAAGGGTGGGGATGGGGAGTGTGGTGGGTGAAGGTGGTAAGGGGGTTGCGGCTGTGTGTGTGTGTGTGTGTGTGTGTGTGTGTGTGTGTGTGTGTGTGTGTGTGTGTGTGTGTGTGTGTGTGTGTGTGTGTGTGTGTGTGTGTGTGTGTGTGTGTGTGTGTGTGTGTGTGTGTGTGTGTGTGTGTGTGTGTGTGTGTGTGTGTGTGTGTGTGTGTGTGTGTGTGTGTGTGTGTGTGTGTGTGTGTGTGTGTGTGTGTGTGTGTGTGTGTGTGTGTGTGTGTGTGTGTGTGTGTGTGTGTGTGTGTGTGTGTGTGTGTGTGTGTGTGTGTGTGTGTGTGTGTGTGTGTGTGTGTGTGTGTGTGTGTGTGTGTGTGTGTGTGTGTGTGTGTGTGTGTGTGTGTGTGTGTGTGTGTGTGTGTGTGTGTGTGTGTGTGTGTGTGTGTGTGTGTGTGTGTGTGTGTGTGTGTGTGTGTGTGTGTGTGTGTGTGTGTGTGTGTGTGTGTGTGTGTGTGTGTGTGTGTGTGTGTGTGTGTGTGTGTTTGTGAGTGTGATGGGTTAGTGAGGTGGGTTAGTGAGGTTCTGAGCTGTCTCAACACAACTTGCTTCCGCCGCTGTTGGTCAGCTCTGCTACTGCCCGTGTCACTAGTTTCAATTTCTCTGATACAATGAACCAAACCGTCAGTTGACCCCTTGTTTTATACCTTTCGTAGGCTGGAAATAACAAAACTCATGAAGGGGCGGGGCGTCTATTTTTTTTTTTCCATTATCGAATAGCCAGGCTTGGTATGTCTTTTAAGAGAGATGTCTTTGAAAGAGGCGTTTTTCGTGACGCGAGATCGGTTCGCGAATTTCAATTTGCCCCCCTATAGTGTTGCCGTAAGACGTAATTCTACGTCAAAAAATCTCGAATGATCATTTTTCCTTGGACCACAATATTTCGGTAAACAAAATAAATATATACCATTTATTCAACGATTTCGGAGATAAACACTTAATTCGCAATACCTTAGAAAGCTCCCTACGCCTTTGGAAAAGTGCCATATGGTAATCTTGCATCCCCGTGCGAGGGTTTTCACGAATCGCGGGGGACAAATTAATTGAATGGAAACACAGCTGGGAACAATATCCTTTCGATGTGAATCAGCAAAGTCCATCGCCGAGACGTGGACTTGCTCTTCTAATCAGACATCCCTCCCGTTGAAAGAGAACCGGATGAAATTGACAACCATGTTCGGGGCGCGCAGATTGAATTAAAGAACCTTTCCCGGTACGGCCATTCCGTTGCCGAGCTCGCGCGTTAACCGAGAAAAGTGGAACTCGGTTCGCTTGATGGCAGTACATATTTGACAATGGTAAGCCGGCCAATCGATTCGTTCAAACAATAAGTTTCACAATAATGCTAAACAATGAGTACCTGAACCTGAATGGAATCCTAGCCGTTTGGCAGCTGATATCGAATCAATCGAACGATTGGTTTTCATATCAATTGAAATGTGAGTCATAACTACAAGTGCAAGAAACTTCGTAGTCGTCAAAACAAACCTGTCATATAATAGATAGATTTTCATCATAATTTTTTGTCGTGACATGTGATTTTTTATAATGTTAAGTAATTGTGTATCCAACCTCAAAGGTTTAATAATCTCAAGTAAAGTTTATTGGTGAAATTCGGCCCATGGCATTGAAAATTACAGTTTTAGTTTGGAGGATCGACTTTTTTTACCTTGGTATTTTAACTGTTAAAGACACAACTTAACTTCTGAGGCTACAATTAAGGTTATTCTTAGTGCTAGTGCAATGGCGGTGAAACCATTTCATTTGACATATTGTTTCTTTTGCAAAACTTTTTTTTTTAAACTTCATAACCAGGTATATTTTGTAAATATTCTATCATTAGCTATATTGAAGTGAAACTGAGCAGCCATGATGAATATTAACGTCTATTTAACAATTTTTTTCCAGCTTTTTTTCTTTTATTTGAAAAATTCAGCATACAGCATAATCAGTTTGAGAATGGATAAAAACTCTCTGGAGCCACCCTTTAAATACTAAGCTCAGTAATTCCTTTCATATTCTCCCTTTGAAGTGAGACAAAATTCATGAAAAGAATTATAACATTTATTACATTTTTCTTTTGTTTATAATTGATAGGTTTTTAGCCACAGGCTGGTTCACCTCTGGTATATTATAAACTCTCAGGAGCTACTTTTTCTTCATTTTCTATCTTAAATTAAATTTTCTCATTAATAAATGAAATCAATAATGCTGCATTGTCTGTATATTAAGTTTAATTTTAAGATATGTGTATTTAAGCATTTCATGATTAAAAAAAAACCATTTTTGATGATATTAACTCTCAGGAGCCACTTTTTCGTCATTTTCTATCTTAAATTAAATTTTCTCATTAATAAATCAAATCAATATTGCTGCATTGTCTGCATATTAAGTTAAATTTTACGATATGTGTATTAAAACATTTCGTTCTTAAAAAAATCATTTTTGATGATATTTACCTACCGAAAAAATAGAATTTTCTCTGTAGGCATATTCTTCGTTTTTCTCTCTCCACTTTTACTTTCGATCAAGAAGATGTATGTAGTGTGTGTTGTGTTCTTTACAACATAAAAATGATATTTTTTCATGATTTAAACCAACTTTTATTCCAATTCAACAAGGCTGTGACATCTGTAAGTGTGCGATACACGGATGCATACATGTAGCACTTATCTTGTAACCAAGGTTGCCAAAAAAAATTCTGTGTTTTGACGAAATAAAATTCTGACTTTCTGTGATTTTACCCAAAAATTCTGTAATGGGTTCCTGTTATGCTTTTACCAATAATTTCTCAGAAGACTTGTGAAACTGCGTCAATCAACATTAGATACCAATTTTATCATAATTTTCCAATTCCAAGATAAATCTCCGAAATTTAAATTTAAATAAAAAATTTAATTTTGAAAAAACGTCCTAAATTTAGAAATTCTGAGAAATCTGTGAATATTTCCTAAATTCTGTGTTCTGTGACATACATTCTGTGATGAAAACTGGGTAAAAATTCTGTAAAATTATAGATTTTTCTGTGATTTCGACAACTTTGCGTGTGACAAGTTTTCTTATACAATCTTAGACAAAAATGTTTTAAAGGGTAAGGAAACCTCCATTAGTTCACATCTTAGTTTTTAATACTGCCAATTGTCACAGGAAGAATTGCACTCGAACAGCTTAAAAATGGCATGTCAGAAGTTTTTAGGATGGATTTTCAGGATAAACAAATAACTAGAACGGAACAAATAACCGGCGATGGAGTGGAAAAGTTATTCTTTCTCTCCTTAAGAAAAACCCGAAAGATCTGTCAAAAGTAAGGTAAAATTTTAGCAACATCCCACTTGCACAAAACCATCACCCAAATTCTGCAGTGCTCCGTTTGCCTAATGTACTTTGAGCAGAAGCCCTAAAATGAGGTGAATAAGGGAAGAAGCATTCTTGTTTTCGTTCGAACGTATCAAACAGAACAGTTTCGTTTTTCGAAAATCGTTCGTTCGAACGAATTGTTGCATTCTCGTTTCCGATCAAACGTATTTCTACTACCTCCTGGCAATTGCGAGTCAGATTCTGCGAATATAACGAAAACTCTTATCAATTCAATAATGTTCTAAAATAACAGGAATTGAGAGAAAACATAAAGGAAACTGGAAACGTATTAGAAAAAAACAACTGGAAGGGGACACGATGCCCAATTTTGTAAGAGATTTTGTTCGGAAGAAACATGAATAACTGGTATTTTATCTTAAAAAAAATTTCATTATTGGCCAATTTGTAAAAAGTGGATTTTTTCAGCACGAGTTGTAAATTTACCCAACGAGGCTTGTGGAGTTATACGTTAAAGACTGAAAAATCGTGTTAAGTAATGATTTGCACACTAATTTGTTTTGCCCAATGGAAGTGAAAGCAGCAGCAGGAGCAGTTTTTTTTTAACGTATAGGCGTTATTCAACCCCTCTAGCAGGAGCAGTTGAGGCTGACCTTCTTCCAGGTACACTTAAAAAACTAAAAAAAATTCACACTGGAACCGTAAAAAGTACTTACGTTTGACTTTGATTAATTTTACGTAGCGGTGAGTTTCGGAGACTCGTTCAAATTTCCATACTTTTCTAATTCTTTCTGTATTTGAAGGTCCTCTCTGTCGAAAGAGGTATAAAATGTGTAATATTTGTGATGAAGGCGTTGTGCTTTCCACTCACACCGATTGAGAAAACATTGGGCAGTCAACAAAATATTATCTATCGCACTTGTACACACGACACATTTAACAAATCGGACGCAAAGTCATAGCGAAGACATCAAGAATTGCTACAGTCAAGGCGACTTATATTTAAATTTGTTTTTTTTTGTTTCACCTTTAAGTTTATGAAATTAAATTCCTTCTGTATCTACTTCCTATTCAATTGAACCCTCTATTTTTGCAGGTTAATTTAAAGTTGATGTCCGTTAATAAGAACATGAATTACAATAAAGAAATCAGATTTATCAATCTCGAGGAACAGACTGCACTTACAGTTAATTTTGAATTCTTTTTACTTACTTTTGTGTAGGATTTTCTTAGCGTGTATGTACTTTGACATCGACATGTTTTAGGTTTTCTGCCCGTGTTCTCAGTTGCATGCATGTTTTGAAATTTCCTGATTTTACTTATCAAAAAGGATAATGCATAAAACAATCGATGGGAGTTTAGAAAATTATAACCATTTCTCAGACGATTGCTAATTTTTTTAAACATCCGTTGCCACAGAAACATACAGGTCATTGTTTCCGGCGTTTATCAGAACTTTTTCCTGCCAATACTGGAGAGGACATTTCGGTATTGAAAAGGCATGAGGATAGGGAATCTTCTACAAATGCTGGAAGCTTTATGTAGAGAATCCGTCACAAAATAAAGTGTGGGGATCCAACTGAAGGCTCGGAAGATTTAAACTATCCATCACTCGATGCATTTTCCGATGCATGACAAATTTATTATTTTTATGTTTGAAAATAGTATCGAAAAGTACAACTTTTCATCATTGAATTCAGTGATTTGTTTATTTCTTCACTCATTCAATACTGACAAACTTCACGCATCATTGAGGAAATTTACATGCTCTCAAGAGCTATTTTTAATTAGCTTACGATAATGCATGAAATTATTCACTGTCTGTTCCTATAATGTACCCTTTCTCTTATTATCCCATAGTAAGGAAAAATGCCTCCGGCGAATAAAAACTTTATAAGCAAAATGCCTCAGTAAAACCATATGTGATTAAAACACATTTATAATATGGATTTCCGTCTGTCTGTCTGTCCCTACTAGACTTTGAAACTACTGAACCGATTATTACTTAGCTGACCAGAAGGACCAATTAAAACTGCCCTTGAATTCCTGGTCAAGCCACGGGAATTCTAGTGAGGGAGAGCTCACAAGCGGCCTCTTTTGCATGGCTAAGCTATAGCAGAGGTTGCGAAGACCATCGGGTCGGCTTCTCACAGTGGGATCGGATGTTCATAGGAAAACACCCTCCTATACCAAATTTGGTTCCATTTGCTCGATTTGTTCTGAAGTTATACAAAAAATTGTATAGAGACCCTCCTCTTTTATTCCAATTTATCCACTGGAAAAAGATGAAGTGCCAAACATTGATTGGAACATTTCTCGTACCCGTCTACCATCCCATGCCAAATTTGGTTACCTTTGCTTGAATGGTTTTCGAGATATTAAACATTGTAAGAGAGTCCCCCTTCCCCCTCGGTATCATCTAATTGGAAGGAGAAAGATGTCTCAAATAGAAATATTTCTCTTACCCAAATACCCACTCATACCAAATTTGATATCGTTTGCTTGATCGGTTCTCAAGTTATGCAAATATTTGTCTTTTGTTTGGGAGACCCTCTTTCCCCCTTTTTGTGAAGGGGAGGGGTCTCAAACTATAATAGGAACCTTTCCCGGCCTCCAGTACCCCCACCAACAAAGTTTCACGCAAATCAATTCATTAATTTCCGAGTCTATAGGAAACAGACAGACAGAAATCCATTTATATATACCTATAGATCATTGCCTCCTCCAAATGATGAAATAGAAAGGGTGGAGAGGCTTCTTTACAATTTGGTTGGCATTACTCGACAATTATCAAATAAATGGAACCAAGTTTGACAGGAACTTTTCTACCAATTGCTATGGAACGAAATTTGATATGAGAATAGTTCATGAGCTCAGTTCGAATTGGAGGGGGGATTTTGTTCATAATTTGCGATTCTATGAATCTTTCGAAACGGAGTTAAATTGCCACATTTTTATAAACAAATTTTGAAATTTAAAATGTGAAATTCCCTTCAATTTGTTTTACAAAAAAAATATTTTTCATCGAAAATCGATTCCGTAATGTGAAACCTGTGGATGACCTTCAAAAAACAAAAATCAAGTTTTACATTAAAATAAATTACCAAACAAACTCTTATTTTACTTAAAATTTGTAATTTATGTATTTAAAATGACTGGTTGGAGAATTTAAAATTTTGAAATTAAACCAACAATCAAAATTATAAGCTTGCGCTCTCTTGAAATATAAATTCCCCAAAGATGATATTTTTATCTCAATTGTGAAACTCATTTACAATCTGGATTTGATTCTTAATCTTGCATTAATTTTTATTTTTTATTTACATGGTTTTTTTTATCTCGCGATATAACTTGATGAAAATTATTGCTCTAATTCACTCGGTAAATGGCAACCGTTCTGCAAATTCTCGGGTATCCAACATACCAGATCACGTTTCACTTAGTCTAACCACCTCGCTCGTTTTGCCCCCGCTAAAAATTTCGAATATTCTTAATCTTGATTCTGCAATTGAACTAAGAAATTGCCTTTTTGATTTGTTTTTGAATTTCAATGCGATTTTTGAAATATTTAATAAACACGATTCCTGAGTTGAGATTCCAAATCAGCATTTCCATAACAAGCTAAGGATTGAAGTTTTTTAAAACTCTCAACCGTGAACCTATAATTTTTATTCTGATGTTTTGGGTTTAAACCTGAATTTATTATTTTTATTATTACTTTTCATACAACTTGCGAATTTGAAATAAATGTAAATAAAAAAAAATGATTAGATCGCCGTTTTTAAGCTTTTTATAGCTCATAATTTTTTAAATTTGCAACAGAAATAATTTTTGATTTTTTTTAATATGGGATTTCAAATAATTTAGATTAGAAACTTTGAATGAAAATCAAACAAAACCCAACAAGGTTTCTTAATTAATTTTTTCAGTTTTTGGAAATTTATTATCTAAATATTAAAAACACTTATGAGGTTCGAAAATCATGTATCCAATTTTGAATGAAATGCAAAACCAAATTTGAGTGATTAC
The DNA here is from genome assembly GCF_029784155.1 of Uranotaenia lowii. Lineage (NCBI taxonomy): Eukaryota > Metazoa > Arthropoda > Insecta > Diptera > Culicidae > Uranotaenia > Uranotaenia lowii. Next base: position 325,337,205 of record NC_073692.1, read on the forward strand.
CAAACAGATTTTCATTTCATTTTTTAATGACGCCGAACCAATAATCAAGAATCCCAAACTGGATACAGAATTGGAAATATAAAAACGAGTTTGCAATTAAGAATTTAATAATATGGAACCAGATCCTCTGGAATGAAAAAAAACTCATTTAAAATTTAATGTTAAGAAACAAATATAAAAAAAGGAAAAAATCTAACAACAACAAAAAAAAATTAAAAAAACCTGTTTTTCTCGAATCTTATGGGGGACGGGAAGTTGACCAGCAATCCACCAAAAGTCGTTTAGAGACAATGAGATGTTATCAGATATGACAAAAAATATATAAGGAAGAAAAAAAGTTAGCCTAAATAACTTCCAATTGTCACATGAACAATTTTTGTTAACGAAAGCATATCGCGGAAGGCTAAAGATATAGCGATTTAAACAGTTTTAGCGCACTCCGGCATGTCATATGACAATTGGATATGTAGTATATGTTTTTCGACCGCAAGCTGGAAATACCTTTTTTACCGGCTATATAATTATGACCTTAGCCCAAATCGTCTGATGGTCTCAGAAAGACTTGTTTATAGTTAGTTCTAGTTGAAAAAAACTATATTTTGAGAATACAAACATGAACTAGAACAGAAAAATGCCATTTGAGCTTTAGCTAGGACATAGGCGTTTTAAATTAGATAAGAAGATCACCTATCTTTGATTCTTAATACTGATTGAGTTTCGTCGTCTTTTAGAAGGAATGATTTTTTTTCTCACTTGAGCGTCCTATTGTTTGTAGTTTTTTGTGTTTCGTAATATCAACAAATTAAAAAAAAAACAGTTGAAATTATTTAAAAGGTGAAATTTTTACCCAAAAAGTGAACAGCAAAACCACTAGCTTTTACAATTCACCAAAATTGTATTGAAATTGTTCATCGAAATTTAAGCTTTCAGAGCCAAAGTGGTATACCTAAGTGCAAAAATGATTTTGGGTTAATAGTGCCAAACGATTATTCAGATTTCAAGCTATGTTTGGTGATATTTTTTCAGATTTTTAGGATTTTTATTTATATACTCTGAGGTTCGAAAGAAAAATACAAGTTTTTAAACAATATTTATTTATAGAAAATTGCCAAACACAACCACTCAACAGCATGTTTTCTCGAAATAAGCTTTTATGCACTTAAACCCTTTTGGCTCCAAGGATCTCAATTGTAATCGAAATTGAGACCTTCTAGAGCATCCAATAGAGAAAGTTAGCCTTAAATCCATACAATTAACAGTTTTGCGACAACTATTTCAACAAGACTTCAACGCTCTTATAAAATACAACTGCTATTTGTCCTAAAGGATGATTTCATGTCATTAGTTCAATCAAATCTAAATAATGCCAGCCAAACTTGCTCGGGCAGGAAGAGAAAAAGATGAGTAAACTTGAAGTTTTTTACGCCACTCCTAAGAAAGTGGGTAGGTATCCGAAAACAAGATGAAACAGACTCTTTTTTTATTCATCCGATACACTGCCAAAGGACGAAGGTATGTAGCTGTTGGCCGTAGGCGTTCATTAGAAGTTGCTTGTTTTTAATTAAATTTTCAATCTTTTAGCATCAGGTGTACTGTTGGTTCGAATGGTAGTTGGGATTCTGTCGCTGGATTTTTTTTTCTGGCATCCGATTTTCGAACGTCTTCAGCATAGTACACCTAACTGTGGGACGGATGGATCTTAGCTTGAGCCACCTATAAAATAAGAAAAAAGAGACCCAGCAAAAAAATCCGACTTGGGTAAAACTGCAAGTTGACAAGCAAGTCCCAAAAAACTTGTGTAGCTAGTTAAGTAAGATGGTGCTGGTGGCGGAAAAAAAGGACCTTAAAGATAATTTTCTTTGATTGCCTCTACCTTGGAGAGGAAAAAAGTTTGCGATACAAACAAGACACAAGATTTTTTTGGGGTTTATTGGTACACTTTTCGTCAAGTTGTCCAATAATATGTTTCTTTTGCAAAAAAAAATTAATCTCCTTCAATTATTCTTTATAAATATAACAATGGATGCACAAATAAAGTGATCCCTTTTCGCAAATTCATCCGCCGATGATGCTAAAAAGCCGAGTGCATTTTGATACTACCAATTTAACTCCTGAAAAATGGTTTTAAATTTTTAACTATCAGTCGACCGAAGTTTTTCCTCACCTCATACATTGAAAATGTGATAAACAACCGCACACATTCATTGTAGGGTCAAACTTACAAACTTACCCGTCCAGTTGCAAATGCAGACAGATAAAGCTGTCGTCATATTAAATCTGCTCCAGAGCGCCAGAATCGGCCATTAAACTGACTGAGAAAGAGCACATCATTCATTATGGATGATCGTTTGACCATCGGATTCGGCTTCCAAATATTTATACTGGAAAGTGGATTCTCTGTGTATATTTTTCTACCAGGTAGGTACTCATGTTTGTATGCAAGGTGTGTACATGATTTTCACATTACCCAGTCGTTGTGACGAGCATCGGGCATGTGGGCAACGTAAAAGTGATATTGTCGACTGAATTGGATTTTTTCATCAGGTAATACGTTATTAAATTAAGCATTATTTATTCAAGTGATACGATGCTCGTTCATACATCAAATAGGTTGCACTTTTTTTTTAAAGAAGCATTGCCCTTGTCATAAAATTAATTTTAAAGGACATTAACTACATTTGGAATGCTTTTTTATTTCATTCTATAGTTCAGTCAAAAAGAATTACATTGTTTTAGAAACATTCGGGAATCCTCACCTGTCTTGTGCAACTATCTTCCTATGGATAGATATTTCTAGCAAATCCTTTCCAAATTGCAACATGCCCATCCGGCTGCCGGAACCTCCGAAAAGCCAACCCAACATCATCATATCGGGGGCTATTGGAAAATTGAATGTGGCTCTCTACCTTTGCCTTAGAGAACAAAAATGTACAGGAAAGTTTCGGGATATTTTTTTTCTCCCCCCGTAGATTGGAATTATTCACTAGGAATCCCAGTAAACGTACAGCTACCCGGTCAGAGTCCTTTTGTTGGTGCCAATTTCGCTTTTGCAATATGTGGAAAACCCTCACCGGAATATTTTGCCTTCGGGCTCGTTTGGGGAAACACGGAGGGTTCGATTTAGCTAAATATTTGACTTTAAAATAAAACATAACATTTACAACCATTTTTCTGGGTCAGGCTCTACACGACCTAGACACTTAACGTTCTTAATTAACGGGAAAGGAATTTAAAATTACCTTTTTTGTCAGCCAGCTTCGGGCTCATCTACAGGACGATGTGCAACTGATTACTTGAAGACAATTAACGTAACCAATTTCCTACTCTGCTGATGTAGCACTCTGCGTTGAAAGGGTGTAGCAACATGCAAACTTTTGGTTGATCAGGTTGAAATCAACGGTTTTGAACATTGACTACCAAGCATTAAGGCAAAATCAAGATGTCTAGGTGTTCGTACGCATTTTTAAATTTGATTTTTTTCCCAATCAATGAAATGGTCCTATTTTGTTGTGTAGGCGGTAGACTAACTCAATAAGATTCTTCTTTTTACGGTCTGAAGGTAGTTGTTCACAGCAAAAAATAAATTAATTTACACGAAACCCATTTCTCTTATCGACAACAGAAATTGAAATCAAGTCTAATTTACATTGAAAAAACATACAATTCTATACAAATTGTGAAGCAAAATTATTCGCAACAAACAAAAAGTTACATCCTTGTCGAGATTTCAGAGATTCACTCTGAGACGTCTTTCACTTACAAGAGTAAATCAATGACAGACTTCGTTCTATTTGTTTTGCATAGTGTTGCCAAAATAACAATCGTTGCCATTGACGTTTATTTTATTTTATTTATTTTCAGTGTTTCCGAATACAACTTTAATTTTATTTTATTTTTGATTAAATTTGATTTATTTTTTGCATATCCTTCATCTAATCCCAACATTCTTTCTCACCTCTATTCTCAATCAAAACTTTTTACACATCGTTGAATAGTAAATCTGTACTTACTTAGCCAATTCCATTTTTTTCACCGGAAGACCAAATCGAAGCAGATAATCAGCAACAGCAGCCTTATAAATTTGCGCTTCCAAAGCCAATTCCGTCTTTTTCACCAAAAGGTCAAATCAAAGCAAAAAGTCAGCAAAAGCAACAGTAAAAATCTGCACCTTCTTAGCCAATTCCGTCTTTTTCCATTTGAAGGCCAAATCAAAACAAACAAGCAGCATCCTTAAAAATCTGCACTTCCTAAGTCAATTTTGTCTTTTTCTACCGTAAAGCCAAATCATAACAAACAATCAGCCGCAACAGTCCTAAAAATCTGCGCTTTCAAAGCCATTCCAACCAGCAGCAGCCCCCTTGAAAATCTGCGCTTCCTTAGCCAATTCCGTTTTCTTCCACCGGGAAGCCAAACCAAAGCAAACAAACAGCAGCAACGGTTTTAATCTGCGCGTCCAAAGCCATTCCGTCTTTTTCCGCCGAAAAGCAAAATCATAACAAACAATCAGCAGCAACAGCCTTAAAAATCTGCACTTCCTAAGTCAATTCCGTCATTTTCCACCGGATGGCCAAATCATAGCAAACAATCAGCCGCAACAGTCCTAAAGATCTGCGCTTCTTAAGTCAATCCGTCTTTTTCCAGTGATCGAATCAGCAACAATTTTGTGCTCCCTGTGCCAATCCGTCTGTTATACCGGAGGCCAAATCAAAAATAAATTTTTCGTAGCAGCACTCACCAAGGATTAAAAAACTCATTCAAACGAGCGACGGAGCCTGCATCGCTCCGATTTTTGCTCAAGAAAATGCCCTGGAACGCGAATGAGGTGTGAGCGAGAATCTCCTGTTCTAACGAATCAAGCCCGACCAAAACGAATACACGACCAAGGCTCCTGATTCCTTTTAGCCTTGCTTCCATCTCCACACACAAAATCTACCATCAACCCGACGATTGCGTAGCAGCGAGCCGATTCATAAAACTTTTTACCAACCCGCTCATGAGCCGTGTTAGTAATGGTATTACTCAAAGCTTGAGCTTGAACAAATACTAACAGCAACAAAGATGACGCCAAGCCGCGTTGGCTGTAAACATGCGTTGGTCAAATGGAATGGAAAGTAAGAAGAACAATGTGCATACGGCCGGCACATCCAATCCATTTTAGTGATGTAATCAATTATGCCGAGCCAAAAGAATTGTTTTGATTCTTGCTATTGCTGTTATTATTGCTTCCTACTAAAGAATGTGCGTCACTTTTTGAAGCTACGAGCTTGAGGGAACATCAATAACATCAATAGCAACAGTGTGCACTTGTGTAGGCCTAGCCAATCTTTCAACGATCGGTGCCCGGACGGTACGGACGGTTTGTCTGAGAAGGACGAGCCGAAAGATTCCTTTTTCTTTTTTTTCTTCCTAGTTTTTTCTTCTGGCTTTTTTTTTTTTTTTTTTTTTTTTTTTTTTTTTTTTTTTTTTTTTTTTTTTTTTTTTTTTTTTTTTTTTTTTTGGATGGATTTTAACTTCTAAAAGTCATTCATCCCTCGATTCTTCTTCTGGACTGGCGTTCTTCCTTCCCTAAACAGACAGCAAGCTCGGTATCAAAATTCTCATGAAGCAAATTCGAGTCTCTCGTGATCCCGTTTCTCAGACTCGCTCATGAATGTTTTTAAATACGTGCAGCATAGAAACCGCCGTCATAGAATCGTTTTTGTTGCTGTTCGTGATTGTATTGAACACAAACGAATAGCGAGCCGGCGGCGAAGCATTTTCGTGTGGGTTTCAAGGAGTGAGCGATTTTTATAGTCCTTGGCACTCACGCACTTCACTCACAAGTGAGTCACAAGAATAAATCAATGACTGACTTTGTTTTGTTTTTTTTTTTGCATATCCTTCATCTCATCCCTACAATACTGTCGATGTCAATCTAATCTATGCGCACAGTTTGAAGACAATCGTGCTAAAATTTCGGTAATTCGTTTTGGAATATGACAATTAAAATTTTAATCAATTGTAGGAGAAGTAGGCAATGTTTTTTGCAAATCGCACGCGTTTTTCTTTTCGTCCTCACATATATTTAATAAAATCTTTTATTTTGAAACATAAAATTGATAAAAAAAAAATGTCGAAAAGTGTTGAAATTTGATGGGTGGACAACAAGATGAAATTTCTTTTTGCCTGGCTATATATAGGTTCTTTAAAAACGCTTTATGTGAGGAGCGTTTAGTGCGGTAAAGGAGTTAAAAAGGAAAATGTGTGCGAAAGGTGCATAGCTTGCAAATTGCTGCGTTTTCGTCTTAAGTATTTTGTAGAAGTGAAAAAAAAGATTGAGATAGGTGATTTGCAATAAATTAGATATGGAGAAGTTTTTAAGTGGGTATTGCTGATCCACTCTTTTTTTTCTATTTCTGCGATAGCTGATTTGGGCTCCCGTAGGGTACCACTGTAAAAAAAATTACAGTATTCAAGAAAAAAATGAGCACTGTTCTACATATGGATTATTTATCGACTGAAATTAAATCGGATGAACAAGCGGAAAACATTGAGAGATCATCTAATAAAAAGTTGTCAAACAAACATGTATACCAAATATTATTATCGGATAATCTATTGTTTATTAAACAAAAAATTGTGTTTGCCTTGAGCTTGGTCAATCAGCGGACAAATTCATGAAAAAAAATGAAAACCTGTAGTTGTTTAAATAAGTTTAGAGTTCGACGACACGGTAGCGATCATTCATTGAATGTTGGATTTCGTGCAATGTTTTGCAGTCGGAGTTATCCGTATAAAGTTTAGGTAACTGAAAAGCGGTTAGCGTGTAGAAAACCGTCAGATTTTATACTGATTTGACAGATTGCACAAATTTTGCAGTTATGAGTGCGCAGTCCATTTTTTTTTTGCGATGCGAATGGTATTATTTCCTATAATAGATTATTTACCGTACACAACTCTTTTATTTAACTTCTCATATACGATTTGTTACATTTTACGACAACATAATTGAATTCGACCAGCATATAAAGTATCAAAGACGCATTTATCGCATCAAAAATCTTCGTCATGCCAAATTCGTTAATTTTCAGGCTATGGAAAAATGTGTTTTTAATATGTAATGTAAAGCTTAGTTCTTTTAGAAATGGGACAGTTACGAATGCGTGTATCTCAAAAACCTTTCGTTTGATCTAAAAACTTTCTATGATGGAAATGAAGGTAATCTTATGATAATTTATGAGAAAATTTAAAAAAAAAATATTTATCGTTTTTTGTAAGAATAAATTCTACTTTATTCTTGGAACCTGCCATCGGCTAGCGCACACTTTTTTCAGTCATGATTATCATCAGTTTTTCAAACTAATACTTCGTCTAATCTGTAATTTAGGTGCCTACATCCTCTTCCTTCAATTTCTACTACTTTTCGGACCAATACTTCTCTTTTAAAAGAAACTGAAGGCAATTTAGTGGATACAGATGTTTCGAAATTAATTAATTTGATTATTTTTGAGCAATTTTTGAGCTTTTTTAATGGAATTTCTGCTGGAAAAATCTGGCAATAACGAAGTAAAACCATCATGAGATTAAAATTAAAGTATAATCGGTTAGTACAGATCGTAGTTTGCAAAGGGTACATAAAAGATTACTCTTTTTAGGCCTTTAAAAACAGCGAAAACCATAGTTTTCGTTTTGAAAATTGTTGGCAAATCATAATATTTTATACAAAATAACCAGCAAATACATACTTTAATATGCTAGGGACCTTGCCACGAGCAGACATGGTATAGGATTTCAACGCAGCAATTTGTTTAAAATAGGGTAAATTTATAAGTTTTATCGTTCATCAGAAATCATCTGTCCCATAGCCTCGGAACCGGCTATACAGCTTACGAGCTCTGGAACCAGCAAAACTTTATTGTTTGAGGTATGGTTTGAATGACTCAATTCCGGGCAACACTTTGAGCTTATCGGAGAAATATAAAAATTGGAAATTTCAGCGATCTACCCTTAGGTTTTCGCTTGTTGAAAATAAAAATGCTGGTATGAGACTTGACTTCCCTAATGACCCTTAGCCGAAGTTGCCGATCATATGCTTCACTCTTATACAAGATTTGAACTTTGTGGAGATTTTTAATAGTATTTGCATACTTTTCCACCACACACATACAGTAATTCTTCGAATAATCAACGGTTTTGTCAGCTATCAATTTGATTACGATGCATTTTAAATGAAACTGTGCAAAATTATTTTTTCCATTTTCTCTTGCATCGTGAATATCTCAAAAACGCATAATTTTTTTATTTGGAATAGTTTGGAAAGTACTTTTTACAGGCAACAAAATGCTGCCAAAATTTTGAATGTCTGATAACTAGTAAACGAGCTATTAGCAAAAGAAAGTGTCCCATTTCTAAAAGAACTAAGCTTTAGATTGTTTTTTGATTTATCTGTGATTTTAACGCTCGTAATTGATTCAATCTCAATGAATACTAAGAATAATAATATTTCATTCCGATGACTTCATGTTTTGTCCTCCCTTGCAAAATAATGATTTTCAGATTGATTCAAGAATTTACTTCTTAACTTTTCAATGAAATTAGTGAGTAAGAGTGAATTTTTTAACTGTGTTTACTGCTCCGGCTAGCCTACCGCACGGAAGGCTACCGTCGCGCGATTAGAAATTTTCCCAGTAACCGCAATATTTAAATTTGTCCTGTGTCCAGAATTGTGTACATAAATTTGGCAGACGTTACCATTGGCGTTTACTTGTAGCCATTGGGAAAAAGAGAAAGAGTTCACGTGGTGGATTTGTGAGATTCGATTTCCAGGTTGCTGAGATGTTGGTTTTTCGTATATGTAGGTATAACGATCAAGGACGTGTTCTGGCATACGGTTCGACAAATAGAAGGAAAACAATTTTTGGAAATTCATCCGAAGTTATGTTTAACACGTTCGTCGCCACGTCACCCATATTCGGCAGACGGGTGTATTTCCTGGAGGGCCCCGTCACATCAAAAAGCAGGTGACGCTCTCTTACTTAAGCTCGCCGCTCAGTTTAGCCACACGTTGCAAATCTGGCAATTCTCCCTCTTTTCTTTCTCGCTCCCAGAATTTTTTTGGGCCCGGCTAGTAAAACTACCAAAATGAGCGTGGCGACGAACGTGTTAATAGAGTGGGGCTGCTCAAAGGTGAAAAAATGGCGCGCAGAAAAGAAAGGTGTTTTTAGGAAAGTGTGCTTACTCATTCATGTACGCTGGAAAGTTAGCTTAGCTTAGCTTGTTTGACTACTCACGTCCACCTTAAATCATTGAATCCGAAATGGTTCATATAATTTTTAAGTAATAAATGTTTTGATACCTTAGGTTTTTTCCTAAATTAGATTTTTTAAAAGATTGCTACATTTCGAGTTCCATGATCGCTGGCGTGGCTCAGTAGAACTACTTCCACATCGCCAATGGTTGCTACTCCGTGATTGACCGAGGCCATCAGCTTTGATCAGAGGTCAAAAGAATGGTGTCTGGGATTGACAGCACACTCACAATGCCCAAAAACATTCATGTACGCTGGAAAGTTACCGAAGAAGTATTCCGACTCTTTGCGTTTATGTTTTCTAATATTTTAATGTTTTTTTTTTATAATTTCTTTATTTGAAACGGCTCAAACCTTTAGGCTTTAAGGATCCAAACTCGTTTTGTATGTTTTCGATGTTTTGATGAACATATGAAAATTTAGCAAAGACAAGAAGAATAACATTAATCTTTTATTATTATCTGGGGTGAGACTTAAGTTCTGGCTGTGCACGTACGATTAGTGATAAGTGATTAGTGAATTTGACAAAACTTCTAAACATAACGAAACAAATTTAAAATGAAGATTTCAAATCAATTCTTAACTTTTCTCGAGACCGCATACCGTTATTGAAGTTATTTTCCTTCTTAACCTTTCAACACTATGTAAAATACGGAAATAATAATAAAAATTTAAAGGAGTCTTAAGCTATTTCATTTGAGAAATTTTAAAAGCTTCAAACAAATCGTTCAAACAAAACTAAAATAGTGTTTCCTTGAGTTATCTAATAAATTCTATAATTTAATAAAATTTCTTCTTAAATGTTTAAAAAAAACTTATCTTTTTCATCTTCATATTTCATTTTAATTTTCAAATAAACTTACCCAATTTGATAGTCAGACTATATATCTATAGTTTTTGAAATATTTTCAATGAATTTGTCTTAGGTTTTCAATTCTAAATTTTTGAATTCCTAAAAAACATAATCTTGTTGCAACCCTTTAAAATTTAATTTCAAAGGTAAAATTTCTACCTTGTGTCCTTTGCAGGATCCAATACTTCAATTGACGTCGACGAAATATCCAGAGCTTGAAATTTTAAAAATTTAATAAATGCGGCTGAATATTTTCAAATGTTTAATTTATTTAAATTATCTTGAATCTTTTTTTGAATAGATCATTATTTTCTACTGAATCTTTGTAAATTTCGAAAAATGATTTGAAGTAGCAACTTCGAAGCTAAATTTTATTGCACAATGTCAACTAAACAAGTACCGTAATCCGGGGTAAGATTAATCACTTTTTTAAAAAATTTCGATTTTTTTTCTGTTAAGGGGAATGTGGCATGTTTCATATTTTTTAATCCAGTACTGGACTCTTATGAACGTAAAACATGGTTGCACAAATTTATTACACTACTTTGATTTTGATTTAAAAATCAATTTCGTTTTTTGTTTTGAAAATGATGCATTGGGGTAACATTGATCAGTCTCCATTTTGACGGTTTTAACGAGTTTCCTTGATCATAAAGGATACAAAACACCATCACAATATTTACAAATGCTAGTTTATCAATTGCTTCGGAAGTTCAGAACAAACTCAAATGATACAAAATTGAACACTTCCGGTGTCTCAAAGATATTTGTAACTTTTGGTCCAGTGAATTCTGAAATGAACAATGCTGAATTTTGGTATTTCTCGGTTTAGATTCCTTCGCTGTCCAAAAAAAATCGAGAACCTTAATGTGTTAAGGCCGAACAACAATTTAAATCGAAAAATGGTCGATGTTGCTGCATAAAATAAGGGGCTAAGTTTTTCAACATTACTGATTACTTATACATTTTTTTCTACAAAAAGTTATGAAATTTTGCATTCATAAAATTCCCTAGGCCCTCGTGCTATTCCTCTTTTTGATTTTCCTTCAAACTTTACCATTTGATAGGATTTTTAGCCTTTTGTTCTAGACTGGCTTACTCTTGGAAACTGCCCCTATTTTTAAAATATCAAAAATTTCCCTCAAAATACAACAAAAACTACACCATAGCTATACAATTACTAAGGAAAAAAATAGTTAAACTCACGCTTAAATCAACCTGCTGCTTCTAAACACTTTGATTTTCATCAGGAAGGGTGTTTGTTTCCGAGTCTGCGATAAAATAGATATTTCAAAATATTGAAACTAGATTTCAATTTAAATTTGAAATTTTCAAAAACAAACCCAATTTTCCTCAATTTGAAACTCAACATACAGGTTTTATAACTTAAAAAAAAGTATTTGCTTTGTGCTTTCAACATTTTCAAACAAAAACTTGGAATTCCTTTTTTATAGTTTGTAATTGATTATTCAAGAAATCACGCGTTTCCCTATCAGGCACCCTTGAAATAAAAGATTTTTTTTTCTTTTTATCCAAATGAAATCAATCATCAACTACCTTCATATGTGTTTATGAATTTTTCTAAGTTCAAAATGGGGTTTTTCTTATTAAAAGTTCACATTGCAAAGCGTGATTAATTTTTTTTATTCAAATCCAAGATCCTATAGCGGAATTTTTCCGATGCTTTAAATTCTGGTTTTAATCAAAATTTAAATTCGCATTCGTTTTCTGGCGTTTCAGAAATATTGATATCAGCTTTGTAAACTAGACCGATTATAATTTTTTTCAAGCGCAAGTAACATAATTTTAAATCATTTATCAGTGACTAACCGGAAATAGCATAGATTTGAAACTGTGGTTTTGAAAATTTTGATTTATTTTATCAGTAAAATTTATTATTTTTTGAGTTATGGTCATGAGTAACAAATGGTGTAAGAAATCAATTTCCCTGTCATTGTGTAATCTTGATATTATTATTATTTATTTCTAGCTTAATTTGAATTTCAAAACAAGAATTGGAGTTAGGTTTTCGGTCAGGGTGCGTTTTTTAACTCAAATTGTTTATGAGTTGGCTTTAAAGCGACACGTGTCTCCTTATATTAGGAAACATTGTGTCTAAAAATATGGACTGATTTGTTTTGGATAATTTTTCAAACGATTTGTAGCCAACATAAACTGCTTCATTGTGTAGAAGAAAATTTTAGTTTATATCCAATGGAGTTATTATGGAAAGCGAACAAAAACAGTCGCATATTAGTGAATCCACGTCACAAAAATTGAAACTTTTTTATTTTACGAGAAAACTTTGAAATTTTATAAACAAAAAGTCTTCTTCAAAATGATAACACAATTCTGAAATACTGAATTCTATAGAAATCGGTTGGAGTCCAGCTGAGTTACAACAGCGCGAATGGATGAATTAACGTCACAAAATTTGATTTGCTCTGAAAGCTGTCCGACAATCCAGATCGTAAGATTTTTATCAATTGAACATGATTTAGTTGATTTTGTAGTAAGTTCGTTATTTTCAAATAAAAAAAAATGAAATAAAAATAATTTTTTTTGATGAATCTTTAAATAAAAACTGTGAGAAACAGAAGAAATTCTAAATGTTGATTCCTCAAAATGTTGCTATTCATGTACCAGTTCAAATAAGGAAAAAGTTATTGAGAGATACTGAAAATTTATGATTGTACAAGTCAGAATAACAAAATATCACTTTTAAAAGTGGACTTAGAATTTGAAGGCTCTAATGAATAAATTGAATTTTCATGACGTGAATTCAGTCCACTATCCTGTTCTCTTTATACTAAAGTTGCCAGATTGTTCGGTTTTATCCGTGTTTTTCCAGATTTTGATTACAAAATTTGGGATCAGTCCAGTCTGGCCCGGTTACCCAGATTTCGTTGAAAAAAGCCCGGATATTTCCCGGATTTTTTCAATTTATTTGCCAAAACAAACGAAAAAAACAAATTTTGTAGTCGTTTTTTTATTTTTTATCTTGATTTTTGTTAAGTTTTTTCCAGGTTTTGACAAAATTTGCCCAGCTATTGCCCGGATTTTTGTGGTCAGTTTTAAAATCAAATGCCCGGATTTTACCAGGTTTTTTCTCAAAATTGCCTGGATTTGTCTGGCCTGGATACGGGCTGAAAAAAATCTGGCAACCATAGTTTATACTGAGTGAATTCACGTCACAACTTTGAAGAGACATAACTTTGTTTGTCGTTGTTCAATCGAGAAGCTCTGTAGATCAAATTGTGGATAATTATTTTTTCAACAAATTATTTCATAACACCGATATTCTATATCCAATTCTAGTCTGAATTTACGTCACAAAAGTAGTCGATCACAAACAACTTAAATTTTTATTTCTTGACCAAGTTTTATTCATTTTGAAGGAAAATCAATTTGCGACCGTTTGCTCAGAATGGGGGTAGGCTTAATAGCGGCATGTTATCTAAACATATGGGAAAATTGTGCCTGGTGCGAAACTTGATACAAATATTATTTTGTAATTGATTTTGGGAATGGTAAATTTTTTCATAAAAGATTCATCAAATGTATTTTTCAAGTGCAATTGGCTAATGGAACAACAAAAAACACATTTATTATAATAAATCATTCAATTTTTATTAAAACTACAGGAAATGATTCCACCTAAAACTGTTACGAGAGAGAAATCTATTGGCCAAATTCCACTCAACACCCAAACGTACATACCGATAGAAATACACACGTGGTCAAGGAAAACGATTTTGATAGCCGGCTCTGGAATAGTTTCGTTTCGATTTTGCCTTCCTGTTGAACGAGCAAAAAATGTGGCTGACCAAAAAATTTTCACAATATTTTCCGCATGACGAATCTACAACCTGGTCATGGAAACACCAGGTTGTAGATGTTTTTTTATTGCTATTTGCTGAACACACAAGTTTCCCACCAATAAATTGATCATCCAATCGGTGAGCATGCTGGCACCACAGATCTCAATTCGCGTCCGATTTGAAATCCAACAAATAGAAATTCTACAAATCTTTGCCGGAAGGCAGCTAGGAAATATCCGGAAAATCATCCGACTAAAACTATTCAGACCTGACATATTTAAAAATAAAACAAAGTATAGATTTTTATCGATTTTTGCTAGTTTCTATACATCCAGTCCAATCCAGATATGTAATTGTTAAATAGTCTGAGCTACAAAATACAAATGAAATTTTACCTTCACACATTCCTCTAGGCCCTCCAACTATTTCCATTTTCATTTTTTTCTTCAAAGTTAACCTTTTGATAAGGTTGCTATCCATTTGTCCAAAACGGGCCAACTCTTGGAAAATGTCCTTACTTTTTAAAAATCAAAAAAATTTCACTACATGACTATAAAAATAGTACTATAAATATACATATACAAAGGAAAAAAGTTGTTCTTTCACATTCAACAACCCATTCGGTTCTAAATATTTTTTGGTTTCATCAGGAGAGTTGTTTGTTTGCGAGCCTAGGAAAAAGTTGATATTTTAAGCTTTTGAAATTAAATTTTAACTTACAGAAAAAAAATTTCAATTGCAAACCAAATTTTGCCTATTTGACAATCAATTAATAGGCTTTCAAACGTAGAAAACAGTTTTCAAACATTCAAACTATAGACTGAGTAATTGATGATAATGTGCAAAAATTTATTGTTGGTCAAAGTTACCCCGTTTTACGGTACCTATTTTGCCGTGATATGCCTATGCCTATAATTAGAAATATTGATATTTTTTATGCTGCTAGCTTGTTGCCCTTTCTGTTATTCCTGTCCAATTCCTCATTCATAGAACGGAAGCTGAGATTTAGCTCAACTCAGCAAATTAATAAAAAAAAACCCTCTCGAAGGTTTTGGAATTTGAGAATGATAAAAACACCTTTTTATGACAAACATTTTTCAAGCTTTTAAATTTTAAATTTCATTTCAAATTAAAAACAACAGGGAAGATAAGGGCATAATTGCCACCTTAAGGGGGGTAGGGTCTAACACTTTCGAAAAATCGATTATTTTATTTTTTTCATTTTCTTCTTGTAAAACATTTCAAGAATGTTGTGTCAAATTTTCAAGTCAATAGAAACAAAACTGTAGAAATTATAGGCCCTTATCTCTTCTTATCTAATACTGCAAGAATTCGGCGCCAGAAACTTCAAACGCGTTTTTATCGAAAGCACATTTTTAAAGTCAGTGGACATCGTCATTTTAAAACTACTTCACCGATTCTTTTCAAATTTGAAACATATTTTTTACATATAAAATACCAAACCCCAACGATTTTCTTTTTTATCTTACTTTGGGGATATTTTACAGATAAAAAATGGGAAATTTTTTCGTGAAAAATCGTAGTTTTTACTTCAAACAGCCTCAAAAATTTCATAATTTTTTTTTAAGTTTAATAAAATCGTTGGGGTCCAGAAAAAACATCTATTAAAAATATTTTGCTCTGAATTTTTGACTTCAGATGATTCTGTGCTGAGATACAGTGTCCACGGCAAATCCTGTTTTCTAAAAGGCATCCTCGAAAGTGCTCCGTCACCGGCTCATTTTTCAATATTTTTCTACGAAAAAAATACTAAATGTTCTTTTAACAATGTTTTGTATAATGCAAATAATTTGAATACATTTGTTTGAACGATAGCTCTAAAAAAATTCGTGAAAATGGTGTTTTTTTTCACCCGTTAGACCCTACTCCCCCCTTAAGGAAAACGATTATTTAACCATAGAGAACAGCTATAATATGTGAATTACATCATTGTTCCGTGTTCAGGCACTCAAATAGTCCATTGGCTAATTGGATGAAACTTGAAAAAGTAGATAACAACGTTTAAAAATCCATTTCAAATTTTTATTGCCGAAACCTGAAGACCAGTCACTGTAAGGGCCAAATGAAACCCCCCTGGGGCAATATAAGCACCATTAAATGAGCCACGATGAGCGTTTTCTGCCGGGGAATCTAGCAGCGAATTCGCCTCGATGAAGTCAACTGAATAATAGAGCTACAGCTTCACTTGTTTCATCTGTCGAATTGGCCTATTGGTAAGGTGTCGAGGAGGTAATCAGTAGACTCGAGTTCGATTTCTGGTCAAGGTGATTTTTTTTCATTTCTCATTCATGATCTATGCATTTTGCGCTGAACGGTGAGGCGTAGATTCATCAAACAAAGCAATAACAAAATAATCTCGATCAGTTTGTAGAATTTAAAGAATTAACACATGCTCATACATTATGTTTCTGGTGTGTTGTTTGACGGATGATGCTACTAGCCGTATAATGAAACAATGAAAAAAATCAATCATGAATGGTATGTGAAAAAAAAATCCCCTTGAACAGGAATCGAACTCGAGTCTACTGATTACTTATCCAACACCTTACCAATAGGCCAATTCGACAGATGAAACAAGTCAAGCTGTAGCTCTATTATTCAGTTGACTTCATCGAGTTGAATTGGCTGCTAGAATATACGGCAGAAAACGCTCATCTTGCCCTGATTAATAGTGCTCTGTTTGCCCCAGGTCAACAAATTTAAGTATAAACGCGTTTAAAAAAGGATTAAAGTGAAAAATCAGAAATCTTATGATGGTGAAAAATGAGAAACCATGTGTAAATCATGTTGCAGTGTATACATTTCAGATGATTTAAAGGTCATAAAAGCTTATTTGGTGGGGCTCGAAAATCATAATATTTTCGTCACTTGAGAACCTAGCTGGTTAATATTTAATATTTCTGAAAAGATGGAAAGGATATTTCTTTTTTGGTGAAAAATTAATACTATAGGCAGTACGAAACATATCCTCATGAAAATTTGTTTAAGAAAATACGTACTTTTGTAGAAAAAAAAGGAGTGCTTTCTATGCCTTGGGTGCTTGTTATGCCCTTATCTCCCCTACAGGAGGGGTTGTGAAAGAAAAACAAGAAAAATATGCACTATATTTACTTTCTTAAGATGATTTTAAGATGAGATTAAGTTATTTGTGGTATGAATTTTGCCAAATCAGTCGAAATATTTTCCAAAAGTTAATAAAAATTGGTTGAATTGAGCAAAAACAACAACCAAAGAAAAAGCACTGATTGTGAAGTTGCCCTTGTGTCTATGTACTTTATGAAAAATTTCTCGAAAATATTTCTTTATCTTGAAAGAACAAAAGCTGTAATTTATAAGCTGCTCTAAATTTTTCAGCACAAAAAAAGCTTTGCTCTCAAAGGGTTCACTGGGTTTCACAGCATATTTCAAAATGTTCCATTTGTAATGATCCTTCCAATAAGTTTACATTTAAATGGTGTTGTACGATGTATAAAAAAAGCAGACGTCTCTTTCAATCTTTAAATCCAATATAAACTCATCGTATTTATCATTTCGGTTAAGTCTGATTTTTGTGCCAAACTGTAGAATATATTTAAACGATGAAAAGCACCCACAGATTTTCAAGACCAACGACTTTTTATTGCCTCCAAAATAACGAATTACTATTTCATCCAAATTTCGAAGAGCAACATTTTGAAAAAGATACGAGGAATCGTTTAATAAAGTTGTGATTTAATAAGGAGTTCACTGAATCAAAGCAAAGGAAAGATTCCATTTCATTCAACCACAGTATGAGAAATGATTCAAAAAGTTTAGGAATGCAAGATAGAATATTATCTTTTTTTTCCGGATTTGAAAATTGGATATTAAAAAGATTTTTTCCAGGATTTAGGTACTTCTCTGTGTTTAAAGAATTTGAAGAAAATCAGTTAGTTTAATCGCTAAGTTTTTGAAAAAAAAAACAAGGCGAGAGTCCACCCTGCTCCTTTAAAAGCATCAAGTTTTCTGAGTCCTTCGGAAATATTAACATAACCACTTTCATTGACTTGAATGTCACACGCTAAGTCTGGAATATATGAAAAATATGATCTATCACGGTCACTCTCAGTGAAAACAGTGTACACTTCTTGAAAAAAGGTAGCAAATAAGTCACAAATTTTCAGCGGATTATTTACAATACTATCATCTAAAGTCAACTTTGTTGGAAAGTTTTAATTTTTCATCTGCAATTTGGCCTAGCCAAAGAATGCTTTTGGGTTTTGTTTAAAATCTTTCTCAATTTCTGATTACAATTTTCGAAAAAGCATTTCGAACATGAATAAGGCTGTTTGCGAAAATTTATATAATTTTGATGGTTAGTGGAACATCTATCACTCCTGTAGGTTTTGTGAGCTTTTTGCTTATATTTTTTAAGTTTTTCAAATATTTCTTATACCAGACAGGGTGTTTAGAACTGTGAGACCGTCTTTAAATTTTTGAGGGTGTCCTCATGATTATTTAAAATAAGAGATATTTTAATTTCTTGTTGGCAACTGCCTCTAGTTATATTCTTCGCGTCAACATGGTTTTCTTCTTCAGTAATGATGGCTTAATTTTCATCATCACAACGATTCCAAAAAAAACTCTCTACCCTTTTCGAACCCAGTGGAAAACCACAGCTCTCTGCGTGTTGTAAGGCAAAACCTTTACCAGGGAGGAGGAAAATACAAACGCATCACCGCCACAGAAAATATTTACTCATAAACACATCAGTACACCCCTATCATCGTAAAGAAAAATTCCAAACTGTGTGGGACCAGCAAAGGATGTTGTGTATCTCAAAATAGCAAGAAGAGCCCGCATTTGGCGACTGGAGCTCCTTTCCTCTACCGAATGTTGGCGGAGCGTCGCAAGGAACTGCCGGATGTCGGAAAGCACGTTTTCGAATCTCGGCAGATAGCTCTTTATCTTTTTGTGTGCGGTTTCAAGATTGGTGATGAGCAGAAATGGGTTGGAGGTGACAAATTTCAATTTGCCTTTTTCCGGAGTTTAAAAGTTTATGTTAGTTATGATGATAGAGGTCTGGGATGGAAGTTTCTTCCCGTTTTGGTCGGCCGTTTGTTCCTTCTATTTTAGGATGCTGGTTTTCCGAAGATAAAATAAGGAGTCGATGGAACTTCCCAGGAAATAACCGACATCCTAATCAAGAAAATTAAACTCGACTAGGGAGCTCACATGAATATTCTTCATGTGTTGCAACCCTCGAAATTTACTCCTCTTTACTTTTCTCGGTCTCAAACCGAATCGAAACTAATTTGAATAAACGACGTCGAAAAACTGGCGCTAATTTAATCTGACACTTTTGGATGAGAGCTATTTAGAGTGCTGGGTATCCGATTCGGCAAAACGATTCCGTACCAACGTTTATTCTAAATTTCATGAATTTTTTGGTGGTTTCATTTCGCCCCGGTTGATGATGATTGCGCCGGAGTGAACGTCATCGGCAAAATTGAAATGCCAAGAGTTAAGTGAAAGTGGCATAGAGATGTTCGCTCTTTGTGTTTTTTCTTCTTTGAACTACCTTTACATCACAATACAAACATTTGTGTTTGGGGTAAAAATATTCTTTTCCGGAGTTAATTCCGTTTGTTTTAATCAGTCTGAGGAAATGTTTATTGAACGGAGTAAAATCATTAGTTTTTCATGTATGTATTTTAATTTTTGCCCCTAAATGTATGCACAAAAAGAAAAAAAATGTAATTATTATGAAGGTGTTTTGCATCCTTTATGACATGGAAAACTCTTTAAAACCGTCAAAATAGAGACTGATGAATTTTACCCCAAAGCATCCTAAACAGAGACGAAATCGATTTTTAAATCAAATTTAAAGAAGACTAATAAATTTCTGGAACCATGTTTTACGTTCATAGGAGTTCAGTACTCGGTCTAAAAATATGAAACATGCCAAATTCCCCTATAGAAAAAATAATCGAAAAATATTGTAAAAAAATTATCAATATTACCCCGGATCACGGTACGTTCTGACTGTCCGAACTGATGCCAACGAGATAGTTTTTCCATTGCCTGTTCGCAAACTTAACTGAAAATTTAAAGTCCTGAATGACATAAAATTGTTAAAACGACTAGAATCAAAACAAAAAATTCAAATCAATTAAAAAAACGTTAAAAATAACACACTGGCACACTGGCGGCGGTGGATAGTGGATCCGCTATTATAACAAGCTCAGTAGTTCGTCATCTCAAATTTGAGAACGTAAATTGCGGAACCAGATTAATTGCCAACATAACTTGCTAAATGAAAATCTAGACAATATGTTAATAACTCAATTCATCCCAAGCTTCCATATGTGAACCACTTCAGCTCATAATAAATACATATTAGCTCTCTCATAAAATAGCTTTTCTTCGGAGACAATTACGGCAAGTGCAAGGGAGTGAATGGCGAAAAAACTACATTATCCACTTTCAGCCTCGATACAGGGAATAGAAAAACTGATTAAAACTTTTAATTAAGTTCCAATATCATCTTCGCTGAAGCGCGTCGTTTCATCGAATGAAAGACGTTCGGCTTGGCCTTGGTTGAGCTCTCTCTGGAACAAATTTCAATGGGACACTTTCTTTCGGATTCAACCTCAAGATGAGCCTGGAGATTTTTTTCTGTATCCTTATTCCTAGCGCACTCAATCCCATAAGGTTACCTACATGCTTCGGTGACTTTTCCTGAGGACTACAGCGCCGACGAAAAGAGATCCCAGAAGGTAACTTACGCGATAACCCAACAATGATATGAAAAAAATAATAAACTTTTATTCCTCTATCCACCAAACACCCTTTAAGGAAGAAACGCGACTAAACTGGAAGAAGAAAAAAGGAGAAATGCTACATGCTTGAATGGAGCGAACCAAATTGGTTTATGAAATTGTTGCTGCAAAGTTATTATCCTCAGCGATACACATGAAGCTGCAGGGGGACCAACTCCTTGTTCCTATTATAACTTTCATAATTGCGTATTGTTGATTTTTATCTATTTAGTTTGATTCAATTTTCCATTAGCTTCCTCCAAACGGGCTGCGCGCTTTCGGTAGAAATCCATTTATCGAGGCAATCTTCCGCCTTGTTGTGTTGACTGTGAGTAGGAGGTAGGATTCCTACTGGGAGCATCGACGCTTCAATTCGTCTCCAGTTAGAAAAGGTACCAGCGAATGATGATGTGTCTCTTCAAGTTTGGTAATTGCATGACTACGAGTGGCAGTGTCTAATAGTATATCCACATTCGTCGAGAATAATGTTGTTGAAAAGATGGAAAACTTTCACTAGACATCCTGCCATCGTATCCTACAGGGGGCTCTAAGCTGAGTCGGGGATCGTCTCGTGAGACAAGCAAAACAACATCATATCTTGTGACAATTTAGTGTCAGATTTCTCGGCTCCATCGTGTCACTGCCGACAGGCTGCTTGGGCGGGATGGCAATCGAGAAAAAACTATAGCAAAGGTTGTATAGAAAAGATTATTTTTTTCGTTTCTGGGTAAAATGTTTGTATGTAAAATAATTTATTTACCTAAAAAATCTGCAAATTTTTAACGATAATCCAATATTATCTCAAACGTTTCGATCCCTACTTTCTCGCCCAGTCCAACTGTCTTTCTTTTATTCACGAACGCAAAGCTTCATTTTGATTCCTCAACGATCGCTAAAGGGTATAAAGGGTGTACTCGCACAAATGGATATAACTGAAGTTTTTATAACTGACCTTTAACTTTTATCGATATCTTAACTAGTTTTTTAAACTTCTGTTTACTTGTAATTTAAGCATAAAAAAATTAACATTGTGTGTGTGTGTGTTTTTTTTTTTTTGGTTACCCAGGTGGTAAATTCGAAGAAGGAATTTTACGAATTGATCCCAATGCACGTCGAGTGCCGTGTCTACATGGGAACAATGGGTAAACTCGTTATATACTCATCCGTATATACATATGCCCTAAACTCCACCTGGGGCGTCAGACTATTTCCCAAACCGGTACCTGCCTTAAGGCAATACTTCGGTTGGGGGTGTCTTATTCACGCATATGAGCTACTTTCGCAACACTCGCCAAGAAGTTCATATTTAAATTAAATATCATCCTGACCGCCCAAGATCATCTTCACGTTGTGATCCCACCGACTACGCTGATTGTTTTGCGTAGTTCATTTCATAGCTTCGGACTCTGCTTAGTAAAGTTAACTGTCGTGACTGGTAGATATCTCAACGACTAAATTTCCAGATTTCACTCTATAGCTGCTTCCATTTACTTCCGCAATTTCAAATTTTGATTCCACCTACGCCATGCTTTCTTTTCAAGCTCTCTCTATAGACTGGCCATACATGGCCCGCCTTCACGAAGCAATATACATTCGAGGCAGCGAATCCAAAAAACCAAACGAATGTCTCTCACTCATCTGCTGTTACATTCTTGAGGGAACCGAATTCAAAAGGCACAGCAAACCCGAGTCTCCTCGTTTCTGCCTGGATCGAATACCCGAGGTTTTTCTGCTGTTGCTATTATTGCACAGCAACCGCACGCAGACAGCTAGTGTTTTCGTTTTTTTCCTCCCCTCCCCTCCTTGCTCCATACGTTGCGGGCCTATGCAATGCAATAAGTTCGGTTGTTGTCGTTTTTGCCTCAACCTTTGCGGCGAGGTTGAAGATGTTCTCCTCAACGACAGCTATCGACTTGAGTCCATCAAATTCAATAACGTAAATGAGTATGTGTGCCTCTTCTTCTTCATGCATCATGTAGCAACCGAACGTTGAGAGAGTTCGTTCGGGGCAGCAAACGAATAGTGTCTCTCAGAGCAGATCCTCCTCATGGGGGGAGGTTTGAATGAATGTATATGTATCGTCTCCTGTATTACTATGCGAGGCCTCAAAGCGTGTATTTTGAGAGCCTCTGATGAGAAAATTGGTGAGGATTTCAATCACTGATGTCATCACACATCTTCTTCAACATGTTGTCGTTTCTGGTCCACAGGCGGCGAATATGTTGGCACGTCTCTTCAGATATTGGACAATAGAATACCACGTGTTCGGGTGTCTCGTCCACGTCACCGCTTGTTAGGCAGACCGGCGAGGTCGCATGTCCGAACCTGTGGTTATACTTCTTGAAGCATCCATGACCAGTCAGGAATTGCGTCATGTAGAAATCCACTTTGCCATGCTTTCTCTCCATCCACTCCTTGGTGTTGGGATCAAACGATGGGTTCACCTTCCTCTTTCTGAGTTGTCCCATAGCTGCTGCTAGTTGGCCATGGAGCTATTTCTGGCTCGTGTTCTCACGTTTTGCGTGCCTCTATTTTCGTAGTAATAGGAGTCCTCCGCCAACAAAACCGAGATGGGCATGACTCCCGCTACAACGCACGCAGCCTCCGACGAAACGGTGCGGTATGTACTGATGACCCGCAAATTCATTCGTCTCTGTACATGTTCAGCTTTTGCTGGTTACACTGCATGTTAAGACCAGATTTCCAGGCCGCCCCTCCATACCGAAGGATTGACGAAACTACACTCGAAACTATCCTTCGCTGACATCTTCGGATCCCCGAGTTGATCGCCATTATCCTCGTGAGTGCGACCGTTGCTGTTGCCGCCTTCTTGCATCCATATTTTCTCAACGTGGTTTTTAAAGCTGAGCCGGTCGTCAATCATCACACCCAAATATTCAAGCTCACGCTTTGAATCGATAGTGCATGATCCAACTGTAATCCTGCCTGTTTGCGGTGAAATCAGGTTGGATATCAGGATCATCTCGGTTTTGTGGTGAGCCAACTGCAAACTTTTGGAGTGCATCCAGCTCTCTACCGCTTCTACAGCCTCTGAAGCTGTTAGTTGGACGATTTCTGTAGAGTAACCCGTCGCTAGTAGCACGACGTCGTCCGCGAAACCAACCAACTTTACTCCCTCTGGCAGGCTCAATGTCAGCACCTCATCATACGTAATATTCCACACAACCGGGCCCAGTATCGACCCTTGCGGCACTCCAGCTGTAAAAGCCATTTCCTGAAATCCTTCGCTCGTCATGTATAGAAGCTTGCGGTTCTGGAAATAGCTTTCCACTAATTTGCACAGATATTTCGGTATTCTCATTTTTATAAGCGAAGAAGCAATCGCTGCCCAGCTGACAATATTGAAGGCGTTGCGCACGTCCAATGTTACTACCGCACAAAAACGGCCCCCTCTTCTCTTCTTGAGTCTGGCTTCATCAGCCGTTTCGATGACCGTTCGAATGGCGTCGACTGTGCATCGCCCTTTTTGAAAGCCGAATTGATTGTTGGACAATCCGCCTTCGCCCTCGGTGTACTGCTGGATACGATTCAAGATCACCTTTTCCAGAATCTTCTAAACCGTATCCAGTAAACATATTGGCCTGTATGCCGATGGGTTCCCCAATGGTTTTCCTGGTTTGGGCATCAGAACCAGCTTCTGCCGTTTCCAAATATCTGGAAACATTCTTTCCTCTATAAAAATTTGCAGTGACGATCGGAACATTTCGGGGAATTCCATAATCGCGGCCTTAACTGCAATGTTCGGGATACCATCTGGACCAGGAGCCTTTTCCAGTTGAAGAGATTTGGCGATGTCGCGCAGTTCTTCCAACGATATTAACTCCTCCTCGCTTGTATACCAGTCGTACGGGACTTGCGGCCAGCTATTGATAGCTCTCTCGTTATTTCCCTCAGTTTGTTGGGGCACATTTCAGGTGGTGTGCTACCGCTTTTGTTTTTTGCCATAACTATCCTGTAGGCATCGCCCCATGGTCGGTCATTGGCATCAAGACAAAGTTTCCTTAAACATGCCTTTTTACTCTCTTTAAGGGGGGGGGGGGGGGGGGGGTTGGGTCTAACGGGTAAAAAAAAACACCATTTTCACGATTTTTTTCTAGAGCTATCGTTTAAATAAATGTATTCAAATTTTTTGCATTATACAAAGCATTGTTAAAAGAACATTTAGTCATTTTATGGTAGAAAAATATTGAAAAATGACCCGATGATGGAGCACTTTCGAAGATGCCTTTTAGAAAACAGGATTTGCGGTGGACACTGTATCTCAGCACAGAATCATCTGAAGTCAAAAAATCAGAAAAATATTTTTAATAGATGTTTTTCTGGACCCCAACGTTTTTATTAACACTAAAAAAATTTTTATGAAATTTTTGTGGCTGTTTGAAGTAAAAACTACGATTTTTCACGAAAAAATCCGCCATTTTTTATCTGTAAAATCTCCCCAAAGTAAAAAAACAAAAAAAAAAAAAGAAAAACGTTGGGGTCTGGTATTTTATATGTAGAAAATATGTTCCAAATTTGAAAAGGATCGGATAAGTAGTTTTCAAATGACGATGTCCACGGACTTTAAAAATGTGCTTTCGAGAAAAACGCGTTTGAAGTTTCTGATCTTGCTTCTTTGCAGTATTAGATCGGAGGAGATAAAGGCCTATAACTTCTACAGTTTTGCTTCAATTGCCTTGAAAATTTGACACAACATTCTTGAAATGTTTTACAATAAGAAAATAAAAAAATAAAAAAATCGATTTTTTGAAAGTGTTAGACCCCCCCCCCCCCCCTTAATTGCCTTGCATAGGTCTCTTTTCGCATTTTTGAAAAACGGTCTACGCTCGTCTCTTTCCATTTGAGTTCGTGCTCTCAGCATGTTTCGTCTAGCGCGAAGGCAGCTGGCACGCAAATTCGCGATTTCATCAGTCCACCAATAAACTGGTGGTTGTGGGTTTCTACGATTAGCTCTCCTCGTCATTGCTGCGTCACAAGCACGTGTGAGTACTTTCGTCATGTTTTCCGCCGACAAGTTTGACAGGTTTTGCTCCCATTTCAAAAACTCGACAAAGACATTCCGGTCAAATTGTTTTGTCCTCCAGCGTCGTTCACCTCTCATTACCTCTCCTCTGACTGACTGTGCACTTTTACCCACACGATAACGAATCGCAAAGTGGTCACTATGAGTGTAGTCCTCGCTCACCCTCCAATTACTTGTCCATCTGGGACTAGCAAATGTGATATCTATAATGGATTCACGTCCTTCTCAATGGTAGGTTCTAGTATTACCAACGTTCGCCAGGCTACATTCAGCCTTGCAAATGCTTCAAGTAGATTCTGTCCTCTGGCGTTCGTAAGGGAACTACACGCATTGAAATCCCCAGCGATAATAACGGGGCTTCGGCCTGTGAGCAACTCGACTATTCTATCCATCGTAGCGCAAAACTTCTCCAAGGTCCACCTCGGGGAAGCGTAGCAGCTACAGAAGAAGATCCAATTGACTTTGGCTATCACGAAGCCTTCTTCATTCGATGTGACCACTTCTTGTATGGGAAACTTTCCTGTCACCCCTATTGCGGCCAGATTAGCACTATCGGTCACCCATTTTGTGCCATTCAGGGCTCTATAATAGGGTTCTGCTACTAACGCTATGTCTAGCTTCTCTTCCACCGCAATCTGTCGCAGAAGCTGTTGTGCTTCGTGACAGTGGTTGGGGTTGATTTGGATTACTTCCAAGCCCTTGGTATCGCTGCTAGCGCCTTTTGGTACGCAGAACACCTTGGGTTGCCAGTTACATGGTCACCAGAGCAAATAAGACACTTCGCCGGCTTACTGCAGCTAGCCGCTATGTGACCAGATTCTCCGCACCCCCTGCATAATCCTCGTCTGTCAACTTCCTTGCAGTCAAACGACTTGTGGCCGTACTCCATGCCTCAAAAGCATACCTCTGGTTGCTGGGAGATGGCTTTCTGACAAACTGACAATCCAACCTTTAGCCGCCTGCACTCAAGTGCTGCGTTGGCTGCTATCACTGGAACTCTAACAATTCCAACCTGTGTACCAGATTTGGGAGGACCCTCTCTCAATCGGATCGAGATCTGATCTTTGCCGATCTAACACTGGTCGACTAGTGCTGTCCTGATTTCATCTTCTGTTGTAATTTCATCGAGGTTTTTGATACGGATGGTCACTTCGTGACATAGCGCACACACTTCCGCCTTCTCGCCTAGAATTTTCTCTACTAGCACCTTGAAGGGTGCACTCTTTGTTGCTGAACTTCGTTTCAACTCGAGGATCATCACGCTGGAATGAGTTCGACGGATCCTCCTTTCGTTTTCACCTAATCCAACAAGCTTGTCATCGGTCCGCATCTGACGAAACACGTCAGCGTACGTACCCTCTGGTGCCTTAACTACGAATTACGATAGCTTCACCTTTTCCCCTTACTTGGCATTGCTGCTTCTTGGCTTTGGGTTTGTTTTCATAGCTCTCTCCTTATGGTGTTTACGCGTCACTGTCTGCCATTCGGAGGATGCTCTCTTGTAGGTCCTGTCGTCCTTGCCTTCTGATTGGCTAGGGTCCTGTGGAACTATCGGGTCACGGGCCCTCTTCCTTAGGATGCCAGGTCTTGGATCACCTGGCGACCCTCTTTTCCTCTTTACACTCTTAGAGTTTCGTGGAGTAATGAGCTCATTCCTCAGTGTGTAAACGAATGCATTGATCTGCTTCGGTCGACTGATATTCACCTAAGAGGGTTTCTCCGCCACTGTTTCTATACTAGTAGTACTGCCATTGAGCGCACTTACCATCTCTAGGACTGCTTTGTTTGCCTCTGAAAGAAAGCCATAGTCTTTACTAGCTTGTCCTTGACCTCCTTATGAATGTTTTGCTTGCTCAAAACCAATTGGCTTTCGCGAAGAAATTTCCTCTTTTTCCTCCTACCAAGCTACCTAGCTGGAGATCGCCGTGAACTCCTACCACCGAACGAATTAGGGCTTGCACCCTTCTCCGCACTTTCCTCCTTCTTTCTATTATCCTTATTAGTATTATACGGTCGACTGCGTCAGTGCCCTGCTTAAGCGCAGCAAGGACTGCAATACTGTGGGTGAAAGTGAACTGCCGGACAGGCAGTTCGGTTTTCGGAAAGGGAAATCTACGGTGAACGCCATCCGAATGGTGACAGAGTACGCGAAGCGCGCATATAAAAAGAAGCGGACAGGTGTTCGTCACTGCGCCATTGGGACGATCGACGTTAAAAATGCCTTCAACAATGCCGGCTGGGAAGCGATTGCCAAAGCGCTTTACAAGATGCGTGTTCCCAATACCCTCTGCAGGATAATAGGAAGCTTCTTCGAAAATCGAGTCCTGGCGTACGAAACCGAAACTGGGTTACGATCTACTGCCCTAACAGTGGGTGTTCCACAGGGTTCCATACTCGGACCTGTGCTTTGGAATGCCATGTATAATAATGTGTTAACGCTTAAACTACCATCAAGCGTGCAGATAGTCGGATTTGCTGACGATATCGTGCTCATGATCACTGGCGAAACAATCTAGGAGGTAGAAGACCTTGCAACGGTGGGCGTAAAAAAGGCTGGCATCTGGATGGAGGGAGTTAAGCTTCAGATAGCTCACCATAAAACCGAAGTTCTGTTCGCGACCAATAAAAGAGTTGTGCCGCACATGGAGATTACTGTTGGAGGGTACAAGATATCTTCGAAACAGCATGCTGAAATACCTTGGAGTAATGAATGGTCGAAAATCGCCTAAGTTTTGGTGCGCATGTCAAATACTGTTGTGAAAGTGCATCGAAAAACATAGATTCATTGGCCTATATTTCACCGAACTGCCATGGTCCAAAGAGTAGCAAGAGACGTCTCCTTGCGAGCGTAGCACTGTCGAAACTACGATACGGAGGAGCAGCCTGGAGCTCCGCGATAGAGGTAGAGCGCAACTGATCCAAATTACAGAGCACACATCGGCTGAAAGCCATGCGAGTTTCCTGTGCGTACAGGACCATATCAACAGGTGCAGCTTTTGTAATCGTGGGCATGATTCCCATCGACATAATTCTGGCGGGGGATATGGAGTGTTATAAAGCAAGAGCTGTTATTTAGAGGAGTGCGTAAAATTCAACGAGCAGCGTCAATACTCAAGTGGCAGGAGCAATGGGACGCATCGAACAACGCAAGATGGACGCATAAGGCTAATCCCCCGACTTTCAGACTGGGTAAATTGGAAGTATGGAGAGGTCAACTTCTACCTGACGCAGTTCCTTTCGAGTCATGGGAGCTTTAAGCAATATCTTCATCGGTTTAAGCTTATCAGCTCTCCTTATTGCCCGGAATGCGTAGATACGGAGGAATCGGTAGAACATGCTCTCTTTGTCTGCCCCAGGTTCATTTCAAGGCGTCAACAACTTCAAAATTTGAACGTTGAAAACATTGTGAGTGAAATGTGTCGCGACAAAAAGTCGTGGCATACTATAGTCGACGAAATCTCACAAATCATGCGCGATCAGATAAGAATCAGAAAAGATGATGAACGGAGAGAGCGAAATAGTCAACCAAATTTGACAAGCTAATGGAAGGTCTTGGGCCTCGTATGACACTTCAATTCAAAAGCAATGTGATCTCAGGGCGCTATATTACCCTAGTCTCTACTCATATGTGTGGTGGAACTTAAGGTCTCACGTACTCAGCTACGATCTTTCATGCAGCAAAAGGAAGCGGAGATACCATTCGGGATGGTCGCGACGGGATTCTAGCTTGGTAGTTTCTCAATCGGCCATTTCTTGGTGGTTGGAAATCCTGCGGGAGTGGTTGCTGTGACGGGCGTAAGTTACTATGAAAGCGTTACCTAACCGGCACACGTCTCGGGGTCTTCCGTACCCATCTGAAGTTGGCGATAGAGAAAAAAGGAGATGGAGGAAAAATAATAAAGAGGATAAAGGAGAACGATGATCAAAGAGAAAGACCAAAATTGAGAAAGAGGAGAAGGAAAAGGGTGAGATGTATAAGTGCATGAGCACAGCCTACCCCTTGATGTAGTATCATAGGGTGAAACCAAAGGGCACATCTGGCACACGAAGCCCAAGGTGGTTTTAGTGGGACGAACCCACTCACGGCAGCAAACACCCGGCTGTTATGGTTTGAGGTCGAATTTCCATCTTGTGCAAAAAACTGTGGGGTTTGTTCTGGTACCCCACAGGCTACCGTTATCGACTGACACATTTATCACCAGATCCCGGCAACGTTACAGGATTTGTCTATGTATCGATTTGTCTATGTATGTGTATTTGTCAGCACACCTTGGCTCCTTGAATTGTTTCTTTCCAATTGGTCCGATAGAGCATTCCGTTCCGTTTGCTATGTGACCCAGGGGTAGTTTTCTTGGGCCGCTACACCACGAATGTGTGTGTGTTTTTTTGTCACCCTGGTGGTAAATTCGAAGAGAGAATTTTACGAATTGGTACCAAGGCACGTCGAGTAACCGTGTCTCCCCAGAACTTATCTGGGCCCTGGAACCAAATGGGTCGACTCATATATACTCATCCCATCCGTATATACATAGGCCTTAACTCAGACTGGGGCCTCAAACCATAATCCAAACGGGTAACTGTCCTTAGGCAATACTTCGGAAGGGAGGCCTTATTAGGTACAGTTGAAAGATACCTGCGGATCGGGAGCTCGAAAAAAGCGAGATGAACTACTTCGGTCACACCTGTCATGGTGGAGGATGTGCCTCTAAATCGAAATATTTCAACATATCGGCCGAAGCTTCGGTTGAACGCTGAAAGATAAACTTCAGAAATTGCCGTAGATTCGAAATTCGAAGAGTTCGAGACCTTTGGATGAGGCCGGAGAACAAATGAAAGCGCAAATGCGCTGTTGGAGAAGGTCGCGGAAGGATTTTTGTCGGACCTTAATTTGATTGATTCTCCTGTCTGGAGTGTTTTGGAGTTCGAGATATTCTTTTAAACCATAACGTTGTCGAAGTTCTCAAGTGACATCTAGCGGCGGCCTGTAATAAAATACTACAAGAGCCATTTTTATCGAGCACACCCTGTGGATACAGCCCAACAGTTCTGCGATGCACCGCTGCTGCTCTAGCCCAGTAGCCGAGTGCTTCGAGTCTTCATATTTTTATTATTTCTTCCCTAACGAACAGGAGAGCTCACTCACCCACTCACCCTTTCACACAGCCAGGAAAATGGCTGAGCGCAAATCACAAATATAGCTCATAAATCATCATTAATGTGAAAAATATCATCTATTCATTGCGCTACTGTTGCAATCAACGGGAAGCAGAGCACAACCAGGCCGTCATGAGCTCAACCGGATGGATGGTGTCGTCGTCATCGTCGTCGAGGAAAAGAGATTTCTCTTTTCGGTTCTAATGTCCTCCTGGGGGGGAAGCCTTCTTGGCGGGTGCGTTTTTTTCCTTAGTTTTCTGACGCCTTTTCGCCGTCCTACCCTCATGATGTGGAATTGCAGCGGAACCGAAGCCTTCGAAATTAATAGCCACACTGACAGTGTGCTGTTGACTGAGTTCGCTAAAGTGGGACGGCAATTTATTCACATGAGTGATGGTGATTTGTTTAAATTGTACACAGTGTCTTCAACGAGTTAAGTATGTTCACACTGATAAATAAGGAACGGGGGGAGGTGTTGAGTTGGAAAAAACATCGGGCGCTGGATGACGTCTTGGTTTTGCCCGGGGTTGATGTAAATCATCGATTTGAATATATCAATAATAGGACAATATTTTTCATCGTGAAAAGCGAAGAAGTTTCTTCAAAATAATTATATGCCCGACATTCATTGATAATGTATACCGTATTATTTATTGAAACGCGATATCTATTTCAATTTATTGCAGGTATCCAATTTTGTTTTAGGGGTCCACAAATGAAGTCGTCCATATTACCTGTTTGCAGTTTTTACGAAATTAACGTTATTATGCATTGGATTGAGATGAAAATTGGCACACGGATGTTTTCAGAGAAGACATTAAACTTCAGTTATCAAATTGTATGCAAGGGACCGGCACAAGGGGTCGTCCATGTTAACTGTTTTACTATATTAACCTTATAATACATCGGATTGGGATCAGAAAAAAACAACACACAGAGTTTTACTAGGACGAGTAATTTCTCGTATCAAATTATGGGTCAGTAGTCGTCCATATTAACAGCTCTCTGTTTTTGCGATATTGACAATATTAAGCTATGGATTGGTTTGACTTTCTGGGAAAAACATCTATTTCCCAGAAAGTAGATTTTCGGCCAAAAAAATTTTTGGAGATAACATCAGATCTCGACGATTTATAGCGCTTAAGTTATCTAGCGGATAGGCTGGCACGAGTCTGGTAACCCAGGCGTACTGGGTTCGATCCCCGGTTTATTGGCAAGAAAACTTTTCGGTTCAAATCCCATATCCCATATACTCATGTACCTGTATTTTGATGCCATTGGCATCAAAATTAAAATCTCGATATTCCGAATTTGCTTTGGTCTCCCCTTTGGTGATTTTTGAAATTTTAATCGATTTTGGCCAATTTTTATTTTAGAAACACCAAATAAAGGTTTTATGCATTTTTAAACATTTTGGCAAAATATCATAATTTTTATTTTTCATGAGCGCTGAGGTGGTCTAGCGGATAGGCTGGCGCGAGTCTGGTAACCCAGGCGTGCTGGGTTCGATTTCCGGTATCGGCAAGAAAACTTTTGATTTTGAATCCCATAAGTTGCCGACAGGTAAGGTGTGTTTCATTCATTAGTAATAACTATATAATAAATATTTCAGAGTTAATGCATCTGGGGTTAATCTGAAGAGACTATTACAAGCGGAGTGGATTGCCAACCATTGTAGGTCTCTGAAGGTTGGATGACTTCCCTCGACGAACCATCGGCCGTAGACCCTAGAAGAAATTCGAAAGGCCAAGCCACACAGACATAGGCTGGGCCATGCTACCGATGAGGGAACCATACATACAAAAATATGATAATTTTTTTTCGATTTCCTCGGATCCTTCCTTTGGTGATTTTTGAGGAGAAATAAACCGAAACTTAGTGCGTTTTGAGGCACCTCAAAATCGAGTCCGATTGAGCAGAAATGTTGTACAGGTCAATTTTTCAGGCCAATCTACAAAATTTATATGAACGTTTTCCGAAATGAATCATTTGGCTGCCACCTTATTCAACTTTTTGGTAATAATTGCGTTGTAAAGCAATGGTTCGAGACGAAAATAAATAGATGGGGAGTCCTGAGACGGTCAATTGACTCCTGATTTCAAAATTTGTATCAAACGCTAGAAAAAGGGGTTGTCCATTTAAACTGTATTTTTTTTTGTGATAACTGCGTAACTATGCATCGGATCGAAATGAAAAATTATAAGCGTGAAATTAAAGTTAAATGAAAAATCGAGACGGGCATCCTCGATTGAAAATTTTTATCGAACGATAGAAAAAAGAACCGTCCTCATTAACTTTCCTGCAATTTCCTCAAAACAGTGTATGTAGATCAACACTTTTTTGGAGAAACAAGCGAAACCCTAACCTCTCTCTCCGAGATGTCGCAAATAAGCTGGGTGTATCGTCTACAACCGTGCATCGAGCCAAAAAACGAGCCGGACTATCGACTTACAAGAAGGTAGTGACTCCAAATCGCGATGATAAACAAAATACGACGGCCACATCGCGATCCCGGAGGCTGTACACGACGATGCTGACAATGTTTGACTGCGTAGTAATGGACGACGAAACCTACGTCAAAGCCGACTACAAGCAGCTTCCGGGACAGGAGTAGTAGCAGATATTTTCAAGCACAAGAAACTGTCAAAGTTCGCGAAGAAATATCTGGTTTGGCAAGCCATCTGTACCTGTGGCTTGAAAAGCAGCATTTTCATAGCTCCCGGGACTGTCAACCAAGAAATTTACGTAAAAGAGTGTTTGAATAAACGTCTGCTGCCTTTCCTCAAGAAACACGGTTGTTCCGTACTGTTTTGGTCGGATTCGGCATCTTGCCATTACGGTAAAAAGGCCATGGAGTGGTACGCCGCCAACAACGTGCAGGTGCTTCCCAAGGACAAGAACCCTCCCAACACGCCAGAGCTCCGCCCAATTGAGAAATACTGGGCTATTGTCAAGCGGAACCTAAAGAAGACCAAAAAAACTGCTAAGGACGAGCAGCAGTTCAAGGCAAACTGGCTTTCTGCGGCGAAGAAGGTGGACAAGGTGGCTGTACAAAATCTGATGGCAGGGGTTAAGCGTAAGGACCGGAAATTCGGATTTAGAAAAGCGGAAGCCTAACTGAATATTTTTCCTGAATTTTATACTGATTAAACTTGAAAAAGAAACTTAATTTGATTTTTTAAATAAACGATTTCACCGATTTACACGCGTTTTCCCTTGACCAAATTTTTACCGTTTCACCCTTTAGAACCCAATACCTTGAAATATATTTAAGTTGTGTCTAGTTATAAGTTTATTTAAAAAGTCAAACGAATCACTCATTTTCAACAAATGGTCCTTCAAAATGCAAAATTTTTACATACTGCTGTATTTCAATAGCACCAGCAAAACTTGTTTGCTTTTCTAATACTTTGTATGAATTTCTATGAAAATCGCTTTCAAAAGTATGAGATGCATTAAGTTTTATGTTGCTTTAGTAGCAAGCCCCTTGTTTTAGAAGTTGGAAACGCCACTTGTTGCTACAAGTCACCTTTTCTTGGCAAAACTTGCCTGCATACCAAATTTCTTAAACATCCTATACAATTTTCCGTTTTCAATTAATTTTGTTTGGAACTCCCGTTTCAAAAATGGGAAGGGTCATTCTGTAAATGGAATTAAGTTTTAGTGTCACCTACACCCATAGAAGAGGTTGCAAAAATCAAATGCCAATTTAGCGAATCTCTGTGCTGAAAATGCACTGAAAAGTGTACTATGTCAAAGATGATATGTTTCAAAAGGCACCACTGGCAGAAGGAACCTAGCTCCCAGGCAAAATGATTCATGGCCACTACATTCAAGCGGACCTAGAAAACATTTTATGAGACTTTCATCCTATTGGATAATTCATCCTAGAAACAAGAAAATAAAAAAAAATCCACAGTGCCGTAGGAAAGTGACAATCGAACTCAAAACGTCTTGCCAATCCAACTTCTTAACCAGTGTACTACTTGAGCTTAACCCTTCGTTTCATGAAGTAACTAATTTGCAGCAATTAATGTATGAAAAAATGGAAAAATCGTATTTTATTTAAAATTTTTTTTTCTTGATGACCAACAAGTACTTGTGCTCCACGAAGTATTGCATTAAAAAAAGTAATGCAATATCTCGCTAGGCACCCAGCAGTGGTGTCAATTGAATTTAATGTTTATCTATGCCAAAAGACATACACCTATTAAAATGCAAATAACTTTTTTGTCTAAAAAGATACGAAGTTATGATGTTCGATAAAGTTGTTTAGCGGAAAATTTTCTTTCGAGAATTGATAATTTGGCACAAAATCCATTAGCAGGCTCGGCTGCACAGAAGAAACAAAAATGATGTTGATTTTTCAGTACAAAATATTCAATTTTCCCATACAAACATAAAAGTTCAAATTTACTCATGTAAACGTTACTTGAAAATTCTGCAAAAAATCATGGATGAGTTTTGGACCAAAACGAAGCTTTTAAGACCCCAGGGTTTGAGAAATTTCAAAATGACCTAAAATCGACTCAGTCTAAATAAGATAATGCATGTAAATCACTAGCAATTGCGTTTCGTATTTTCGAGCAGTTACATCGATTGACCATAATATTTTTATCCGGGATCAGATGTATAGTAAATGTTTCTTTGTGTGTTTGCATTCCAAGTGAATCAGATGCCCATAAATTATGCCTTGCAATTGCTAGTTTCTTATTCATATCAACTATTGATTCGGACGAGACAATGCATGTAGGAATATTGTAATTTTCGTCGACACTCATTTAGCTGAGGATAATAAGAAGTCGCCAGGCCCTGAAATTAGCCAGAAATTAGCAGAAGATTGCACTGGGCAACATTAAACTCAGGATTGAACCATCAATGCATAGCTAAGTTTGATTGAATATCGTAAGCCTGAATTATGGGCACCGAAGCGAATAAAGCTATATTTTCAAGAAATGATACCTACAAAGTTGCTACTAACTCCACTAAGCACCGCCTTCGAAGGGATATTCAAATGTACGGAATTGATGTATGGATTATGTGGGGATGTGAGTGTGTAGGGGGTGATTGCGATCACACGAAGCCATTACTGACCGCCTCGCCCGGTACCATATGTTGGTAATCGCGATAATAGACGGTTTAGTTCGGCATGCGGCATCCCACCGAAAACAGACTGGCCAAAAACCACCATCACCAAGTGTAGAAACCATAAACCGATGTAACCCACATGCTCGCTTCCATACAAATAATACGGGGAACAGGGTTTGGCGCCACAGCAGACATTGGATGGGTGTTATCCGTGTGAACTTTAACGGAAAATGCGGCCAAAGTTGGGGGTGAGTTCTCTTCTGGTGATACCGGCAACGCGAACGGTTTCGGCTGATTGGTTGCTCTGCTGTGCTGGTTTCAGATGGATGCGCCCCAGCCAGTGTTGCTAAAACGGAAGATGATGGGGTACAATTTACGACCGCTGTACGGTTGAAAGCTGTATTTATGGTCTCGGGTGCTTCCCGATTGACTACCGCGTTTAAGCTTCCCGTCAGCATCGACGGCAGGCGATGGCTTGGAGATTGTGCCGTTCTGGGCCAAACGACTCGATTTGGTATATGGGTTTGCTCAACTGACGAACTAGTTGGTTTGGTTGAGTTATGTGGCACCCTCGAACAGTATCTTACTTACTTAGGACTTCTCGCGAAGATTTGATTACCTTCTAGCCTGAATGCGGAAGCTGCTGGCATAAACTCTGTTCGGGAGCGATTATCTTTTGCCAATCTTTCGGAAGGCGAACTTCATGATGTAGTCATTAGTCGGTTGGAATTTACTGGCTAGGTTAATTTATATGAGATTTAGGCGGCACCCACGAAAACACGATAATATAAACTCATAGCTTAGTCGAACAACTTAGCTAATTGCGGTATGGATAAGTTTAATGGTTGTATGTTGTTTTGCTATCCTAAGTATGTAAGGTAGATCTAGAATAGAAAAAAAAAGTTTCACTAGGGCATTCTTCAAGACGACCAAAGACAATTTTATTTTATTTTGGAAATTCGAAAAGGGGGAGAAAAAAAAGAAATTTATATGATATTTGTTTCAGCCTTATGTACGTAGATCATCTTTTCGTCATCATTTCTGTTTAACCTTCCAAAGCTGTTCGGGTCAATATGACCCGTAATGCACACTCAGATCATCTGTATCTTCATTCCAATATACTGGAAAACTGAGACTTGCAAAAAACCCGATGAGAGTAATAAATAAAGTTTGCATCCGAAAGGTTACAAGAGAAAAAAAACAAATTGTGGAAGATGGGAGTTTTAAAACATTTTGTATGATTGATATAATTGAAATTTTCGATAATAAACCACTTGAAATACGGGTTTTGTGCATTGATATAGCATGCAAGTTTATTTCAATCAAGCTTTCATGCAACTTATTCAAATTTATGAGTTTTCTGCACAATTATTTTTATTACCTTATTATATTAATATCCTTGCGCTTGATTGATTGTTTCTTAGATCTGCTGTTGCATCAGTCTCTTTTTATAAGTGACTCGTATTCGAATTTAATAAAGAAGGATTTATTTCTAATTGACTAAAAGTTTTATAATCATTTACATATTTTACTTGCGGATTAATATTCATAAGCCTTTCCAAATTTTCTATCACCAAAGGATTCATAGTTTCACTTCGAATTAGGAAACGTAGCGATAAATCGTAGAACCGATTTTTTAACGGCATAACTCCCGCCAGTACTTCGAGACACATCGTATGTGTCGACTGCATACAACCCATGGCAATACGCAAACAACGATACTGTATTCGTTCTAGTTTAATCAAGTGGGTTTGCGCGGCGGACCCAAAGCAAAAGCTTCCGTATTCTATGACCGACAGTATCGTTGTTTGGTATAACCTGATGAGGTCCTGTGGATGAGCACCCCACCAGGTTCCAGTAATCGTTCGAAGAAAATTGATTCTCTATCGGCATTTTTGTGTCAAGTACCTAATATGTTTTCCCCAGAGGCATTTAGAGTCGAACCAGACACCCAAATATTTAAAACTAAGAGATTGAGTTAGAGTTCTACCCATCATAAGGAGCTCTATTTGAGGAGGGGAATGCTTCCTTGAAAAAACTACTAACTCGGTTTTACTAGGCGAAAACTCGATGCCTAGATTCCTGGCCCAGTGTGATAAATTATTTAGAGTTTCTTGTAACGGAGGTTTAATTTGAGTGCCTTTTCTACCTGTGATATGAACAACACAGTCATCCGCAAGCTGTCTTAGCGTGCAATTTTGTGCCATACAAGCATCGATTTCTCGGACATAAAAGTTGTATAGCAGGGGGCTTAAACATGAGCCTTGGGGTAGACCCATGTAACTAATTCGTTCAACTTTGGTTTCTCCATGACTAAAATGCATGATTTTTTCAGACAACAGGTTATATAGAAAATTGTTCAATATTGGTGAAAGTCCGCAAGAGTTAAGATTACTAGATAGCACTTCTATGGACACCGAATCGAATGCCCCTTTGATGTCCAGAAATACTGCCCCCATCTGCTCTTTTTGGGCAAACGCCAATTGAATGTCTGATGAAAGTAATGCTAGACAGTCGTTCGTACCCTTGCCTCTACGGAATCCAAATTGTGTACTTGACAACAGATTGTTTGATTCAACCCATTTATCCAGCCGAAAGAGAATCATTTTTTCGAGCAATTTCCGGAGACAAGAGAGCATTGCAATCGGCCTATACGAGTTGTAATCAGAAACTGGTTTTCCCGGTTTTTGGATGGCGATGACTTTCACTTGTCTCCAGTTATGCGGAACAATGTTCATCTCTAAACATTTATTGAATAAATTCAACAGGCGTTTCTTAGCGGTATCTGGCAGGTTCTTCAACAAGTTGAATTTGATTCTGTCCAGTCCGGGAGCAGAATTGTTACAAGACCAGAGCGCAAGTGAAAGTTCGACCATCGAGAATTGATCCTCC
The DNA here is from genome assembly GCF_029784155.1 of Uranotaenia lowii. Lineage (NCBI taxonomy): Eukaryota > Metazoa > Arthropoda > Insecta > Diptera > Culicidae > Uranotaenia > Uranotaenia lowii. The sequence goes on from NC_073692.1 coordinate 325,376,143, forward strand.
GTTTCGGTACTATTCTCTGTATTCCGAAATATTTTCTGTGTTGGTACTGCGTCCGGACAGACCTTTTTCGCGAACTGTGTCAGCCATCGACTCGAGCTTTCCTCACTTTCGTTCGAAGGTGTGTAATTTCGCATGTTTCGTGCCGTTTTCCAAAGCGTGTGCAGAGACGTTTCTCGAGATAACCCATCCACGAATCGCCGCCAGTACCCACGTTTCTTGCCCCTGATCAAGTTCTTGAACTTGCGTTCCAAGGCTAGGTAACGTTGGAATTTTTCTGGCAATCCGGTTCTGCGAAACTCAACAAACGCCTTGCACTTTTCTCCTCGTGCACGTGAGCAGTCTCCATCCCACCACGGAGTGGGAGGCCGTTTCTGTATCGTCGAATGGTCATTCCGTCTGACCTGTGCCCCGATTGCACAGTCCACAATTGTCCCGGAAATAAAACTGTACTCTGCCTCCGGAGGCAGTTCTTCCATTGAGTCGATGGCTTCAATGACACCTGATGCATACTTTTTCCAATCTATATTCTTTGTGAGGTCATAAGGAATATTGATCTCTTCGGGTGGACTACGACCACTGCTGATAGAAATATTGATAGGCAAATGATCGCTTCCCTGAGGGTCTTGGATTACCTTCCACGTACAATCCAAGCTCAGAGAGGAAGAAGCTAAAGAAAGGTCTAAAATACTATGCTGTGATTGGGATCCATTAATTCGGGTCACTTCCCCATTGTTTAAGACAGTCATGTTGAAGTCGTCGCACAGCTCATATATCATGTTAGCACGATCATCATCACGTGAGCTACCCCAGCCCACGCCATGGGAGTTGAAGTCTCCCAGAACTAGTCGGGGTTCTGGAAGAAGTGAAATAATATTCGCCAATTGGTTCCCGCTCACGCTTGAATTTGGCGGAATATATACCGAGGCTAGGCAAAGGTCTTGGCCTTTAATTCTAGCTTGGCAACTGACGACTTCAATACCTGGAGATGGTTGTAGTGGAATACGATAGAAAGAGTGGCATTTCTTGATCCCCAAAAGAACACCACCCCCTCTTTGTCCATCTCGATCCAGGCGAATAATATTGTGGCTATGGAAGTTAAAATCTGTGTTTGGAGAGAGCCAAGTTTCGCATAAAGCGAACACATCACAATTCAAATTGTGTACCAATACTTTAAAGGAGTCTAATTTTGGTAAAATACTTCTGCAGTTCCATTGCAATACAGAAACAATTTCTCTTACCTCAGTGGACGAGTTATTCATCAAAAGAAATTGCTTCTGCGATGAGGGTCATAGAGAGAGCTTTCTTTTTCAAGACTTCTCTCAAAAGTGGGACAAACATATTAATCATAGTCCTCCATCCTGCTGGTACGCTGAAAAATTCTAGGATGAACGCAACAATTTCCGAAAATTTCATCTTACCATCAGCCGAAAAGCTGGGCAAACTGTTCGACGGATCAGGTGCAGTTTCACTGGGAATTGTTGCATTCCTGTTTACTACTGATGGTCCTGAATTCTGAAGGGAAGTCTGGGGTTTTGACTTACCAGAAAGTGGAGGGAAGTCCTTCGGGGACGGATTAAAACCCGGAGGTCTCTGAATAGGAGGGGTAGAATAACTATTTCCACTTTGAGGATTTTTTGTTTTATTAACTTTGCTGGCAGCTGATCGGGGTTGTGTGTTAGTTGTGCGTTTCCTTTTTGGAGCCTGTGAAACATTTTTTCTAACAAATGGCCCAGCTGATGTTCCTTCACATGGATCCTCCCCTTCGGATTCATACTCGCTTAGAAGGCCAAACTGGTTCTCTGAGACGATTGGCAAAGACTTCATCAGCATGTCTCTAGGGGAAAAGTTCATATAACGCCCCATGTGGCTAATACGCGCCACCCTTGTTTTGAAGAATCTGAAACATTTTAAGCCTGCAAAATAATACCAATTTGTTTTAAATTCTGTGATTGGTAATGGCAAGTATGAATTTTTCCTTAAAATGCCCCTGTGTCGTAATAATTTCACAATTTCAGTTTTTCTTCATTTCGATCTAAATTTTAAAACACTTTCAATAAGGTGTCACCGAGCAGAGAACAACGAATAAGACAATATTTTTTGACACATCGATAGAGGAGAATCTAAACTATGATTTTATGCTAAAAAATCATATTGAACTCGCTCAGGTATTCTTTTTATGGGTATGTTCTATCACGGCCCTTGCGCTCGTTATAACGCGCCAATCGTAGTAGGCTGAAAATAGCATTGATTTTTCAAAAAGGCCAATTTTCATTGAAAATGAACAAAAAGTCTGAAACCATATTTTGAGCGTTAATTCATCCCAAAAAATCTACTTTTCATTTTTTTGAAATTTTGATTAGTCCATTTTGATTTTCTTTTCAGCCAAAGTGTCTGTAAGTATTGGTGTGTTTTCGGTCTTCGGCTGCTTTCGGGTGCGTTCGGCTGCTAGGCGCGTATTGAATACACAGCGGCGCGTATTTGCAACACAGTTTTGTTCTGTGGCTTTGAATATGGTTTTTAAAAATGATGTTTTTGAAGCAAATATAGCAATTTGGGTAGAAAAAAATCATAGGCATTTGTAGAAAACACTTTTCTTCAACGATTGCGCCCATTTTTAACACAATTTGAACGTGGAACACAAAGAAAATCAGCGATTCGCTTAGGTGGCGCATAATAGGGCATGTTCCCCTATATGATTTTTTAGAGCGAGTTTTCAAAGAAGTCTTGATTTTTTCCCGGCGCGATATGTACTTTGGGCACGCCGAGAGAGCATGAGATTCCTCGCCTGTGCAATACAAACACTTGGTTACTGCTTGTATTTCACACGAAGCTTCCGCATGCTTCTCCCCGCACTTAGAGCAGCGTGCCTGATTGCAACAGTAGGCGGCCGTATGATCCAACTGCTTGCAATTCTGGCAGAACATGACCGAAGGCACATAAAGTCTCACAGGTAGACGAACCTTCTCGATCGCAACGTAATCAGGAAGTGCAGTGCAGAAAAGGTAACCCGAAAAGAGTTCGACAGGGAAAACGTCCGTTCTTCCCCCTCGCCAGATGCTGACTTTAGTTGACACGCGTCCAACACCTTGACCATGGGAAGAGCAGGGTCTTTGAATCGGCCAACCCCGGACTTCACCAGATCATCGACGGTCAAACCCTCTTCGGTTACCACTCCGTCGATTTCCACGTCACGAGCGGGAACGTAAACGCGGTATTCGATCGTAAACTTCGGGTCACAAGCGATGGCATTTGCTTCCTTCAGGCTACCAACAACAATGCGCATCTTGTGCGGTCTCATCGGCTGGTAGCTGATTACGGAAAAGTAAGATCTGTCGAGGTCTCGGGCGATAGAAATCACATTAGGTGATTTCCCGTTCATTTTGGACCGGATATAAACTACCCAGGGCCCCGTCGATTCAGGTTGGTAAACCCGACGACGAGGGGGAGGTTTGGGCAGCTCGGTAGTTTTTTCAGCAGGGGAATTTTCTTGAAGGGTAGTGAGTGATGAGGAGTTGCCGAAAACAAAGGGAATAGGGGAAATAGAGCGATTATATGACTGCGGAAGGGTGGATGGGGTATTTTCCGAGTCGGATAGATACATTGGATGTTCCTCCAAAACTTCCTCGGAAATTACTTCCTCGGAATAATCCTCCCGAAAAGGGGGATCTTTCCCCGCCTCGCCGCCGTCATCCATTAGGCGGAAACGTTCCGACCTGAATGGCTAGAGCAGAGAATCAGACCTATAAATTTGAAAGTAAAAAAAAAAATATATATACATTCATATTATATATATATATATATATATATATATATATATATATATATATATATATATATATATATATATATATATATATATATATATATATATATATATATATATATATATATATATATATATATATATATATATATATATATATATATATATATATATATATATATATATATATATATATATATATATATATATATATATATATATATATATATATATATATATATATATATATATATATATATATATATATATATATATATATATATATATATATATATATATATATATATATATATATATATATATATATATATATATATATATATATATATATATATATATATATATATATATATATATATATATATATATATATATATATATATATATATATATATATATATATATAATTCATATTATTATTTTTTGTTTATCGATAATATCATCAAAATGCATTACAAATATTATGCGTTTGCTTGATAGCAGTAAAAATGCTGTTGGAACAGTTTTTGTCATTTGTTAAATATTATCTCTTGAGCAATCGCATCAATTTCTATTGTTATAAGGTTGACATCTAAAACCGTTAAGCCCCTTATGTGGGTATTTTAAAGATTCCAACCAAATGAATTGGTCTCATATAAGCACAAAAAATGAGTTTACAATTTTCAAATGAAACTGAGCGAATAAAACGCAAAATTTCAATAATATTAGCAAAATAGAATTGACCCATAATTGTTACAGCATCCTCCAAATTTCACACAATCATGGGTCACTTTTTTGCAGCACAACAAAACATTTCTTGGTTGCTATAGCTCAACCCAAATGCCCCTTGAGTTTATACTATCATAGAGCGCCCCTGAATGTTTGCCAGAAACATGATGATTTCCATGTTGATATTTGGTTGTTGCCATGGACTTCTATGTGACTAATAATTGTGAGCTATTTGACTAATAATTGTTGCGGGCTACAATTTTGATCCATGATTGTGGTTTTCAAAAACGTTTATTGTTTCGGTAAATTATGATATTTTTGAACAAAATTAAAAATAAAAACATATTTGAATTCATAGAGGAAGCATTTAATGACTGAAATAAATGCAAAGCTTGATATTTGGTCTACTAACACCTGAATAAACGAACATTTTGTGGTGAAAGGATACGTTAAGTGACTAATGATTGTGGGGGGACTGTATATATATATAAAATTTATTTTTATATATATATATAAAAAAAATAAAAGAAAAGAGTATATAAAAGTAACAGAATTGAGAAAAGAATTGCAAACCAATAAATATAAAAAAAAAACAAAAAAAAAACTTTTTTGGAAAAAAACAAAATTTGAATTAAGGTGCACCCTAGTATGGGATCCACCCTATACCGCTTGATGCCAAACACACAACGTGGTCTTTTGTGTTGGCTTCTGCTGGTTGACTGGCTTTTGTCGACCACTTACGATGCGACGAACTTAATGGTGATGATTTTGATGTAATAACTTGTCTATCACGGCACGGTAACCCGAGAAGGAATAATTGTCCGCGCGGTATACACACCCGGATGGGGACAACCAAAAAACGATTTCTCACACTACCGTTATAAAGCTTCACTATGATGAGGTGAAAAAAACACAACCGCTCACAGCGAGTGATGCAAGACGAATGTAAATAGGTATATACAAAGTGTTCATATAACGAGAAAAAAGAAAAAGATAATATTTTCTGACACATCAAGAGAAGAGAATTTTAACTATGATTTTATGCTGAAAATTTTAAGGGTATTTTTTATCACGGCCGTGTGCTTGTTGTAACGCGTTCACAAAATATATGTGGGAACAAGTGAGACTTTATGAGACTTATTGTCGCTGAATCCCCAAACCGGAGTTATCGTCAATGAGCGCTGGCGACATTTACTGGCGACACTCACTGGCGACAAGTTATTATCAGGACGTGTACAACTTCGGGTGTGTTCTTATACCAAAGATTTTTTATTTCAAAGGAAAGTGCCGCAAAAACAAAGGATTTTTTCCTTTGGTTTTGGTATAAATAAAAAATCCTTTGGTTCAAATGCATTTTCCTCTGTTTCAAAGATTTTTTTTTTGAAAAATCTTAGATTCAAAATATTAATGCTTTGATACAAAAACCAGTTTCATTTGATTTAAAGTTATTATCTTTGCTCAAAGGTAATTTAGATATAGATTTAAAAGCATTTATTCATTGAACCATTTTCCATTTATTCCAATTGGAAGATTTTTACCCTGTTGTTTCGAAGTTCCTATTAGGAGTTTGAATAATAAAAAGATACACGCTCTTTTTTTTAACTCAAAATTAAATATGACCGTGGTTCAAAACATAGTTCGATTCTATGAACTTAAAGTTAAGTACCCTTTTTTCCTCCTTGCGATGGATCAAAACGGAGTTCGAACTGCGAACTCAAAATTGATCCCTTTTTTTCCTTCGGCAAGGGATCAAAGCTGAGTTCGACCTTATGAACTAAAAATTGAACTCTCTTTGTTGGACTGAAAACACTTAGCGAGGTCAGTTCGAACCGGAACAGCAACCAACGAACACGTCGCAAAATTTGGTCGTTCCGGAACAATTACCGGAAGACTATGAAGAAACTTCATAATGAAATGCATGTTCACCGTGTCAGCGTAAAATTGTCATCATATGGTGAGCGGCTTGGAATGTCCGGAAACTTCCGGATGTTGTTTACTTCCCGTGGGAAGTAACATCCGGAAGTTTTCTTTGACCGGGAATGTCAAAACTTTCCACCGCTCTGTTATTGCAATGCAATGTACCGGAACAGCAACATCCGGGTACAACAAATTTTAATCATCCTTTAATTCCCTGAAAATCAGCTACCCTCAAAAAAAAGGATAAATCCGAGTTCGGCTGTCGAACTTAATATTGAGTATGCCTATCAGAACTTAGTTTTGCTATTGCCCAGTCAAACTCAAAGTTGAGGGAAGCCACCGAAGTGCTGTTTTGAGCCAAAACTACTTAATTTTGAGTTTAAAAAAAAGAGCGTGTACAATTTTAGTTCTTAAATTCTTTTTTATTCACAAACACTTAAAACACTGGTTCACTATAACCGAGTAGGGTCCTTGATATCGTTGACAAAGTTACAAATTCTCCGTGGGCCGGTCAATAAACTTCCGAAAGCCACTCCAGCTGCTGGCTGGTCCGACTGGTGATTGCCGTTGAAGATTGGGCCGAAAAAATACGACCGCGGGATTTGGGGAGGTGTTACTTTGCGCAGCTTTCTCCATGTTCGAGAGACTTGGAAATCTATCCGTCGGCCGTGGTCCTGTAACTATACAAGCGTTTTAGAAAATCTTGAATTCACTTAAATATTCAGTATTTATTAACTTACACTTACCATTTTGCATCCTGAATCCTCCTTATTTATAGCTTACTCCGATTCACTGGTTTGATTTTTAAAACGAGCGGCCGAACTTTATTCGATTTTTCGGTTTTCTGTTCTTCTTGCAAGTCAATGCAAAATATCTTCTAAGTTTGAAGTTTTTGTTTCAAAAAATTATTCTTTTCAGTTTAAAACATTTTTCTTCGGTTGAAAGAAAATTTACTTTGTTTCTAAAGAAATATGAAATTGAACAAATTTCTTTTGAACCAAGGAATTTGTTTGAAATCAAAGTCCAAAGTTATTCAATTCAAAAAATTTATTCTTTCTTTCAAAAATTATTCTTTTTAATTAAAACTATAATGCATTGATTCAAAGAAAACAGGAGCTGGATTCAAAAAATGAATGTTTTGAATCAAAGTCAGATTTAATTCGTTCCAAAATTCAAGTTTACTCTGCGTGAATGCACGGAATCGTCCATCTTGTGACAGGCAATCGTAATCATAGGCATGGTAGGCGAACAATTCGCTGTCAAAAAGCGCTTCGTCTCCACCCCCCACCAATGAGAAACTTTTGGTACTCCTTGCCTACTGTTGCTCAATATGCAACCACCCGTAGCTGTATAGGCACGCTGGTTATTACTTTACAAAAGCGTTGCCAGTAATGATATTTCACAACGTCGCTAGTTGGCCAGGTTGCCGATCACCAGCGCGAAAACTTCGGATTTCAACTTCAATGACAATAAGCAAATCACTGATTTGCTATGTATTTCGCGTAAATTTTGTGTAAAAAATGAGTGTCCTCGTTGAAGAAAAGTGTATTCTATAAACGCTTATGACTTTTTATTACTTCAATTCATTAAGTTGCATTAAAAATATGGTTTTTCAAAACCATATTCAAATCTACAGAACAAAACTGAGTTGCAAACAGGGTTGCCAGGTGTTTTGTTGAAAATTCTGGAAGTTGGCAATAAAAAAGTCTGGATTTGTCTGGATAGTTGAAAAAGCTCACATGGAAAGATGACTGTATGGGGAAAAGTTGTTTTCCTTCAAAACCGACCACCATACTCTCGCGAAAAGCACTTATACAACCACTCATGATTATCACTATTAAAAAAAGATAGACTACACAAATGGCTTGTGCCAATTCGATGATTCCACGACGATTGTTTGATTCTATGCTCGGCCACACACTATACAAATATATTTCGTGCTGACACAAATGATTGCTGGCGAAAACAACATGCAAATCGTGTTCACAGCGACAAAATTTCATCGAATTTCATCGCATTTGTACAAATGTTGTGTAATCTGTGGCCCGCCTTACAGTAAATTCAGTGTTGCCGTTATGAGCTTTTGGATTTCAATATTATTTTTTTTATTGAAACGTTGAGCTTATAGAAATTTCTGGACAAATCTGGATAATTTATGAAAAGTCTGGACTAGACAACATGATGTCTGTATTTCTGGATGACACATAAAAATCTGGAAGATTCCAGAAAAATCTGGAAGGTTGGCAACGCTGGTTGCAAATACGCGCCGCTGTGTATTTAATACGCGCCTAGAAGCCGAACAAACCCGAAAGCAGCCGAAGGCCAAAAACACACTAATACTTAACCCTCATCCGCATTAGAGTGTCATTTTGACACTATTGCAAGTTTGAATGCTTGTAACTTTTTTCAGAAGCTTCAAAAAAGAAAAATTTCTTCGGGGACCCTAAATGAATTCAAAAGTTCTTTAATATTGCATCTTTACTTTATTTATGGACGAACCCTGGAAGCCTGGACAAAAAAACTCCCTTTTCCGACTTAGAGTGTCATTTTGACACTCCAAAAGTAAAATCTATTTAATTCGTTTGAATTATTATGAACTTCATATAAAACTTATATCAATAGAAACCTTGTAATGTCAGTAAAATATGTTTCGAACATTATATACAGCTAAAGTAACAAGTTTTCTCGTTATTCAGCATGAAAGAAAAAAAAACCGAAAAAACATGCCTAACGAAAACTGCTGTAGTTCATATGTTACATGTCCAAAAAAATATTTGACTTATGCATATGAAAGCTGAAGTTAATGCCTACATCATGAAGACAAGAAATATTTTTTAAATTTTTTTTTAATGAAATGGTCACAAAAAGTTAAAAAAAAGTGGTCTAAAAAACCTACCTTTCATTCGATTGCTAGTAAATACTGTTTGAGCGATGGTAGAGTTTTGAAAAAAATATGACTACAAAATCTATTAAAATTCCAACGTTTTGCTGTCTTTAGATTTTTTATGCAACAAAAATTGAATTTGCTGGAATTTTTCAAAGTTCACTACTTTGCGCGATTTTTTTACAAATTGAAATTTCATCTGTTTTTGTGGTCCACTGTCAGGTTGTACCCGGATTATCAGTGCTTTTACTTTGTTTGGACCAATCAAGAGTATATTCATTGGAAAGCACATTTAATCTACATTCTAGTAAGGTGCTACAATTCACGCTGTGAGATTTCACAAAAATATGAAAATTATAAACGTAAAATCATTCCTGAATTTCTAGAACTACAAGCAGCGGTCCAGCAAAACGTGTTTGTTTGCTCTCCGAGTAGGTACGGTGGGTGGTTATTTGGGCAGAGAGCGAAGCCGAGAGCCGAAATAACGATGCGTGTCGTGCATTTCTTGGTCTGTCGGCTTCGCTCTCTGCCGCTCTCTGCCGCTCTCTGCCGCTCTCTGTAGGCATTAACTTCAGCTTTCATATGCATAAGTCAATTATTTTTTGGACATGTATTATATGAACTACAGCAATTTTCCTGAGGCATGTTTTTTCGGATTTTTTTTCTTTCGTGCTGAATAACGGGAAAACTATAAGCTTTAGCTATATATAATGTTCTAAACATATTTTACTGACATTACAAGGTTTCTCGTGATATAAGTTTCATTGTAATCGGTTATATATAAAAAGAGTTATGACGATTTGAGCTTGGAGTGTCAAATTGACACTCCTAGTGCTGATTAGGGTAATGAAATCTAAAGCGGATGAGGGTTAAAGACACTTTGACTACAAAGAAAATAAAAATGATCTAAACAAATTTTTTTTAAAACAAATTAGATTTTTTTGGGCAAAATCATCACTTAAAAATTGTTTTTAAATATTTGTTCACTTTCAACGAAAATTGGCCGTTTTGAAAAATTATTGCTATTTCAGCCTACTATGATTGGCGCGTTATAACGAACGCATGGGTCGTGATAAAACATACCCATAAAAAACATACCTTAGCGAGTTCAGTATGATTTTTTAGCATAAAATCATAGTTTAGATTCTCCTCTATCGATGTGTCAGAAAATATTGTCTAATTCGTTTTCCTCTGCTTGGTAACACCTTATTAAAGTGTTTCAAAATTTAGATCGAAATGAAGAAAAACCTAAATTGTGAAATTATCACGACACAGGGGCATTTTAAGGAAAAATTCATACTTGCCATGATCAATCACAGCTTTAAAACAAATAGGTGATATTTTGCAGGCTTAAAATGTTACATATTCTTCAAAACAAGGGTGGCGCGTATTAGCCACATGGCGCGTTATATGAACTTTTCCCCTACATAGCCAATCGCTTAGGTAAAGCTAACAGAGTATGTTCCCTAAAACGTCTTCTCCAGGCTAGGTACCAATCTAACAATGTCCAAATCGTACCGAAAGAGATTTAAAACCGCCAAATTGTCCTCAAGTGAGACTGATTGAAACTGAGTAATATTTGAAAGTACATACTTGAGAAAACATGTGAAGCCTGCAGATTCTATCGAAAACTTCGCAAAAGACTGTAAAAGCTTGCCAAAATCATCGTATATCAGTCTGTGCTAAAGCTAATTAGCAGACTTCGATCCCCTTCTTTCCCCTTCTTTTTTAGGTTCACGAGTTTTATTGAACCCTTCATAACCGAACATCGTTTTTCATGCATGGGATTTTAGTTGGATGGTTCCAAAATGTTCATAAGATTGTTATAAATGAAATTATGGAATACATAGATTACATGAATATATAATTTCCTCATATATTCTTTCAGTGTAATTTCATGGTTGAATTAGTTTAACCGACTATCTAAAACTTGGTCCAAATAATTGAAGCATGTAGGACTACATCTTCTAACAACGCCATTTCCGATTAACGGAATGGTACTCTGGACGTTTCATTCTCATGTCCAACGTAGAGAGCTGCCTTCAATTTCAGAACCAATAACGCTTTCGCAAATGTATGTCGAAATTATACGGAGGAGTTGGAAAACCATGACACACATGAAGCCTGTTGACAGTGTTTTTAGCCCTCGGCGCTCAGAACTACGACCAGACCATGGTTAATGGTGACGATAATGTTGATTGTATGCCATTCAATAAAGATTTCAAAGCACCCGATAGTGTGTGCTGCATGCATGGTTCAGCCGAAAGAGCCGAGAAAATTTACCCGAACGGTACCGGATTTTCATCTCTTGGTGGGCTGAGCTAGAATGTCATCATGCTCCAAACGAATCATGGTTTGGAAACCATGTCAAGGATCAACTTTATATCGCTGTCATTTGCTAATTTAATCGCAATATTCTAGGAAACCCCCCCTCGCGCAAATTCAGCACACAGCATAAGAACTCAACCGAAAAAAAAACAGAATCCATCCAGAAAAGTCATCCCATTAGGATTTATTGGGCTCGTACCATTTTCGCGAAGCGTAAAACAACGGTTACAAATTTCGACACTGCCATAAAATGTAAATTTTAAAAATTTTTATGCCCGCCGGGCAGCCAAGAGATTCAAATGCCTTCTTAGAGCCAGTGCTGATGAAATTTTCGGCTGATGAGATGGGATGCCTGCAAAAATCTTAAGGATGGCTGACTGGACGGCCGTTAAATCCCGGTTTTTTTTCCGTGATATGCTCTCCGGCCGGCAGGCAGCAGCAGCTGGTCCCGATGAATTAGTCAAACAAGGCCCATAAACAAACATAAAACTGATCGTCAAACATGGCGAGTGGTTGGCAATTTTTCGTCGACGCGCGGCATTTTGATTGATGGCTTTTTGGTAGGCTTTTTTCTCATTAGGGTTTCATTAGCAAAAGGAAACCTTAAGTTGATTTTGCGAATGTAGTGTAGCTGTTATTTTTTGAATGACGCTCAAATGAATTAAACTGTTATAGATAATAATTGTATAGCTATATTTTTTTGTGAAGATCAGGTACAATGTTTATTTTTCTTGATCATAAGTCACAAGACAAAAAAAAACTTGCATTTTTCGAAGTGCCAAGAACTTAAGAACTGATTTTGGCTAATTTGGAGCACTGATTCCAAATATGCACTCAGTTTTCATTTAATCATTTAATCAATGTGTACACATTCTTGGCATAACTGTAGAACATAACAAAGATTTAGGAATTAAAAGTTTTTAATTCAATGATCAACTTTGCCGAAAGTTGCGAGTTACTATGACTTTTGAGAAAAAAGTTATAGAAGTTTTCATATTGTTTTTTTTTCTAATACGGTAATTTGAACGATATTTTCAAGAACGGGCTTGTGATATAGCTCAGTTGGCAAGTCTGTTGCCTCCTGAGCCGATGTCCGCGAGTTCGAGCCCAAGAGTAAACATCGAACGCAGTTGTACCGGATAGTTTTTCAATAACGATCCGCCAACTGCAACGTTGATAAAGTCGCGAATGCCATAATGATGGTATGGTAAAACGACTATAATCGAAACAAAAAACAAATTTTTTCAAGAAATTTTTACCCAAATTGAATCTCAGATATTTATTTAACCATACGTCCAATTGTTTTGAAGCCTTCAAAAAAGTTCTTAAATGAATAAAAATCTTTAATATTAAATACTCGAAGACTTTCTTCAGCAGTTTCAGAAAATCTTTTAATGATGTCAATCGAGGATAGTATATAGATTTGAAATCAGCTTTTGTTGTTAATTTTTACCTATAATTTTTTGCCCAACAACACACGAATAAAAAAAAATTTAAACAAATTATGTTTGTAACTATATGATTCATTTTCAAGTACCGTAAAACGGGGTAACTTTGATCACCGGGGTAAATTTGACCAACAATAAACTTTTCCACATTATCATCAATCACTCAGTCTATAGTTTGAATTTTTGAAAACTGTTTTCTACTTTTGAAAGCCTATTAATTGAAAAAACGAACACACACATATAGGATCTCAGTGAAACATCATGTTTCTTTGAAGAGATATAATTTACTTAACTCTAAGGCGTACAATCTTTCAAGGATATAATTGGCTAGCATCTTACAAATGCTAAAACCACCAGACCACTGAAAGTGTACTATGTGTGCCGTGATCGGGATTCGATCTCATGAACTCTGGCTTAGAAGACTGAAACGCTGTCCTCTAGGCCACGGCCGGCGGCTTAGTAGCTTATTGAGTATCAAATAGGCAAAATTTGGTTTGTATTTGAATTTTTTTTTCTGTTAGTAAAAATCTTATTTCAAAATCTTAAAATATCTATTTTTTCAAGGCTCGCAAAAAAGAGCTCTCCTGATGATACCAAAAAGCATTTAGAAGCAAACGTATTGTTTAATGTGAAAGAACAACTTTTTTTCTTTGTATATGAACAGTTTTGGCGCTTTTTTTTATAGTCATTCAATGGTAAATTTTTGATATTTTACAAATAAGGACATTTTCCAAGAGTAAGCCCGTATTGGACAAATGGATAGGAACCCTATCAAATCGTTACTTTTGAAAAAAAAAAATTAAAATGAAAATTGTGGGAGGGCTTTGGGGACTGTGTGAAGGTAAAATTTCATTTATATTTTGAAGCTCAAGCTATTTAGCAATAATAATTATTATTATAATTTTGGCCCCTAAATGTAGACAGTATCATAGTTATGTTTTCGATTATAAATATTTTTAAAGTAAAACGTTAAAAATCAAGGTTAAATTGATAAATTAGGATATGTAAATATTATGAAGATGTTTTGTAACCTTTATGATCAAGACACTTCGTTAAAACTGTCAGAATAGCGACTGATCAATGTCACCCCAAAGCCTCAACTTCAGAACAGAGACGAGAACGATTTTTCAATCAAATTTAAAGTAGTCCATTAAATTTCTGCAACCATGTTTTACGTTCATAGGAGTCCAGTACTGGTTTTAAAAATATAAAACATGCCACATTCCCCTTAACAGAAAAAAAATAATCGAAATATATTGAAAAAAGTGATCAATCTTACCCCGGATCACGGTACTCATTAATAGTTTTCGTATGAAATCGTAGCTTAAAAGAAGACACGAATGCTGCAAGGATGGTAAAATGTCATTAATAAAACCTTAAAAGTGAAACGTTAGAAAGTGGTCCTTGGTCTAAAAGGTGAGCTTAATTTGTTTAACGAAACCTCTCGAAACAAAATATGAAATTTGTTTTCATCGATGGTTGAAATTTTTGAATTTGTTTGAAAGTCTGGTAGATCATTTATTTTATTTACATAATATTCCGTCTCACGACATACATAACTTGACAAACATAATTCCTAAAATTCACTCGGTTCATAGCAACCGTTCTTCAATTTCTTGGGCACCTTGGTCTAACCACCTCGCTCGTTGCGCCCCCGCTCGTCTTATTCCTACCGGATTCGTAGCGAACACCTGTTTTGCAGGACAGTCGTCCGGCATTCTCGCAACGTGTCCAGCCCAGCGTATCCGGCCAGCCTTCACCACCTCCTGGATACTGGGTTCGCCGTAAAGTCGCGCGAGCTCGTGGTTCATCCTTCGCCTCCACACTCCGTTCTCCTGTACGCCGCCAAAGATGGTTCTTAACACTCGTCGCTCGAATACTCCGAGTGTACGCATGTCTCGTGCCCGTAGAGAACAACCGGTCTAATGAGCGTCATATACAGGTTACACTTCGTGCGAGGGCTAAGTCTTCTCGACCGCAGTTGCTTGAGTAGTCCATAGTAGGCACGACTTCCGCTGATAATTTGCCTCCGGATCTCACGGCTGGTGTCATTGTCTGCGGTCACCAGTGAGCCGAGATAGGCAAAGTCTTCGACTATCTCCAGCTCGTCGCCGTCGATCGTGACCTTGCTGACGTTACTGGACAAGCGGGTTCGGTCGGCCTCGGATCCGCACGCCAGCATGTACTTCGTCTTGGACGTATTAATCATCAACCCAATCCTTCCTGCTTCGCGTTTCAGTTTGCGGTAGATCTCCACCACCGCCGCAGATGATCTGCCGACTATGTCAATGTCATCGGCAAAGCAGATAAGTTGACTGGATCTGTTGAAAATCGTGCCCCGCATTTCGCCCACCGCTCGTCGAATAACACCTTCTAGCGCCACGTTGACATCATGCAAGATAGACCATCACCTTGTCGAAGCCCCCTGCGCGATTCGAATGAACTCGACAATTCACCCGAGATCCGCACACAGCTCTGCGTTCCATCCATCGTCGCCTAGATCAGTCTGATCAGCTTCCCGGAAAAGCCGTTCTCGTCCATAATTTTCCATAGCTCGTTACGGTCGATCGTGTCGTATGCGGCTTTGAAGTCGATGAATAGATGGTGCGTAGGGACTTGGTGTTCCCGGCATTTTTGGAGGATTTGCCGTAATGTGAATATCTGGTCCGTCGTTGACCGTCCCTCCATGAAGCCGACCTGATGACTTCCCACGAATCTGTTTGCTTGTGGCGTTAGGCGGCGGAGTAGGATTCGGGACAACACTTTGTAGGCGGCATTGAGGACAGTGATCGCTCGGTAGTTCTCACAGTCCAATTTGTCGCCCTTCTTGTAGATGGAGCATATTACCCCCTCCTTCCTGGTAGATCAAAGTTATTTGATTTGAGCATAAAATAAGTTCTTTTTAGGGTAGCCTTCAATTTCTTATAAAAAAAAAACTTATATAATACTCAAATCAAACAAGCCGCATCTTCTAAACTCTTTTGAAAATTCCAAGACCTTTGATGAGAAAAAAAAATATTCAAAAAAAACAGTAAGTGAGAAACCATTTAAGGATCAAATTTGCTGGATGCAAACTTGAACTAAATTTATAATTTTAGTTTGAAATTTGGGCTTAAAAAAACTGCAAAAATAATAATGTTAAACACACCGAAAAGTTAAAAAAAAATATTTGTGCAGATTTTTTTGAATGAAGAACAGGTACATGTTTCTTTAACTGGAAAGATTTTTCATAGAGAATCAATCCCGTGAGCTTGAGTTTAGATAAACCGTACATTTCTGTAGTTGCTACACCCGTGATTGACAAGAACCATCAATATTGTACATAGATCCAAATGAATGTGGCTTGAGATTAGCTTACCATTTTCTGTGTACACGTTTCCAAGGTTCCTTATCTTATATGGTCAATAACGGTGCCGGCCACGTTCTTACGGTTCATCGGGGAAAGGAAAGGATTGTTAGTTCGACTTCCGTTGCTACTAGAGACCGAACACACCTTTAAATCTCCACGGTCGTCACAGGAAGGGTGGTTTGTTAGTGGGGAAGGTAAAAAAGATCTGGATTCCCTTTGGGAAGGGGTGTGATCAAAGCAAAGTTAAATATTTAATTATCGTCGCGTCGCACACTATCGAGTACATCGCGTTTTTATTTAGAGCCAATACGTCCTAACGTGGCATTGTCATACACGTACAATGCATTTAGCACCGAATTCCAAAATAAAGATCCTGTGGATATTTTTTTTTTTTTATCAAATATAATTTGGGATATTTTGCATGAATCAAAACTTAGAAAATTAACTAAAATTCTACTTCATATTTGTGATTTTCAACTGAATTGTGTGAACAAACTAATTCTGATTAAAAAAACTGAAATCTGGGAATCGAATTGACAAGCAAATTTTTAAGTTAAAGTTCTCTTGAATTTCGAAACAATTTTATGTTGATTGAAAAACTCATTCACAAGCTATATCTTTTTCTAAATTTTTAATCTGAATTCTAAACCTGAATTCAAAAATTGAACTTTGAATCTTTTTTCGAATTTCTATACGATTTCTGGAACGTACAAAAAATACGATTTCCGAATCTTGATTCCAGATCAGAATTTTATAAGCCAAATCTTAGAGCCCTCATTCATGAATCTGTTATTTAAATTCTGTAGTTCTGGCTTAATCTTAATTCATTATTTCAATTATTTATTTACAGTCTGTTCTGTGAATCTGATTTAAAATGTGAATTTCAAATAATGAATCTGAATGTAAGTTTTCAATTTTGGATCGCCACTAAGAAGCTTTAAATGTTTAAAATGTGTTTAAATATAAAGTTTAAAAACTTCGATTTTTATATAAAACAAATTTCGTCTTTTTTTATATTTGGAAAACTTTTATCAAAATATTGTAAATGCATGTGATTTTCGAAATGCATGATTCTAATCTGATAAGAATTTCAGAATTTGAGAAAGATCTCAGAGCAGAACCTCCAAAATTGGTTTAATTTAAAATATAATATTCAAACCTGAATTTCAATGATAAGGTCTACGACTTAAAATTGAAAGAACAGTGTTTGATTGATTAAAAAAAAAATTGTTTTCGCAAGGATTTTCATCCGTATGGAAGATTCAGCCCAACCTGTCCCCTAATATTTATGAATGAGTAGACTGTTTTTGATATCAAATTCATCCTAGATTCAATTTTTTTTTATCATTGCTCATTTTGACCCGAATGACAATTGTTAAAGGGTTTTTGATTAATATTAATAATAAAAATAATCATTTCGCTTCATGTTGATGAAGAAATTAAGCAGTTTGAAAAGAATTATAGTTTTAATGTCAAATCCCTTAGTGCTAGAGGAAGATCTCTTAAAATCCCCTTAAAAACCTTTGAAATACTAGAAAACGTCAAAAAATGTAGTTATCTATTCAAGTTATTTGTTGAAACACTATTATTCCCTCTTACACAGAAAATTTTAAGAAATAGTTTGTTACGGATGAAAAAGCAGCCAAGGCAAGGTACTCTAAGAGTACGGAACCTCAGAGCCGGCTGGCTACTGGGTAACCAAGGACTTTATGGATAAAATACAGAAAATCGGAAATTTCATCTTTCTATGTTATTTTTATTTATGTTTTTATGTGTGTATAAAACAATGTTCTGCCTGTAATGTGGCGTGTAAAATAGCTCACTAACCGTGGGTTTGCTGCAGGTGCTGTTGCGTCGCGACGTCGTGGCTCCGGAAATCCAGTTCCGGAAGCAGGAGGGCCGTCGATGTAATGGCATATCGACGGGGTGCCGGAACCGTCGGCGCCAGCGGGCGTTGCTGGACTCGGTTGTTTCAGGCGTCTTCCTTCTTTGGCTTTTAATCGGCCTGCCCACAAGAGTGCCCCGTATCCGGACAGGCCGAGAAGGGAAGATGATGATCCTATTACGATTAGGCGCGAGATCACAAGGATCTGCGGGCCGAGCCGTGGGGAAGCCAACCGGCGTTTCCGGGCGAATTCCTTGGAACTTCACGACACTAAACGAGAACTAGACTTCACACTCGGACGCCTGTTATAGAAGAGAGCTCGAAATATGGAAGCAAGCTTCCTTTTCGACTTTTTCATTCCATTTTCCATATGATCCTCCTGCAGCTCGCAGCAAATGAAGCCTACTGTGGTGCTATCTTGGTGTCAGACTGAACAAGGAACATGAATTTTCTAGAGCTAAACATTCAAAACTACAAACGAAGACAAAAATCAAACGATTTGTAATCAACCGATTACAAGTTTGGATTTTTCTCGAAAACATAAGTAATACTGCTCTTTTTTAGTACCTTTTTCATATTTTTGGTCCTCAACGCCATTTGCTTCGTCCAATAAAAACTAAACTTATGCTTGATTTATCCGTTGAACAATTTAAAGCATATTGTAGAAGAAAATTTAGACGATTTTCAATCATCCATATTTTCACAAGCATAACACATTGTGTTACTATTCTTGTTTTGCTCGGCGATCTACTGACCACACAGAAAATCCCAAAAATACCTACCAGACTTTTCAATCAATCAACCGTCAAAGTTATTTTAGACACAGTAGTAAAATTTTTAATATTTGGATATTTTATTCATTGGATTCTAAGCATACCTACTATATACAAAATTATTGCCGGATTTTCAAAGTTATCTATATATATTTCTAAATTAACTTTAAGGTAATTTTAAAAAATTTTAATCACTCTTGAAATTATAATACTTAAAGCGGTACATATAATCACTTTTCAAAATTTCTTTACTCTGACTAATCCCCTCGGCTATTTGATATGGACGTATGTTCAAGGGAAGGCCTGTGAATCCTCTCATGCAAGTGTCGATTCTCTGAAGGCTTCCATCATTTATATATCGGTAGTCAAAAATAATCGCGGAAAGCTAAAATCTATGTTTTCAGAATCTTTGTATTATTTTCAAGGTATGCCAAAAATGTACACAAATTTTCTCGAATGAATTTTAACATATTTTCAAAAACTATCCCGTGTTCATTTTCGCAAAAAAAATGTTTCGTAATTTTTTAGTTAAGATTAAATTTCAACAATTTCAGGATTTTATCCCATTTACCCGAACACTTTTGCCCAGAACGAATTTTCCCCAGAATGACAAATACCCGAAATCAAACCCCAGAATGAACTATTTCCCAGAATGCAGCATTTACCAGAATTTTTTTCTCAGAATGAAACAAATCCCAGATTTTTTCCTGCAGTATTTTTTCTTCTAATGAATTCTTGTAAATTTTATATGATTCTATATTAAATTTTTCAAAATGATTTTTTAAATGAAACCACAGGTTCCAAATGTATGTATAAACCAATGAATAGAGGGCCGCCGTTTAAGACGGTGGGTCGGTGGCCACCTCGGATTCGGGAGCTTCGGCGGCTTTGTGCCGCCTCGGCCCCTTCATCCTCGCTAATTGCGGCTTTGCCGCAAAAGAATAGTATTATGTGAACCCAATTTTAGTGGAAAAAATCGTTTTTTCCACAATTAATTACCATGGTTTCAGTATTGATTAAAATCGACCTTTATGAGAAAGAGTTTTACACCCTAATTTTATTTTCCCATGCATCCCATACTCCTGGTAGTTATTTAAATGAAATATCTTTGAATTAAATTCTAAATTTGGGTTCAAAGTATTCAATAACACTGGGTGACAGTCAAAAAATAGTCTGGGGTTTCTCAGCTGATTTAGACTAATTTTTGTGTCCTGAGTTAGAATATCACATTGATTTTGCTGTATCAGGTCAACTTTTTGAGATAGAGTATTCTAATATCCTGACCTGATTGAACAAAACCATGGTCATTCTCGGACTCAGGGCGTCAATATTAGTCTAATTCAATTGGAAAACCCTGGACTATTTTCTAATCTTTTTTTGTTACTCAGTGTAATCATTTCAGCTCATCGTCATCGATTCCAGCCCCAATGAACTTCTAATGGAAATAACAAACACAAACGATGGATTTTCATCGATCAACACAAGATTCAAAGATTGTCCAAATGCACCGGTTCAGTAGTTTGGTACGTAGATTTGGAATTTGAAATTCATATGCTCAACAAATCCATTCGCCAGTGCCGATTCAAATGAAAAAGAAATGCAAATTACTTTACGTCCAAAATCTCACCGAGAGGAGGCGATCGAAGTGATTTTTACATTATTAAAGCCAATGCGTCCGTCGTCGCTCTGCTGGCATCCGGGGCCAAATTTGGTTCCTAACACAAAAGGGATTTCGATTTGCATAAAACAGCACCCCGGAAGAGTTTTCCCGTTCTGCGTCAGTTCCGATTCCATTCTCGGCGAAATCGGAATGCGTATGATTCGTGTACGTTTAGGCATTCGAGAGGGGTTTTGAGGAACGCAACTGTGTAGGTGGATGTATTTTTGTTTTGTTTCCATGATGGTCCTTTTGGTTCGAGTTTTGGCCCACCCATAAGCTTGGCCGAAGAGCGTGAGAAAAACAAAATCTGGACAGGACCATTTGGCAGGAAATGATGTTTGCATTCGATTCAAATTCATGCTTAAATAAAATCCCCCAAATGGGAGATTCGACTCGAGCAGTGATAGGAATATTGCTGGTATTTCTGGTTCACAAAGTTATGTCTCGTTCAAAGGGCTGGAAAATTTAGTTCCTTGCTTTCACTGGAGATTATTGGTATGCTAAATGTATTAATTCATGCTGGAATCAAAATTTGTATCGGTTTATATGAAACAAAATTTGAAGTGAACACGATCAGATCTAATACTCGATACTGTAATCCGGGGTAAGATTGATCACTTTTTTTAATATTTCACGATTATTTTTAGCATATGTTTCATTTTTTTTAAAAACCAGTACTGGACTCATATGAATTTGGAACATGGTTGCAGAAATTATATTTGGCTATTTTAAATTTGATTTAAAAATCGATTTCGTTTCTGTTCAGAATTAGATGCTTTAGGGTCACATTGGTCAATCTATATTTTGACGGTATTAACGAGTTTTGTTGATACAAAACACCTCCAAAATATTTACAAATGCTAGTTTATCAATTTTACTTTGCTTTTTAAACAGTTTCTTAAAAAACATGCATAATTAAAAAAAAAAAGTTACAGTGGTTGTATATATGCAACGACCGAGAAGTTCACGTAGAATTACTACAGCCTATCCCGAGTCAATGTGTTTTTCGTTTCAAATATGCATTCTAGAATAAAGTATGTCGAATTTTTTAAAGGAACTTAACTTCGAAAAAAATTATTCTTCCATAAATTGTCGTTTTAACAGAGGTCGGCATTAAAACGCTATTCGCTAGTTAGTCCGCTACATTTTTGTTTCAATATTTATTTTTTTAACTTTATTTCTGGAGAACTTACGGCTCTAAAAACTCCATAACTTTATAGAAAATAACATTTATCAGCATTCCTGCTTGAATAATTGCATCTAGAGGAGCTGGTTTATCCGTTATTTCAACAGAAATCCCGTAAGAAAATAAATTTGTCATCAAAAAAGTAGCGGACTAATTAGCGATTAGCGATTTAACGCCAGACACTTCAAAAAAGCATGTATCAGCATTCTTCCTTGACTGATTACTTGTTTTGACGTTTGTCCACTCTGCTGGTGCAAAAATTTGGTGAAAAAATAAATGAAAGTGATAATTATCTAACAATAACGGAGCAGACAAATTAGCGATTAGCGCTTTAATGCCGAACACTGCGTTTTAATAACTATTAATGGTCTAAATCGACCCATAAAGATAGTATGCAGCTTTTTCAACTGCATAACAAAAGGCGAATTAAATATAAGTATAAGCAGAAACAAGGCCGATGTCGTCGAAATTATGCGCCCGGCAGTTATGCAAATAATGTGATCAACACATGAGCTTTGTATCAAACGCTTGCGAGAAAAGCCTACAATGACTGCTTTGATCTAAACGCTTGACTCAGGGCAAAAGCTCTCAAACTGTTTAGTCTCATGCGTCTCGTTGGATTGGAATCAGTATCATGTTTTCATTTCCCTTAAGATCACATAGAAATCACTAGCTTAAACTGTTGCTATAACACGAGATTCCCGAGAAAGCGTTAGATTGACCATGTTTTCATATCTACAAATAACTAAAAACGGCCCTTTTCAGGGCCAAAATCTTAACGAGAGTTGCGCTTGACTTTTCTTTTATAATTGGTGGATGACGAGTGCGTTGTGTGGGTGGTGTGTGATGGGTGGGTGATGTGTGATGGGTGGTGGTATGCGATGGATCGTTGTGTGATGGGTGGGTGGTGTGCGATGAGCTGTGGTGTGCGATGGGTGGTGGTGGTGTGTGATTGGTGAGTGGTGGGTGGGTGGTGTGTAATGGGTGGTGGTATTTGATGGGCGGGTGGTATGCGATGGGTGGTTGGTGGTGTGCGGGGGGTGGGTGTTAAGCGAAGGGTGGTGATAGGGAGTGTGTGTGTGTGTGTGTGTATGTGTGTGTGTATGTATGTGTGTGTGTGTGTGTGTGTGTGTGTGTGTGTGTGTGTGTGTGTGTGTGTGTGTGTGTGTGTGTGTGTGTGTGTGTGTGTGTGTGTGTGTGTGCGTGTGTGTGTGTGTGTGTGTGTGTGTGTATGTGTGTGTGTGTGTGTGTGTGTGTGTGTGTGTGTGTGTGTGTGTGTGTGTGTGTGTGTGTGTGTGTGTGTGTGTGTATGTGTGTGTGTGTGTGTGTGTGTGTGTGTGTGTGTATGTGTGTATGTGTGTATGTGTGTGTGTGTGTGTGTGTGTGTGTGTGTGTGTGTGTGTGATGGGTTAGTGGGGTCGTCGGATGATGATCTGAGCTGTCACAGCACAACTTGCTTCCGCCGCTGTTGGCCAGCTCTGCTACTGCCCATGTCACTAGTTTGAATTTCTCTGATACAATGAAACAAACCGTCAGTTGACCCCTTGTTTTATACCTTTCGTAGGCTGGAAAAAACAAAACTCATGAAGGGGCGGGGCGTCTAAATTTTTTTTCATTTTCGCATAGCCAATCAACGTTGAGCAGGCTTGGTATGTCTTTTAAGAGAGATGTCTTTGAAAGAGGCGTTTTTCGTGACGCGAGATCGGTTCGTGAATTTCAATTTGCCCCCCTATAGTGTTGCCGTAAGACGTAATTCTACGTCAAAAAGAACAATGATGCTGCATACATTCAGGGGCAAAATTTATAACAATTGCTAAATAGTTTTAGTTTCTAAATTGAAATGAAATTTAACCTTCACACATTCCCCTAGGTCCTCCAATTATTTCCATTTTAATTTTTCTTCAAAGTTAACCATTTGACAGGGTTCCTATCTGTTTGTCCAATACGGGGTTACTCTTGCAAAATGTCATCAGGTATAGGATATAAAACATCAGATATCGGAAATCAGATATCAGATGTCAGATAAAGATATTGGAGATCTTAAAAAAAATTACATCTTTCCTATTCGTGACTTTTTAAAGTGTTTGATGTAAAATAACTCGAATTTCCGATTCCGTTCAATTTACATTGTATGCAATTTTGTTGCATACAAGGTTTTCTTCAATTCATTCCAATTTATTGGTTTTTCGCATTATTTTCAATTATCATCCTTCGTCATGTATCAACTCCAAGTGAAGGATTTCAAATTTCTTCCTTCCCAGTCATAATTTTAAATATTTTTATCTTGTGGCACTTTTCAAAAACGTCGCCAATAGTAATTTTCTCATGAAAATGGATAACGATGTACCAATGTTTTGTAAAGATCCAGACTTAATTTTTCAGCTTTCAATTGCGTTTCCAATCATTTGGTGGACTTCCGTAGCATTCGATGCATGAAACAAATTATAATTGTATAATAACTCAACCGGATCCATCATGTGTAGTAGCAGCTAGTAGCTTTTCGAACATACACACACACTCGTCACATGTAAAATTCTAACCGGAAACAACTCCCCCGGAACCAGCTGGTGCCCTACATCAGCATATGCTGGAACATCACTTCTCCAGCTCGGCTCGAGATGTTCAGCCGGCCAGCCGGCAAGCAATGGTTATTTCACGAGAGCTCACATCACAGTTTAGTCCGGGAGTTCCAAAATGCAAAGGATTGCGATCTCTTTTTTTTTCTTCGGAAAACATTCATAACATATGAGGTGAGTGAGTTGGCGCTATTGGGGGTGGAGGTGATCCTCCACTCAGGTTTTTGGGCTAGACCGGTCCGGTGCCATTTCAAATGATTCTCTTTCGTAAGCCCAAATGTGGAATCGAAACATTTGGAAGTGAAATAACCAATATGACTGGAGTGACTTTGTTTTGGCACTGTGGGATGTGGTCAACCGATAGATTTATTTTATTTTTATTTAAAACAAATGGCAAAATTGTTATCGTTATCAACTATTGAAATCAGAGACGGTGAATCAGTACGGATAATATTTTGCAAATTTTCTTCAAAATCCAGACAAGACATCATAAAGTGGATGTAAAACAGTTGATTACAATATTTCAGCTGGATTTCCTACCCAAGCAACCAAAAGTCTCATATCTACTTAAACTCGTTCCTCCAAAGTTCGAATTTCGCTGAATAAACCAAATTTTCTCGAATGTGAGCATGAAAGTTACAAAAGGTTCCTCAAATAGTCTTCTATGGACTTGAAGTTCCAAAAAGTTCCTCAAATAGCCTTTTTTGTGACATGTCAATCGCACCCACACAGTATAAAAGTTACAAATTAGGTCTCAATAGCCTTCTGTGAACTTCAAGTTCTAAGAAGTTCCTCAAATAGCCTTCTGTGAACTTCAAGTTCCAAGAAGTTCCTCAAATAGCCTTTTCTGTGACATGTCAATCGCATCATTTAGAATAAAAGTTACAAATTGGATCTCAAATAGCCTTCTATGGACTCGGAGTTCCAGAAAATTCCTCAAATAGCCTTTTTTGAGACATGTCCGCCATTTCATGAATATGAAATGTGAACGAACATCACAAAAGGGCATATTATAAATAAATCATTTTTTGGAGCTTGGGAATTGTTGTAATGTATAATTTATTTTGAAACTTCAACTCAGAACAACTTAAAGCTAACTCGCAAATGATTGTTTTTAAAAAGAGAATTCTTTGACTTTATAAAATTTCGTCCAACTGTATTTACTTACCACGAATTTATCACACATCGAAAGTCAGTTGAAGCAATTCATTGATTAAATATCAAGATAAAATCAAGAATGTATAATTTTATGCTTAACAGTTATAAACATGAAATTTCATTTTTTTTAAACCGATATTATTTTAACGGATGATTGATTTATACGCCGTTTCGAAATGTTTCTAAGTAATAATCAACATGCGTCTTTGCTGTTGGCCGCTGGTTGCCCTTGTGGGTATTCTAGGAAGCTTATAACCACTTCAAATTTTAGCTGCTGGTAAGGCAACATCTAGGCTTGGCGTCGTGGCAGCGTGTTCGGCTATCATCTCGGAGGATGGGGTTCATATCTGGTACCAGGACTAATTTTTTCCATTAGGTTGTTTGATTGCTTGAGTAAGCGAATCAAATAATTGTGTAGCAGAACTGGCGTGCGTGCCGACATATATCGAACAAAATTAACAACAAAGCAATTAAGTATAATCAATTGAGGGAGGGGATGGGAGGAATAAAGATGGATGCCGAGAAACCGGCAGCACCACATGGGCTGGTGATGACCAAAATAAGAGAGGAGAGGAGAATTATTTTTGTTTTTGCTGATTAAACGTTTACTTGTGGGCTGAATAGAAGGCCGTTCAAATCTGTAATGGAACTTCAAAGTTTCAATAAGAACTTAAATTTTAAGCTGAATAAAACGAACTTCAGCACATTGATTATGCTGATTAAGCTGTGTTCGACCTTTTTAACGAGACTTTTGGTTGTTTGGGTATGATCAGATATCAAAAAATTTAAAAACTGTCCAAAACGATTTTCGTTTCGTGGGGTTATGACTTTTTTGAAACACTGAAATATCATTATAAGGGTTTGAAAACTGATCGAAAACAGCTTAGTTTCGAAACTTTTTGTGATAAGAAATTAGAAATAACCCCGTGTCATTACCCCACTTAGCCCTACTTCGGTTTTATGGTGGTATCTGAAGCTTAACTTCTTGCGAACCCTTTCTACAGACACCGTTGCAAGATCTTCTGCCTTCTTAATAGTTTCACCGATGATCATAAGCACGAAATTGTCCGCAAAACTGACTTTATGCGCTTTTGCTGGTTAACTTCTCATCATACATACATTAAGGTGTGTCGAATCGCATATCAAGAAGAAAGTTCTCGATTTCACGGATTCAGCCTGACTTTTTTGACTTCTACTTCCGATGGGTCTGAAGTCCAAATATCTCTGGGCACGCATAAGGTTAGTCGATAAGGTACGTAGTTTCGGTTTTGAAAGCCACACACACCTTATTTCAATAGCTCCGGCGTGCGACAATTTGTCACCGTAGAGGACCCAGAGCACCCTGGTGAAAACACAGAACCGACTAGTTCAAGCCACGAAAAAGCAAAGACAAAAACAAACACGATGGTGTGCATAATAATAGCATCAACAAACGATGTTTCGGGCGAGTGGTTCAGCTTCGTATGTGTTGGTAAACACAACTGTCGCTCTCCGTGGTGAAAAAGTTTTGTCACTGTAGTGTGTGTTCGCTTTGTCGTGTTGATATACAGATTCTCTACAGAGGTTCGGCCAGAGATGCCAATATGCCTGATTTTTCAGGGATTGCCTGATTTTTCGAGGCTCTGCCTGACAACCTGAAAAGCCATTGAATTTCCCTGATTTTCCAAAAAATGCCTGATTTTGCCTGATTTTTGCGAATGTGATGAAAAATGGGTAGTAAGGAACTAAATTAGGTACCATTGCTGAAGTTAAAAAGCGAAAATGTGGCTGAATGAAACCAATCGAAAGATTCCCATTAATTCATATCTTAAAAAGGGAATGAAAAGGAATCTTTCGGCTTTGATTCAGTAGAATTATGCAACCAAGTAGGCCCACAACACAGTAAAAATGTAGAGTGATGACCAAAAAAAAAAAAGGTCGTCACTTTTAAAGGAATTTCCGTTACTTATGTAGCCTGATTTTTATTTCACCAGTTCCCTGATTTTTGAAAATATATGTTGGCAACCCTGGGTTCGGCTAAAAATCTCTGTGGTGAGTTTCAGAGAATCTCTACCGAGAATCGAAAACCGCGCACGTCGGTGATTGTCGTTAGAGAAATGGCAAGCCTGGCCGTATGTTGACGGACGGCTGTTCGACCCTCTTGGGACGCACTAGGCACTCGATTATGCACCGTGCCTGTTGCAATTTTCACTTGCACTTGTACCACGAAGGTCTTTACTTTTCACAACGCTTGGATGGCGGAACTGGTTGGCGGATTAAAATTATCTGCTTTGCCAAAAATTTTTGAGAAGTTGGTTTATCACCGGCTATATCCAGCAGTAGAGAATAGAATTTCTTTAGGTTTCTTTAGAAAAAGATAGGTGGTCACAAATCTTTGCGAGTTCACCACTCGTGTATTAGATTGGATGGTCAAGGGATTCCAAGTGGACTGCATCTACACCGACATGTCAAAGGCCTTTGATGTAGCAGGAATCGACGAAGTTTTGGATGCATTAGCGCGAATCGGTATTGGAGGAAACATCCTACACTGGATCAAGTCTTAGGGGCCGTTCAGATACCACGTGGACAGAAAAATGAGTTTTTTGACCCCCTCCTCCCCCTCCATGGACAAGCGTGGACATTTGGAAAACCCCTACCCCCCTCCCCGGATGTCCACGTGGACAGATTTGAAATAGTTTTTTTAAATACTACCTACCTGTAATTTGACACTTTGAAAGCATCAATTTTTGCCTTTTTATTATTGAAATGGCTGATTTTAAAAAAAAACGAATAAGAATTTCCTGATATAAAAAATTTTGAATATCTAAATAATCATATTTATTTACTTGTTTTCAAGAAGCTACTAATTGATTAAACTTAAACTAGAAAGCTTTGCAATTTTAAGATACTGATTAAAACATTTAAACATTCAGATATTCACCTTTAAAATATATTTTTAAAGTCAGTATGTCCACGTGGACATGACCCAAACCCCTACCCCCTTTCCGTGGACAAGCGTGGACATTTCCATACCCCCCTCCCCCCCCTAAGTTGTCCACGTGGTATGTGAACGGCCCCTTATCTGGTGAATAGACAACAGTACGTGTCTGTTAATTCTGTGTGTTCGGCACCCTTTGAAACGTCTTCCGGAGTGCCTCAAGGCAGTCACTTGGGACCTTTGCTTTTCATTCTTCTGATGAACAATCTGCCGGACTCGCTTTCGGATGCTTTCGTACTGATTTAAGCAGATGATGTGAAACTATTTTTGCCAGCAAAAAAGATAGAAGATTGTAAAAAACTTCAGAACGATTTGAATGTGTTTTCTGAGTTTTTTATCAGAACCAAGCTGAAAGTAAATAGGGGAAGAGGGGGCATAATGCCCATGTTAAGAAGAAAGCCTTGTATTGTATTCTTAAACATTTGAAAGGATTAACTTCAATTTTCGATTGTGTTTGGAAGTTTGGTTTATTTTTTGTCTAAATGTGATAGTTAGAATAACTGGAAGGTCAAAAAAGGCCACAAATTTAATGAAGTTTGAAGAGTAGGTAGAAAATTGGATTTCAGATTCAGTAGGGGCATAATGCGCATATGTGTGTACCCAATCGCGCCGTTTAACGTTTAATAAGTGTTTATTGATCCAAGTGCCTCCGAAAGTGTTTGCCAGGTAAAAACACTTATATTCTACTTCACAGATGGAAAAATGTATTGCTACGCGCAGTGCTGCCAGATATACTGAAATTCTTGTGAATAGTTGATTAAATCTGTATTAAATTTAGGAATTTTAAATATATTCTTTTATATTCAAGTTATGTTTTCCAATACAACTTATAAATATCTTTAAAATTGATGTGATGGAACTGCATATAAATTTAAACAAATATGAAACATGATTAAAGATAAACGGACATAGCGCGTTCTGCCCCACCGAGACATGTTTATTAAAAATCGTTCAAAATAACATTAAAAATAATTGAATTAGGAAATTTTTCGTTTTGTGATGATTTTCAAGATCATTGTTCATCATTGTAACAGATATCAGGTAATTTTTTTTGACGATAGATGCCGTAACTCCTTACGAAAGTCAAGGCACAAATTACAAGGAATATGGCTTGAAAAGTATTTTTGGATTTTTGCAGGGATTTATCGCATATTTGATGCTAATTTTTGTACAAAAGGTTTCTACTGTCAATTAGAAGGGAATAGCGTACCGAATTCTAAAAATAAGTGTATATCTAGCTAGATATCGCAGTGGGGCGTTTTGCCCACACTGGGCATTATACCCCCAGTCCCCCTAATTCAAAATGCACAGCAATATCTTTTACAAGAAGCAGTACACCGATCCAGTTTACGTATACCCTAAGTGGCGAAAATATTGCAAGAGTTTCCTGTGCTAAGGATTTAGGCATCAAATTAGATTCTGGAATGTGTTACAGGGATCATATCAGCAGTGTAGTTGCAGATGGGCTTGCTCGGGGTTCAAAAAGGCACGATTCAGGCAACTCTGCGAGGACGCCAACGACAACCCCTGGGGCGACGCTTACAGGATTGTCATGGCCAAAACGCGGAGTGGAGGTGCGCCACAGGAATCGTGTCCGATAAAACTGCGTGAGATCGTCAACGAGCTGTTCCCACAGCATGCGGTAGTGACATGGCCGAGGGTCCCATACGACTGGGATACGAGCGACGAGGAGAGGATATCACTGGAGGAACTGCGCGACATCGCTAAGTCCCTTCAGCTGAACAAAGCTCCGGGTCCGGATGGCATCCCTAACGTTGCAGTGAAGGCCGCACTCATGGAACATCCCGAAATGTTCCGGTCTTCACTGCAACAGTACGTGGATGATAGGGTCTTCCCAGATGAGTGGAAGCGGCAGCGATTGGTGCTCCTGCCAAAACCGGGCAAGCCACCTGGTGAACCTTCAGCGTATCGACCGATATGTCTGCTGGACACCGCTGGCAAGGTTCTAGAAAAGGTGCTGCAGAGAAGGATCCAGCTCTAAACCGAAGGAGCGAACGGCCTATCCGACGAACAGTTCGGTTTCCGGAAAGGTCGTAGCACGGTGGATGCCATTCGACTGGTCATCGAAAGGGCAGATGAAGCCAGGTTGAGGAAACGGAGAGGAGATCGGTTTTGCGCAGTGGTCACTCTCGACGTTAAGAACGCGTTTAACAGCGTCAGTTGGGCAGCGATTGCGTCGTCGCTCATCAACATGAGGATTCCGGCATATATCTGTAGGATGGTGGAGTGTTACTTCCGTGACCGCCAACTACAGTATATGACCAGCGAGGGACTGGAAACAGTGAGAGTCTCGGCAGGGGTTCCACAAGGATCGATACTTGGTCCGGTATTGTGGAACATCGTCTACGACGAACTGCTGAGACTGCGTCTCCCCACTGGAGTGAGACTCGTGGGATTCGCCGACGACGTAGTTCTCCTGGCAACGGGCCCGTCCACGGAGGAAGTACAGCTACTTGCCACAGTAGCTATCGAGAAGGTGGAAAACTGGATGCGCTCTAAGAGCCTACGCCTAGCACACCACAAGACCGAGATGGTGCTGATCACTAACTTGATTTCGGCACAATCCGGGACGATCGCAGTTGGACCGTGTGCAATCGAGTCCAAACGTGCGGTGAAATACCTGGGGGTGATGATCGACGACCGGCTGAGCTTTACGGCCCACGTCGACTATGCCTGCAAAAGAGCGGCAATGGCGACAGCAGCCCTCTCACGGGCCATGTCGAACAACTCGGCGATCCGCTGCAGCAGAAGGAGGGTCCTGGCGAGCGTGACCTCGTCCATTCTGCGTTACGGAGTGGCAGCCTGGAAGGCAGCCTTGAGTAGGCAGTGTAATCTGCAACAGCTCTGCAGGGTGCAGCGGCTGATGAACCTGCGTGTAATCAGCGCATACCGAACGGTGTCCTCGGTAGCTGCTGATGTTGTGGCGGGGGTCATGCCCATCTCGGTCTTGCTAGAGGAAGATGCCTTCTGCTACGAGAACAGGCACGTGCCCGACGTGCGGAAACATGCCAGAGAGAACTCGCTGTCCAACTGGCAGCACCAGTGGGACAGCTCGGAACGTGGCCGGTGGACCCATCGCTTGATCCCTAATATCGGATCCTGGATGGATCGAAGACATGGTGAGGTGGACTTTTGCATGACACAGTTCCTGACTGGCCATGGATGTTTCATGCAGTACCACCATCGGTTTGGACACGTGGATTCGCCATCCTGTCTAACCTGCGGAGACATAATTGAGACGCCAGAACACGTAGTGTTCAGCTGTCCAAGGTTCGAGGAGGTACGTGCTAACATGCTTGCCGCCTGCGGACCAGACACGACAGCCGACAACATAGTGCAGAGGATGTGCGAAGACGCCAACACTTGGCGCGTGGTCAGCGATGGGTTCACCCGGATCATGACTGCCCTGCAGAGGAGTTGGAACCAGCACCAGTCCGCGATCGGTGTAGGGTGACTCCTTCGTCGGGGAGCACCTGAGTAGTGTGCGTCCGACCCTGGCAGTAAAGCATACAAAGATAAGACTATACCTTCTGCGTATGCCGAGCTGCTAGGTACGTCGCGCGTCTGTGTGTAGGATACCTCCAACGTTATCGTCGCGGAGTATCCGAGTCGAACGCGCCCTCTACGACGGAGGCTGTGGGGATAAGACTATACCTTCTTCGCAGTCGAATTCGTAGGGGGAAGAGTATTCACGTCGCGGAATACTCTCGGGTAGAGTGGGCTCACGTCGCCGCCGGATGAGCCACTCGAGTCGGGTAGGATGACATCACCGTCGGGATTCATCTGAGTCGTATGCGTCTAAGACCCGTACGTGTGCTGTGACAGGCGCGAGTCCAGGATAAGCTGCTCTCGATTCGGCACACGGCGGGCAAAAACCCTAGGGTTGCCAGCCAAAAAGGGAGGAGGAAGACCGGACCACGGTCGGAGTAGAATGTCCTTTCGGCGGGGGGCATTCGAGTAGTGTGCGTCCGATCCTAGCAGTAAAGCATACAAAGATAAGACTATACCTTCTGCGTATGCCGAGCTGTTTAGGCACGTCGCGATCGTTGTGTAGGATACCTCCATCGCCGCGGAGTATCTGAGTAGAACGCGCTCCCTACGAGGGAAGCTGCGGGGATAAGACTATACCTTCTTCGCAGTCGAACTCGTAGGGGGAAGAGTATTTACGCCGCGAAATACTCTCGGGTAGGGTGATTCACGTCGTCGGCGGGTGAGTCACCTGAGTCGGTGTAGGATGAATTCTTCGCCGGGAATCATCCGAGTTGTTTTCGTAAAGCCCCGGACGTGTGCTGTGACAGGCGCGAGTCCAGGATAAGCTGCTCTCGATTCGGCACACGGACGGGCAAAGAGGAGAGGGCCTCGAGCCAAGCCAGGCGGAGCCAAGACCTCAAGTCGTTAGAGGCGAGGTCGTTGGTCTCTTGCAGTGGTCTCGAAGAGAGGCGGAGCGCACGTTTTTCGTGGGAACCAAGCTAGTCTCGATTTGCGAGTAAAGGCCGGATCTCAAGTCGTTAGAGGCGAGGTCCTTAGTCTTGAATCGTAATAAGAGGCAGGGTATATATGCTGGAGTTTGACTCGAACTGGAGTTTGCCGAAGAGCGCTTAAGCGCGGACTTGGTCTCCCATCTTGGGTACAGCCTTCGTTGCAGGTCCGGATGGGAATTATGGCCAGAGGCCCCAGGTGGACTTTATGGCGTAGGGGTACATAGTATCATGAGTCGTCCAATTGCACCCATGGACCCAGAGTAGCATACTGGGGGGACTCGGTCGCTCGCCGTGCCTTGGAATGCAATCCGTAAAAAGGATTTACCACCTGGGTGATCAACTAATAAAGATGGGCTTGCTCGATATCGCGAGCACAGTTTGGAGGCCCATAAACACACATAAACCGAATGGAAGCTGTTCAGAAGCGTTTCGTCAAATTTGCAGTGAGGAATCTTGCCTGGGGAGAGAGTTTACCGGAATATGAACATTTATGTTGCCTACTAGATTTGGACCTGTTGGAAAGTCGGCACCGCATAAATGATTTAACCTTTTTTCTTAAGGTAGATAGAGGCATGGTGGACTCAACGTTTTTATGTTCCCGCACACAAGCACTCTGACTTTGAGATGACGTAGGCGTTATGCACTTGACCACCGCAGGACGAATTACAGCCGCAACGAACCAGCTTTCCGTTTTATGGGAGGTGAATAATATTAACAGTGTAATAGACCTTAATTTAAGCATCCCGACAATCAAGAAGCTCTATGTGCTATATTTTAGAAACAACTCTATGTAAGATAATTTTTAAGTAGTTCGGATGACGGGCTTGGCCCATATATCCTTAAATAAATAAATAAATAAATAAATAAAGCGCGCACAACAATCGAACGACTTGCGGACTCGCGTTCCCAAGAGATAAAAGAGGCCGGCCTATTGGTGCGTCGGCCTTTTATCACCTCCCCCGGTACAATCAATCGGTGATGTCGACGATTCTGATTAGGCCACGTCATCCCCTTGGTGTTTCCGCATGTGGCGCGGATTTTGTCTGTCAGATGGTGTCTCGGCTAAATGAGGTTACAGCAGTTGAGTATACTAAATTCTAATCTTTGTTAACTTAAATAGGAACCTTTTAGAGGAACGCAAGTTCGTTAAGGTTTTCTCTGAAATGTTATCTTCATCAAATAAATATCTAAGTCTACCTACTATGCTACACTGAGAAAATACCTGCTAACATCCTATTTTCCAAAACAAATAAACTTGAATGCCCAACTAGATAAGAGAATAACTAAAAGTTATATAATTCTATTTTACTGCGTGAATATGTACATTTACCTACATTTTATCATTTTCAGGGAAAAACTGCCACCGAAATGCATAAAATGCAGGTTGTAACCGAGTAGGAAATTACAAGGCAAGGTGTTAAAACCTACGATTGGCAATTCGCGTATTGATGTTCGCTGGTGGAACTAGCAATGAATAAAAAATTAACTCTATTCCACCACTGAAACCTACGTTATTTTAACGTCTCACGAAATAACCTGAAGGAAAACTCGCTCGGTCCATGACAGCTGAAGCGGTCCTCCCCAGCGTATCCGGCCAGTCTTCAACACCTTCTGGATACTGGGTTTGCAGTAGAGTCGACTCAGCTCGTGACTCATTTTTCACCTGCGTTCTCCTGTACGCCGCCAAAGATGGTTCTTAACACTCGTCGCTCGAATAAGCAGGCTCGAATAAGCGTCGCTAGCAGGTCCTCCTCGAGCAATATCCACGTTTGTGCCCATAGAGAACAACTGGTCTAATGAGCGTCATGAACAGGTTGCACTTCAAACGAGGGTTTGGAATGGTAATGATCAAAATTCCACAATTACTGCACAATTTGCAACAATGCGCCATATTTCTCTCTCTCTCCCCCCCCCCCCTCTTTTTAACTCAAATTTACTCATTTTCCCGCACAATTAAACACAATTCACCTCAATTTCAATCATTGGCTGCACAAGTTTCGTGATGATTGTCGTATTTTCTCTCTTCATCTCAGTCCCTCGGTATATCCTCCAGCATTAAAGTTCAATTAAATCATCTCGAGAAGGGGTTCAATGTCAGAGGTTTCAGGTGGATTTTAGAGAGTAGAGGGTATTCGTGGATATACCATGAGTAGTCCCATTGTACTCATGAACCCAAAGTAACAAACTGGGGTTACCTCTGCAACCTTGGTTCTAAAGCACATCATCATTTATTCTTTTCTTTTTTTACAATTTTTCTATTAAATACGAGTACGTGGCCAGCGCCGTTATACACGGTTAAAAGAAAAAGCATTTAGGGCATTGTTTCAATATGCTCTCATTCTTTGATACTATTATTTTGACCAGTGTGTGAAATTCATGGCATCATCCAGTCATAGAATAGTAACATTCGTCGATGTGGAACTCATTCTACCGAGCCACATTAGCCGTCGTGAGTTTGGAATATTTTGCGATTTATGAAAAATGGTTTTGAAATCAATTAGGTACATATATCTTTTAACAATAAAATAGATATGAGCAACTGTTATTAGGGATTTATAATTCAATGATTCGCGGTGAATATGAGAAGCCAATTACGCTAAGCTGCTTTTTTTAATAGAAAAAATATTAACGCGTGATAATTTATTCAAAGTAGATGATAGTTGCTAAAAAAAAAAAAGAATTATACTCAACACCTTAATAATTTCAAACCCTGTATCAAATTGGAAATTGAACGAAAATCCTAGAAGCAGCCGTTTATTTATCCCATTCCGAGGAACAATTTTGTGTTATTTATTCAGCACTCATTGCACTAACTATGCGGAAGATTTCCAAACAGATAAGTTAATATTGCGAAGACACGTGAAACGGAGCAAGGGGAGAATCGAAAATTTATCTGGAACAAGAGAGGGCGAGAACGAACGGACAAATTCATTTCAGCATAGACATTGAAAACGTACCTGTGTGTTTCCGGTGCGCCGGCCAGCCGGTAAAATGGAACCGGAGCCATTGCCAGAAGCGACCCTTTATGCAGATGAAGTGAATTGGTTTGCGGATTACGAATGATGACTATAGGCTCCGGGACAGGCTATCCAAAATGTCCGTTTTCACGCATGGAATGCTGGCTAGCTGGCCTGGCAGAAGCTTGGCGTCGGACTGGCTGAACGTAAATTCCAAATTCCCAGCTCCCTCCTTCTGGCCGGGGCACCTGCGTTTGTGTCGCAGCAGCCGAATGTGAATTAGAAAGGTTAAATTGGGGATTATCTAGTAGGTAATCGAAAATGTAACTTTTTCGAAAACAGATTCTTATTGTTCGTTTTTTTCAATGAGTTCACTTTCAAAATATACATTGATTTGCTATTTATTATTAGAATATTTTATTGATCTTTTATTTTAAACACAGAAACTTAAAAAAAATTCTCTCCATCGAAGTCAACGAAAAAAAATCGAAATAAACCCAGCAAACGAGACAGTTCTAGCACTGACCGTACTAACTGGAGACTCGATTTCGTTTGTTGGATAATTTTTCCAAAAGCACGCAATATCGATTCCAGAGTGCGCAGCGATCGATTTGACGAAATGCTATCCCAGTTAGAAAGTGCCACCCAACTTTCAAAAAATTTCAATTTCTGCGATAAAATCGGGATAAACAGGTTCATTTTTACTACATTGCATTTTTTGTCACAGATACGAATGCCATAAGAATGGTAAAATGTCTTTAATAAAAATAATAATAATAATTTTTTGTCAAATTGTGCAGGTTCACCACATACCTTCAGCGAACCTGTAAATTTTGACAAAAAAAAATTAGTCAGAAAATGGTCTATTTTTTTTTCTAAGTGTCGTGTCAGTGGTGTGATCAACTTGGAGTATTTTTACGAAACTCGAAGCTTACAAGCACAAAATGTGTTTGACCACTTTGGCCACTTTGAGTTAAAGATAGCTCTATGTTTTTGAATGTCTGGAGCTTGAATAGGAAACTGGCAATATGAAAGTTGTTTTTCGGCTTAGCATGATTTTTTTAGCGAATGGACTTTGAATAAGGACTAGTTTTCCTACATTGAATTCTTTAAGCAGGATTTTTTTTATAAATATGTATATAAAATAATTTACGGGGTTTCAAGTGCTGATGATTAGTGCAAGTGAGATCGTATACTTGTACCAATGAATAGGAGTTCACAGGATTATTTTGTGTTTGGTTGGGAGTGCCTAGCAGTGATGCCACATTTAAATCGGTATTTTTGAACCCAAAAAAATCTTTTTTCTGTGTGGAAATCCGGAAAATCGGTATTTTAACCCTTTCCTTCCCACGAGGTTTTTCGCGTTTTAAAAATAGAAATATTGATTTACAACTAAAGTTCTAGAACAAAAGATGCATAATTTAAGGCTACTTTAATGATATATTCGATAAATTGGGGTTTTGAGGTGAATCATATATGCTCTATTGGGAAGATAACAACACATAGGGTGCAAATGAAAAACAAGAAATAATTTCAAAAAAACATGGAATTTCATCACCTCATTGGTCACAATCTAAAACAATCCTATTTGGTAAAAAACTTCATTGGTATACGCATCACACGATAGTTTATTTATTGAAATATTTGAAATTTTCATTTTTGCCTTGAACAATGGCCGCTATGACACATTGCGGCAGGAAAACAAAACATGCCGTTTTTCGAGAAAATCACGAACTTTTACAATTATTTCGAGACATGTGGTCATTTTAGCAGATGAATTAAGTATCCTGGAGCGAATTTTTTTTTTGACGAAATAATTTTCATGAGTATTGATAAGAAGCTTCACAAGAAGAAAAGTACGTTTTGTTCGCAGTGTATCACCAGTGATCCACTTTACTTACTCAAAAATTTATATGTTTTAGTTGAAGTCTAAATAAACCATCATTTGATTTTGCTTACATAAGCAACCTTCTGCACGTCAGTATTTTTGTTTGAAGGAAATTTCAAAAATTTGTCAAGTAATTGAACAACAAATAACGACTTGATTTAAATTCGAAAAAAAAAACGATTTTTTTGCAGCTTTTGATCTGCCAAGCAAAACCTAGCGAATCGATTTACTTCAAATTTTGTGCAATGTTTCTCCACTCATATCTACACATTCGGTGAAAAAATGATGTTGATCCAAAGCGCCCAGTTCAAATGCGAGCTGTGCAAAGTTGTGGATCACCTGTGCTACCATGGGAAGGAAAGGGTTAAGGTGATTAAAAATATTTCGGTAGTGATTCTGAAGTCTGCTATTTCATCCTTTTTCTTAAAATGCCTTATAGTACTTTTTGAACTCGTTTTTTTTTGTTTTTATACATTTTTATTCGTTTTTAGGAGTTCTTAGAAGGTTTTTACTGTTCTTTCTTCTCTATTATAATTTTTTTTAACAATTTTATAAACTTTGGATTTTCATAATTACTGCATTGATGCCAAAAAGGTGTATAAGTGTATAAAAGCAAATTTTGAGAAAAAAACGCTCTTCAGCTGTTGTGTTTGGAAACTTTCCTTACATTTTAAAATAATTTGTATTTTTCTTCCGAACATAAAGTTATGAAAATAAATTTCTAAACATCTCAAGAAATCACGAAATATAGTTTGAAACATGAAAAATCGTTCCGTTTTATTGACTCATGGATGATTTGCTCTTATACCAACTCTTTTGGCTCTGTGGCCCCTAATTAAAAAAAATCGCATATTGAAAAGTTTTTGTAGAATTCTCTATAAAAAAAAATTCTAAAGCTTACTATCATAAAATTTCTTCATGTTATCGATTAACACATGATTCCTTATAGAGTATTTTTTACAATTTTTTTATGTTTTCAAAATTCTGAAAACTCATACATATTCAACCTCATTAGATTAATTTCCGCAGGTTATCTGGGCGCAATTATAAATATCATAGAGTATGTTATAGAAAACGACAGTTTTCCAACATTCTAAATGGTAAAATTACCTCCAAATTCCAACGGATAATTAAAACTTTATTCGTTGACTTATCTTTTAACATTCGACTATCAAAAACAAAATGCTTCTTTCCTTAAAAATTTTAAAGTTTCGATTGAAATATTGAAAAACGTTCACTTATCATAAAAGCTTTAAGTGTTTCTTACTTAGCTAACGCCAAATAATATCATTTGATCGTCTTCAATTTAACAGAAACCCAATGTTTTCGATAATTTTGCTTAAACTGAAATATATTTTACATTTTGTATCAAAATCTCAAAAATCGGTATGAAATCGGTATGTTTTGCCAAAAATCGGTATTTGGTATATACCGATTCTTGGATAAAAATTTGCCCAAAAATCGGTATGAATACCGAAAAATCGGTAGGTGTGGCATCTATGGTGCCTAGTGTTGTGTTGGAGAAGGTTCATCACCGAAATTGGTTTGTTCCGGGTTCGAGAAGGATACCACTTACTGAGAACGGCAATTTTGGAGGAAGCTTGGGTGAGATCTTTCCGTTTTATTTATTTTTCCATCTCTTTCTCTCTGCTGCTGGATCGTTGTTACTGCTATAAATTCCACGGTGGCGAGTAGCAGAACTAACAACGCGACAGTTTGTTTCAGCGGTGCCAGTTAACACGATAATAGATCAACTAACAATGTTATCAAATTTATTTCACTGGACAAAATTAGCATTGATTTGTGCAATCTCAATTACAAATCATTTAAATTATTATTTTAAGGTCTTTATTTCATTCAAAATTTGACAAAAATAAGTATTCATATTGACTTACGTATTTTGACAATGGGTGACAAATTAAACCGATGTTTTTCTTGATTATTTCCAGTTAGAGAACATCTTATTGAATTGGATAAGTATTAGTTTCTGTCTATTTATGATATCATGTTCAAATGATTATTTATTTATTTTCGTATTTTCAAAGCTCCGAATCTTTTTTGTATACATTTCTTGCCGTTGCAATGTGAAAATCAAATTGAAATTAAAATTTAATCGCATAATAAATGGTTTTAATGCACATATCTGATAACATTGTATTATTGTCTATGCCTCATTAACAAACGAGATAATAAATTGTTTAAAAGTGAATGTTTTAAACAGCATTTTCAGAAGGGTGAATTAGCACAGTAGTATGAGAATGTTATTTAAAATAGAGTAATTGTCAATCATTACCGTAAGTTGGGACGAAAAAGTACAAAACGTCCCCATGCTGGTTTAGTTATACATGCATATTAACTTTTATTCTTTCAGATACGTATCCTTTTAAAACAAAACACCATTTATAACTATTTTTATAATTCATACATATAATCGTATTATTCAGACTTTTTGAGTAATTTTCCTTACGGCCATATACTATCGTTTGGGGTCGGGATATTTTCAGAGGGAATGCATCTGGGGATAACCTGAAGAAACTATTGCAAGCGGAGTGGGTTGCCAACCATTGTACGTTTCTGAGGGTTGGATGCCTTCCTTCGACGAACCATCGGCCGTGGAAGCCCTAGAATTTAATTCGAAGGCCAAGCCACACAGACATAGGCAGGACCTTGCTACCGATGGGGGAACCATACATACATACATACATACATATAAAATAATTTACGGGGTTTTGCGTTTTTTTTAAAATTAGATGATCTTAACTATTTACATGTTTAAATAACAATTATCAACTGTGAATTTGTCTTTGTTGTTAAATAGATATACAAGATCTCTACAAGCTACTTTTCATAATTTGGCACTGGAATATTCCCAAGTAATATATCGATGTCCATGGAACTTATTTATCAAGTTCAGCCAAAACTAAAAAAAAACTGTACAGTACTGTTTGGATTTCAGTTTTTATTTTTTTTTTTTTTTTTTGAGATCTTTAAAGTTGGTATAAGGTAAAACAAATTACTTTCCGTACTTCTCATTTTTCAACATCAAACCTTTTATTGGTCTATATTTAAACTAACCAAAATAAGTTCGATTTAAACAAACATTACACAAGACAACAAAATTCACATTTTTTCAAGGTACAAAAAAATTTAGAGCTGATTTTGACTAATTAAGGGTGCCAAATCCAAATCTACATCAATATTTCTTCTATTAGCCTGTATTTTAGAGATAACATTGAAAAAATGGTTTGAGTGCAGTTCAATAAATTTGAGCGTTTTTTTAACAACCTAAAGAGTATTACAAATTTATAGAAAGTAAACGTTTTTGATAAATTTCACAAGACCGTAAGTAATTTTGACTTCTGGGAAAAATGAAATTAGTATAGTGAATCTCCGATTTTGTCACGCACCGATTTCGTCTGCACCCGAATTTGTGTACCCCCGATTTTGTCACCTTTTGGGATGATTATTAATTGATATCGCGTCAATTGACAATATAGTTATATGTACAACATGATAACATCAATAGCGATAATGAAGATGACTTATGAATGAGTCAAAGAAAAGATGCCCGATTTAATACAAGAGTATTTACATTTAAACAAAAATAAAGTAAGTAAATACAATCAAAATAAAAAATATATAACGATACAACAAATCATTGATATGATCAAAAAGCTTGTTTAATGACATTTGAAGCCAAAGGATTATTAAAGCGTAAAAGCTTATTTCGTGAAAACACACTTTTAAGTGGTTGTGTTAGTCCAATTAGCAAATATTTTTCGAAAATTTGTATTTTTCTTTCGAGCGCAATAGTATGTGAAATAATTCTAAAAATCTGAAAAAATACCCAAACAAAGTTTGACAATAACAAATCCGTTGGTATTATAAACTTCAAATCGACCATTTTTGCTCTTATACCCCTTTGATTCTGAGAGCTTAAGCTTTCTTCAAAGCATTTTTCCTAATATGCCCCAAGAAGATGACGTCATTTATCGAGAGATCTAAAGCATCAGCCCAATCAATCATCCTTACAGCTTCATTCAAAATAAGCAAAAGTCATGTTCCCTCAGTTGTCAGTTGTGCACACAAGCACACGAAAAACACCCAACAATGTTTTAAATGACGCTGTAATTATATTTTTTGATTAATTTCAACAAAATTATTTTAAAAAAAAAGTGCCTTTTTTTAAATCGCCCGATTTAGCCACTGCCCCCAATTGGTAACCCTAAAATGCATCATGGGGGTGACAAAATCAGGGATTCACTGTGTTAGTTTTAATTTATGTTTATTTATACCATTCTGCATGAATGGAATTTTTAATTAAATTTAAAAGCAGATTTCAACCAATTTGAATCTAGAGTTAATTTTTAAAATATTTGTTTATTTATATTATTTTATAACTCATAACTGCTTATTTATCTCCAAAATAAACACTAAATCTTCCATTCTCTCAGTAAGTATTGTTATCTTATTTTAATCGCCGCTGGGATATATTCTTATTTAATTTTTGGCATTTCGGCGAGTTGTGAAAATTCAAGGTAGAAAATTTAGAAAGAATATGAAAATATTATAGGTGGAAAGATCAAAGCTAGAGCGCTTTGGGTAGAAGAAATTGAATAGTTGGTGAAAGTGTGAGCAGGGCTTTTTGTTTTGTGAACAGCTTTTGAACTACTTGCGTGATTCTTTGCCGCGCGCCGTTTCAATGTTGATAGGAAGCGATGAAGAAACCCATCGCATTCCTACCCACATTGAAACACGGACGGGTCGAACACACATGAGATTGTGTCCGACCGGGCAAAAAATCACCCAAGCAGCGCTCACATGTGCTGTTCTATTGCTAAGCCAATTCTATCGATGCGTGCTACTTTTTTAGGTACATCGGATGGTTGCTACTTTTGTTTTCGCATATTATCCATCCGATGCCTTACTTTTTTGCCAAATGCATCGTGGTGAATTGTGTTGTAATTTGTTTTTTTTTTTTT
This sequence comes from Uranotaenia lowii, assembly GCF_029784155.1. NCBI lineage: Eukaryota > Metazoa > Arthropoda > Insecta > Diptera > Culicidae > Uranotaenia > Uranotaenia lowii. The sequence goes on from NC_073692.1 coordinate 325,419,105, forward strand.
TTTTTTTTTGTTATCCCATTTCCCCCCTTCTTTAGCCAAGTGATTCTGTTATCTTATTTTAATCGCCGCTGGGATATATTCTTATTTAATTTTTGGCATTTCGGCGAGTTGTGAAAATTCAAGGTAGAAAATTTAGAAAGAATATGAAAGTATTATAGGTGGAAAGATCAAAGCTAGAGCGCTTTGGGTAGAAGAAATTGAATAGTTGGTGAAAGTGTGAGCAGGGCTTTTTGTTTTGTGAACAGCTTTTGAACTACTTGCGTGATTCTTTGCCGCGCGCCGTTTCAATGTTGATAGGAAGCGATGAAGAAACCCATCGCATTCCTACCCACATTGAAACACGGACGGGTCGAACACACATGAGATTGTGTCCGACCGGGCAAAAAATCACCCAAGCAGCGCTCACATGTGCTGTTCTATTGCTAAGCCAATTCTATCGATGCGTGCTACTTTTTTAGGTACATCGGATGGTTGCTACTTTTGTTTTCGCATATTATCCATCCGACGCCTTACTTTTTTGCCAAATGCATCGTGGTGAATTGTGTTGTAATTTTTTTTTTTTTTTTTTTTTTTTTTTATTTTTTTTTTTTTTTTTTGTTATCCCATTTCCCCCCTAAAGAAGGCTAAAGAAGGGGGGAAATGGGATAACAAAAAAAAAAAAAAAAAAAATAAAAAAAAATAAAAAATAAAAAAAATAAAAAAATAAAAAAAAAAAAAAAAATAAAAAAAAAAAAAAAAACAACACAATTCACCACGATGCATTTGGCAAAAAAGTAAGGCGTCGGATGGATAATATGCGAAAACAAAAGTACCAACCATCCGATGTACCTAAAAAAGTAGCACGCATCGATAGAATTGGCTTAGCAATAGAACAGCACATGTGAGCGCTGCTTGGGTGATTTTTTGCCCGGTCGGACACAATCTCATGTGTGTTCGACCCGTCCGTGTTTCAATGTGGGTAGGAATGCGATGGGTTTCTTCATCGCTTCCTATCAACATTGAAACGGCGCGCGGCAAAGAATCACGCAAGTAGTTCAAAAGCTGTTCACAAAACAAAAAGCCCTGCTCACACTTTCACCAACTATTCAATTTCTTCTACCCAAAGCGCTCTAGCTTTGATCTTTCCACCTATAATACTTTCATATTCTTTCTAAATTTTCTACCTTGAATTTTCACAACTCGCCGAAATGCCAAAAATTAAATAAGACTCAGTAAGTATTAGAACTTTAAAGGTTCACTTACAGTTTATAAGCTGAAAGTTAGCGAATTAGTTTTAAATGATCAATATATGTTCTCTTTAAGTCTCTCTAATCAAACAATCAATCAATCAATGTATGTTCTGATTAATGTCCTTGTTAAAATTAACCCTAAAACACTCTACGGTTTCAATGTGACACTATCGGAAGTTTGGCTGATTGTACCTTTATTCGGGTGCACCCAGATAAACAAAATATCTTCTAGAACTCTCATTGAATTAATAAAATCTTTAATTTTGTATCATTATTTTCTTATGGATGCACCCTGAAAGCCCAGACAAAAATTATCCCTAATAAGCTCTTGAGTACCAATTTGATACTCCTTGCTTAAAATCGCTATCTATCTTGTATTTCAGCCGATTTTTACTAAATTTATGGTTTTGGGAACTTTTTAATACAACTCAAATATGTTCGCCAGACAATATTCTGCTTCAGCATTTTAGTTTTCCATTTTTCAAAGTATAAAAAAATATGATACAGGAAAAAGACTGTAGATCAGCTACAGAATGCTAATAGATTTTTTTTATTTAGCGTACAACAAAGCTGAAGTTAGAAGCTTAGAAGAATACGAAACACAGAAATTTTGACGAGTTCTTAAAGGTAACTGTTTTTCTAACTTTTTGTCAATGTGCTATTTACTCAGATTATATCACAATTAAATTGTACTTTGCACTGGTTATTCACCAGAATGGTAACTTCAAAACAATTCTGGAGATGTTATTGCAGGAGCAAAATCTTGCGTTAATAGACAAACAAATCCAATGCCAAATTTAATTTATGTGTTAGAAAATCGGAACAATGGCAAATTGACAATACGTTCAAAAACAGTTACCTTTGAAAGCTAGTCAAAACATCTGTGTTTCGTATTTTGAAAATCTTAAGATCGAAAATGTGCCAAGTTACGTCAATTTTCAATGCTAAAAAAAGAGCATCAATTCATCTGGTGAGACATAAAAAATGTTAATTGATTCAAAAGTACGGTTTTACACCATTTTTATATATTTTTTTGTGATTTTGATCCTTAAAAATTAAAAAAAAAAAAAAACCTATCCTTGTGCGCAAAGTATTGCTTCTAACTGCAGCTTTTTGGACAAGTGAAGTGAATTTTTTTAGCATTCCGTAGCTGGTCTAAGGTCTTTTTTCCGAAACATTTTTTTTAAAGATATTTTCGAAGGCTTTGAATAACGGAAAACTGAAAAATAGCAGTTGAATATTGTGTGAGCAACATATTTGAATTGTGTTGAGAAATTTCCAGAACCATAAATTTAGTACAAATCGGTTGAGAAACAAGAAAGATACAATAGTTTTTCGATTTTATCACTGTTCGATTTTATCAATACTCGTCAAATTCACGCTCGATTTATCACGGTTATGGTAGAGCGTCTTTGTTCATGATATTTTTTATGGTGTATGTTATGGTATATAGGTATCAAATAATATGAAAATGCCATTAAACTGTTTAGTTTGGCTGTATAGCGTTTAAAATCATCATTTGGATTTTAAAAACACTTGTAATAGTCGACATAAGTAATTTTATGTCATGCTAATGCTAGTGTTGATATTTGTGTTTGGCTAGCCGCTCTAAAAAAGTAAATATTTGGATATGCGAATCATATAAAGAGGTGTATTTAAGCGTTTTTGAAAAGAGATAAGTGTTTCTGATTTCTTTGTTTAATTTGTTTATTTGAATGGGTGGCGTGCGCAATCCTGATTGGACAGCCTTTAGTATTGTCTGAATAGATAATTTTGGAAGATCAAAATGAAATTTTGCTAGCTTTGCCTTAAAATATGTAAAAAGGACTAAGATTTCAATTTTTCTACATATAAAAAACAAAGGATTATCTGCCCATAAAGCAAATTTTGAGAAACACACTTTAAAAGTCTTAGTTGTGCAAATTCTAACATATTTTTCGAAAAGGTAATCTTTTTAGTTAATCAAAGGTGTGAAGATTAAAATATTGAAATTTAAAATTTAAATTTTTGATGCATTTTTTTTTAACTCTTTTTTAAAATCGACACAAGGGATATCGACTGTTAAATTTTCATAAAAACTTACATGTTCACTTAGATTAGATGTTCACTATCAAATTGATATTCTACATGGTTTTATTTCAAGAAAAAATCGTAAAAATCCTATAGAGAATAATAATTTGAACTAAAATCGGTCTTTTGTGTTTAGTAATCTTTGATAATAACATCTTATGTTCAAAATTTATTGGTACAAAATTGGTATAAATTATTTATTGAAGACCATAAAAATACATTTTTCCACTTTTACTTTTAGTTTCGCCAAATTCACGTTTTCGCCAAATTCACAGTGAATTTTTTTTTTGACCGTGATAAAATCGAGAAACTACTGTATAGCCGTTTTAGTCATTTTTACCCGTTAGAACATTAACGAGTAAACATTTCTGGGACGGATGAGGTTTATTTGATTGGTTTATATTGAAACACATTTTCGTTACTGCCAGGCCAGGAAAAGAACATAATACTAGGAAATGAGCTATTTGGAGCCGATTAAAATATACTTTAGATTTTCTACGTTTTCCAATGATTTTTTCTTTTTTTTTTTTTAGAAAAATCATATGTCTATACAGTTTATATTTGTCACAGTGTTAATAGTGTTTCCTTTTGTTTTTACTTTAAACTTTGACTCGGACGTGTGGGAAATGGATTTTTTCTTAATACCTCTGATTGCTCAAAATGCCTTTTAATATTCGAGTTGGCTATTTTTTCACTGGTGAGGCCGTTTATTAAAACATTTGAGGCCCGGGGAGCCAAATGGGTATAAGTGCATGAAAGCTGATTTCAAGATAAAAGCACTTGAACTTCGTTGTGTTCCAGTAAAATTCCGTGGATATATTGTAACGATTATTTGACGTTAAGTGGTGCATTTTTGTTTTTGACACTTATACCACTTTGGCTATAAACACATGCTCTTATACCTCTTTGCCACTAACACATTTTCACATTCAAGTGTTTTGATCTTGTTAATGTTGGTAAGAAATCATAAATATTTATTTCTATAAGAGTCAATTAATTTTTGTATTTTTTTTTTGTTTGCTATTTTGATGGGAAATGTACTCTGGTACAGTAAGTTAAGAAGAGATTTTATGTCTGAAGATCGACCTGGTCTCGTCAACTTCTAGTCAATCCCTTCAAATATCGATTTTTCATCAGGACAAAATTAATAATAATTCGTGTAAGATGTTTTTTTAAAATAAATTTCAATCTCTGCATGTTTTGTGTGGCGATAGAAAGGTACTTCCAGTCACTAAGAGTTGATTCACTTATTGGTGGTGAAAATTAATCTCAGTTAATGGAAAATTTTTAAGCATCTATTTTTTTTTTGTCCCGATGAAAAAACGGGACCTGGAAAAACACTACTTTCTGGAAATCACATTAGGATTGGTGGCAAAGGGGTATTAACAGGACTTCACAACGACCAAAACATATGAAAACGGTTGAGTAAAATTACGATTTAAATGGCATATGATATTAGGCGGTCAAGGATTTTTCTGGATGCTTATTTCATTTTTTTTTTTTTAAATTTTGTCACTTATACCCCTTTAACTCCGAAGGGCCTCGGATTGAAGGGATGAAAAAAAGTTTCAGAGTTAAATATTTGCATGGAAGACAAGAAAATGAACCTATTCTCAATTTTAGATTTAAAGTAGGGCAACCAACCTTGAATAAGAGTCTAATTTTTGAAGAGAACAAATATACTTTTTCAATTATATTTTTTTAAACTAATTCTGGATTTTTGCTGTTAAGCCCTTCTTGCCAAGCGGGAAGATTGTAGGTACTAGTTAAATATGTAATATTCGATTTTTCTAACCTGTCACCCTAGTCAGAAACCCAAATATAATAAATAAGTGAAGAATGTCTGAAATTTTTGTATCCCAAAAAAAAACAACTTCCTCCATCCCATTCGAGCATCCAACCCAACAATGTTGAAATGAATCGAAAAATTTGTTTTGCCTTTTCCGGTGGCTCTAAGTTCGGTTGCTCGGTTTTTGGTGGACTCTCTGGCAGAGCACTTTCCACTATAAATTGTCCCATAAATCCCCTTGGGAAATGATAAATTTGTTTGTGGCTCCGGCTTGGACCAGAGAGAGAGAGAGAGAACGCCGAGGGTCTCTGGCTCTGCAGCTCGAAAAGTGGTGAATGATTTGAAAGTGATTTATCTGGTACTTATTTGATCGTTATTAAAATGGAGATATTCTGCCGAGCAGAGTGCTTCCTTTTGAAAGGAGAATGTGTCGTTTATCAAAAGCATTTCAAAAGTGTTGCACATTTTCAGACGATATCAAGTATTTTTGTTTTAATATCTTTCAAAATATTTTAACATATTTTGAGTTTAGGTCGTAATTATGTTTATCTACAATTTTAAAATTAAATCGATTTCAAACAAATATTTCAAATGAAAATGGCATCATCTATTAAGGACGAATTTATTAAAACAATAAACAATTCCAATCAAAATGGTACTCAGAAACTGTGGTTCAATATTTAAACCTAACTATGATATCAATTTATAACAACACTCTCTATTTTCTAAGCTTCTCGGAAGAGAAATCTTCTGCTGTGGGCTTCTACTTACTTAAAAATACAGAGGCAGAACCAATGAAATCTCTACTGGGTATTATACATAAACCGAAACAGTTGAGTTTTTCAAAATGTCCAAAATTTAAATTTTATCAAACTCAAGATAAACAACTATTCGTTTGTAAAGGTTTTGTCTTCGAGGTGATGAAAGATTCTGAAAAAAACTTCGACTGATTTTTCAAAATCGGATTCCAAGCTTCTTCCGCATGGTTGTTTACCAGTAATTCCTGGCGGCACAAATTCACCATCAGCATAGCTGTTGAAAGATGTATGACTTTGGTTCGAAGTTTTGACCGAAGATGAAAAACTGCGAAAACAAGCTGCAAATTGTGGTGGGAAAAGCTGGCTAGAGAAGTGTGGTTTGGGTATGATGATATTAATGCCATGTTTTTACTACCACGAGCTCCAAGAAGCAGAGGAGGATCAAAGAATCTAATCTATGGAAAAGTTTTGAAAATTTCAAGTTGTTATTGTTGAATCTGGTTAATAATCAACACGGAAAGCAATCAAATATTCTAATTCAAATACTTAAATATTCTAATTCGGTATTTTCAGCAAATAGAAGTTTTTAAGAGTTTTAACTGATATTATGCAAATTTTTGCTTTATCAATTTTTAATCCTTTGCTAAAAACTCGTTTCCAAAACTTTTACCCAGTTTCATCCTTCGGCTTTCCAATCAATTAACTGACTTCGCGTTACATGTTGACCCAAACAACAAGAGGTGAATAACCTTTCCACACCATCATCGAAGCTCCCGACCAGGTAAATGGCTACAAGGGCTCAACCTATTTTCGGGAAGCACTTTTGAACCGGACCTCGGATACGAAGGTAAAGGTAAGTGGAGTGGCAAAAATAACCAGCGGTCATCACTGTTCATTGTCCAACCAGTCGACAACTCGATGACAACCGGGAATAGCACAGTTAAAACGTTTATGCTAATTTTCAAATTTGAAAAAGTTTTGAAGATTTAGTCTCAATGAAACGAAACTTTTCAAAACTAATAGATCACATTAAAGCTTCAACTAAGTGCTACAAATTGGTGTTTGCGTCGTTTGTCTCTACGCGGTTATATTTGATCACAACACGCATATATTTGATGTGTTTTGCGTGTTTCCATACAAAAAATTATTTCCAACTGCCTCATAAATCACATGAATTAAAACTATTAATTTTTGAATTGATTGCTTTAATAATGGACATAACAGAACTTAAAATACAAGTTTGCTTGGCTTAAAAGTCACGTTTTACACAGCAAATCTCAAAAATTGTTTTTGTTCAACTTTTTATTTTGAGAAAACACACTTTTTGGACTCATAAACATTGACATTTCAGTCTTAAACCTGTCTGTAATTTGATGTTTAGTTCTGTAACTTAATTGTTGAACATTGCTCTTACTCGTTGTCATTTTAAATCTACGTTATTTGTGTACCTAAATGAGAATTTCAACACATTGTGGACTACATACGAGATATCTCGTTATTTCAATTGCCTGTAGTATGCTACTCTAAAAGGCGTAACTCAAATAATATAAATTTAATAATAAAATTATATTCTACAAAATTAAACACGAAAATATCAGTAGCTCAAATTTACTAAATTTGTAGGATTTCGTCCAGTATTTTCTGAGATATTGGATGCCAAATTTTGGTGTTTCCGGCTTATATTTTTTGCGGTTCTTAATATATTAATTTGATCTAATTGTTTAAGTGTTTTTAGTTTAGTTTTTAGTTTTTAGTGTTACGACGATATGAATAGCACTATGCTCACTATTTCAATCACCAATCATAAGTTAAATTTTGAATTTTGGCATTATTCTACTTCTTCAAGTCTCTAAAGCCCGACCCCGCCGTTAGACGAATTCCCTTCTGATCAATCGGCATAAAATCAAGCCAATCACTGTTTAAACTTACTTTTTGTTCACTTTGCCACTAAACCACGTTAATCTAACAATCAATGTCAACTGATTCATGAGCAGTTGTCAAAAGCTACAGCTTGAAGACGCTTTAAACATGAAAAAACTTGACTTGCTCCAATTTTTTATTTAGTCATTAATTTTTAGTTTCTAGTTTTTAGCCCCTGTGGTTATGCAATTTTTGAAAAAAAAACTGTTGAAAATTTTACTCCAACGATATTTTTTTTCGTAAAACAAAAGTTGTTTTAAAGGTAAAACTAGACTTTTGTTAATTTTTCAGTAATAAAAATCTGACCATCTGAATGGTTAAAACATCGCCTTATTCTCGCACATTTTTTTATCTTTATTTAATCAATGTATTCTGAGGAAGGTTCCTATTCAATCGGCTTAACTCGAAAACTTAAAAAAAAATTGGAGCTAACTGTGACATGGGACGTAATTTGGATACTAAAAATATTTCTTTGGGAGTTCACGAGCACTTCTCAGATTGGGAGCGAGAAGGGCGAATCCATAGAAGTGAACAATACATTATGGCATAATTTAAAAACCAAGAAGCTTATAAGAGCAAAGTAAAAATTTGAGATCTTAGTAACAAACTTAGTGATCAAGTTTCAGAAAGTTAGATTAAATCATCTTTGTAAGGCAATTCTGTACTACAGCTGCCTTTCTCATTTTAAATCGGTTGCATCTGAATTTAAAGTTTGATGTAAAATAAAAATATAAATAACTTATATTAGTATGATTTATTTTTAGAAGGTGTAGCAAACACACCGGGTCAGCTACTCCGTGATAGATCGAGGCCATCAATTTTGTGTAAGGGACAATAGAATAGTGCTTGGGATTAGAAGAACATTCTCAGTGCACAAAACTGTGCATTCTTTAAAAAAAATTAAAAAAAAGGACAATGACGGTGCCGGCCACGTCCTAGTAATCAATGAGGAATTAAGAAACGATTATTTGTAAAATACTTTCTAGGATCAATCAACAACCTTCTGTCCCCAAAGACTAGTTTTGCACTTTGATCTTAGCCTTTAGGCCGAGAGACTAGTTTTGAAAAATTCAGAAACAATAGTACATAAGTCAATATCAACAACTATAGAAACCGTCTATACGTCTGCGATTCTGTATTCAAATATCCAAGGAAAAGGATGTGTAAGCAGGGGAAAGGTTTTAGAACAGCATTCATTTTGATAAATGCTGTGATCGTGTTTTCCAAAACCTTCTATTCTCCTAGATATTTTCTCATAAAACTTCTTATTCAAGACAGCTTTGAGAGCTGTCTTTGAGACAAAGCATTACGGTAATTAGATCATTGAAAAGTAGATAATTTTTTCACATCTTTTCTAAACTTGTTTTCCTAGCTTTTATTTTCGCTACACTGATGCATTTTCAAAAACGACTTTTCAAAGTTAGGTACTGATATATTTAAAATAAAATATTGAAAATATGAATGTTTTGTGAACTAATAGAGTGAATCTCGTCACTTTGGTTTAAATTTTTCAATAAGTTATGACAATTTAATAAAGTTGTTTTATGGATATTCATCAATGCAATTCTACTGTTTGCCTCATAGTTATTCATTACATACAACCCAAGCAGACTTTGATGCCTGAATCGATAGAAAACACTAACCAAAATGATCTATCGATGCAAAATTGATAGCAGAATTTAGTATCATACTAGCTGACCCGGAAAACTGCGTTTTACCCGTTTCTTAATAAATTATTGGAAAGTGTTTACAGTTCTTTAACTTTTTCGTGCGCGTGAATCAGTTTTCATGAAAATCATCTTCAAGTTGTTCGAGTTTTGTCCCGTTTCTAGTTGATTTTGTATAGGAGCCCTCCTTCCATAAAAAGTAATAATCTCGAAACTATTATACTAACCATCCCTAACCCGAAAAACCCTCGTATACCGTATTTCACTTCATTACGACCAACTTCATACGTGATGGTGTTACACAGAAATCGCCTCTATTTTTATATATATGTTTTTTTCTGTAACGTTGATAAAGTCGCGAATGCCATAATGATGGTAAAACGACTATAATCGAAACAAAAAAAAATATTTCTGATCGCCAAATTAGACTGAAGCATCAATATGTCAAATAAGTTGTTATAGTGTAGTCATTAGGATCAACATGTGATCCGTTGAAGTTTTAAACAATAAAAAAAGATACCTGACCTGACCAATACCTAAATAAGACATTGAGTCCAAAATGAAAGCGCTATCTAATGTTGTTTTTTCCACGATAGTAAAACGAAGCATTATTAAGGATTCGTTTATTATGAAAGAGAAAAAAAGTGAGATCAAATTGATTGCATGATTTGGTATTCAGTTTTCGGTGATGAAAAATCAGATTTAACAAGGTCCCAGGCATAATTTTATGGCAAAATTACAACAAATTTTGCAATCACGCCCTGGAAGCCAAATATGCTTCCATTTTGCTTGACGTAAATTGGTACACAGCAAAAATGAGAGCCCAACATATCATACTTGGTTATCTACGTAAAACCACATTTTGCTAAAGCAAAACTACACCTCGTTGTTTTTGAGAGCTTGGAGAGCACAATATTTTCCATTAATTTCAAAATTTGATATTATTATGCTCAAAAGTCTTTCAAAAAATAAGATGTATTTAAGGTCTCAATTTTAGCTAAATTTAGCATCACGTTGCTGACCAAGTACGAATAGATTAACTACTGGTCACAGTGAGCTCTCCACCACAAGGAAAAAACGAGTACGAAAATGTTGCTTTCATTTTTGCTGTGTGCCACCTTCAAGCGAAATGAGAGCAAATTTCACTCCCAGGGGTAAGGGCTTGTGATATAGCTCAGTTGGCAAGTCTGTTGTCTCCTGAGCCGATGTCCGCGAGTTCGAGCCCAAGAGTAAACATCGAACACAGTTGTACCGGATAAGATTTTCAATAACAATCCGCCAACTGCAACGTTGATAAAGTCGCGAATGCCATAAATATGGTAAAACGACTATCATCGAAACAAACAAAAAAAAAACTCCCAGGGGTTGATTGCAAATTTTGCTATCATTTTGCCGTAAAAGTACATATGTTTGGGAAATGAAAATTAATGCTCAAATAGTGGATAGAACTTGGCTTTTAACATCAGTCACGATACTTGTAGTTTAAAAGTTAAATACACAAAACATTGGTAAATGCTGGCTTTACCTTTCTATTTTATATCTTTTTAATTTAGTTCTGATGATTTTTTTTTATAAAGAGCTGTTCTGTCAAATGAGGCACAGTTTACTACTCATCAGTTGTAAAAAGATTTTATCTTCTCAAATTATATCTTGAAGTCAAGAAAAAAATTTAACTGTACTTATCATCCATTTTTATAAACTGTACAGTAACCATAAACTGTGAATGTAGTTACTTAGAGCGTATTTATTCGTTTTTTGTATCATGTAAGTTTGTTTTCCATATTTTGGAATTTTGCCGCCTTTATACTTAATTTTTAAAGAATTCAGTATAATCTGGTTAATCGAAAAATATAAAAATGCCTTTTCTGTTTTCAAACGCAAAACCCACGTTTTTAATCGGTGCAAGCAACCGCCGAATGTGTTTGTTTTTAATCATGAATGTGGCAAGTATTTCTCTTTTTCGGGAAAAATATAACTCACTATGCACATATCCCGATGGCGACTCGCCAGACAGCCCTTAAGTGAAATTGCCCTCTCACTGGTCACTCTCAATAGACCGAGGGTCAGGGAAGATACCACATGTACCTACTGTGGCGGTCATAGAGCAAGGGGTAAACAAGGACAAATTTTCGAAATTACTCTAATTCTGCGCTGTAACAGCAACGACTGGATGTATATAGGTATGAATGTGTCATGATGGCATGTCGAATCACTTTGCCAAAATTTAGACAACGGTCAATTTAGAATTCACTTTGGACTGACTGGCTGGTCTGATTCGTTTGTTTTTTACTAATTCAATTCCAGGGCTTTGGCCAACCTACACAGCCCGGATCAGCGGGATGGGTTTATTCGAGTAATGAATTAAATCAATTATACTTCAATGAGTGTTGAGTTAGATTCCATCACAGAGGTATAGTTGTTATTACTCTAATTGATTATGATATGTAGAATTGTTTCAATGGAATCAATTATTTGGTAACAAACAAAACTCGAGTTATGATTATTAATACACTTCAAATAAAAGGTGTATGAAATCATCATTTATTTAACATTTATTGAATGGTCGCATCATTCAATCAATACGTGTGTGCGTTATTGTCATCTCATGTCGAGTAATTACAGAGTTATAAACTTCCCGCAATTTTTTAAAATACTCACAACTTTCTTGTGTAGTAAATCAGATCCAATCAACCCAACAACTAATACCATACTACATAACAACTAATATATGAATAGATTAAAATACCCTCCAAACATTTTTTTTAAGTAAATAAGTGGAACAGCTACCATAAAATTCCTTAAAAAATTCGAATTTTTTATTCATAGAAAACAGGTTTTTTTGTGCAATTTCAAGACCAATGCTTCTTACCACCCGACCGGGAATTCCCGAGAATAAAAAAAAAACGGGAATTCCCGAGTCCCGGAGATCGCGCAAAAATTCTAGGAATTCCCGTAGCCAATAAAGAACGGTTAATTACTAACAATTTACACGATGATGAGCACGGAAAATGATAAGACTAAGCAAAACTGGTTAATACATTGAATTTGATAAAAAAAAAACGTTTTTAATTCGTAAAACTAGTATAAAAGTGAAAAAAACGACAAAGAAGCAATAAAACTAAAAAATTTCAATGAAGAAACGCTACGACAAGAATCTCAATGTTCTATATTGCGATATTCATCATTTAGAACTTCTGATTCGCAAACTGTTGACTGTAGCTAAATCATCGGCAATAAAATGACATATTTTGGAACAAAAGGATAATTATCCCAAAATTAACGAGATTTGAAAAAAAAACCTAAAGTCAAGCTAACCAACTTCGATACTGAATTTTTTTCAATTATTTCATAAGGATAAAATACCCAGATTTCGACAGTTTTTGCATGTTTGGTCAGAAAAACCATGTAAATAAATTAATGTACTAAAGTTTTTCATTTCAAATATGATTAGTTATATGAATCAGACTTTTTTCTTCATTCTCTACCTTTTTTAATGATCAAAAGTTTAAAAACAAGTTTATAATTTTCTTTTTACTAACACCTCTCAATGATCTAGTTATCGACGTTCAATTTAAGTTTTCGACACAAAAAGTTTTTGCTTTTGACAAGCATATTTTCACCTCTTTTGTTAGCTCAGGAATATGAATATTTGCATATTGAAATTGCTTGTCTACTTCACGGCGTTTTTAACACCATGGAAACAGTATAAACATACCCAAAAAGATGGGTGTCGAAAAACAGGTTTTAAGGTGAATCAGGCCCGTGCGAAGGACTCGTCCATGGGGGGGGGGGGGGGGGGGGTTCGAAATTCAAATTCAGCCGAAAATAATAACAATACCAGAAATACACAAGAAATAGGTAAATTAATTTTAAACTATTTTCTTACTTATAATTATCACACAAGCTCAAAATATAATAAATTCGAATTTTCAATAAATGTAAGATCACGTTAAAAATTACCCATGATAAAAAATTGTTAAAAAAATAATAATGATTGTTTTTTATAACTCATCTTATTTCACATTTCTTTTCTTCATTTTTAATGGAAGTATTGATTTAAAAATCCACCGTAGTAGGTATCTTTGATTTGGGAAAAAAATCCCGATTAGCAATGTAAATCTTGATTAGGAGAAAAACATTTTGAACTTCAAGAGTAGATAATTGGATTTTATTTGACGAAAAGAAGAACATATTTAATTTTGATCAAAGCCAAAGACAAAACCCTTTTCTATATTAAAATTGATTAAGTACCTAATTCAAAAAAAAGGCGAAAAAAGTTCTGAAGTTCAAAATAATAACTTTTTACATATCTTTAAAATACAAAATGTTCAGTTATACTAACAAATTACAGATTGGGAAATGATCAATAAAAAACTGATAAAATAAAAATAATGATTTCCAAGTTTTGATGTAAATATTCAAACCACAGAGATAATACAAATTAAGTAAAAATAGCGCATTTAAATTTTACTTTAAAGTTGGTACTTCGAATCAAATCAATTATAGATAAGATAAATGGAAATTCATGATCATTATTCAATATAATGAAAATAAGATAAACTTTTAAAAATTTTCAATCGAAGTTTAAAATTTGAAGATCTGAATATTTTGTCGCAATCAATTGCAATACTGGGTCCTGAAAAGGACAGGAGATGGAAACTATGTTTTTATTTTAAAAAATTCAATTTCGAAAGCTGTAGATTACGGTTTTAGAACACGAAAATTCAGATTTGAAAAACAAAGAGAAACTTAAGAAAAATATTTCGTATAATTTAAATAGTTTTTCTTTAGAATTCATTAAATTTATTTGAAAATGAAATCAAAATATGAAGAAGAAAAAGATTAATTTGCTAAAATTTTAGAAGGTTTTTTTTTTTCATAAAACTCGTCCAATCATTTTAAAAAGAATTTAATTAACAACTTTAAGGAACAGCATTTTGATGCCTTTGATTGAATGATTGATTTGGTAGATTTAAGCGTTCTGAACTCGAATCTTTTTTCAAATTTTGTCCATCACCTTGCGTTTTGGTGATATGGAGTTTATAAGCTTTAAAATGCATCAATATTAAGTGAAATCAATCATTGATAACTGATGAAGTAAGACATCTACGGCTACAGAAATTTTAAATTTGTTTACTATACCCATTTCATTGAATTAAGGAATAATATTTCAAAGATGATGATGATGCATAATCTAAAAAAGTTAAACTCTACAGTTCATAAAAAATTGTTCAAACCTGCAAAACGATTAGATTTTTGCTTTAAAAATATTTAAATTTCAATTCAACTTCAATAAAAATGAAGAAAGGTACACAATTTGAAAATCTATATAACTTTTTCGCTGAAATCAAAATAACTTGAAGTCTCAACAAGACTCAAGTTATGTGCACGTTTTTGATGTAATATCGCAACACTTTTTTTGCTGTGTTGATTTCAGAACCTTATCCATCCTTTGATTCCTTTTATGTTGATTTTAATCGAATAAAAGAGGAGTTTTTTCGTGATTAAAAATCATTCTTATTTGCTCGATGTCATTTTCACAGGTGATTTAGAATGTTACTTTTAAATTATCGACTATTCAACAACTTATTTTGAAGAACTTTTATATTCAACGTATACTAAAGTGAGAGAGCAAAAATAGAAAAATATGAACATAGATAGCTTGAGCCAGCAAATAGAATATAAGCCTTTCATTAAAAATTTGTCGAAAACTAGCTCCTGTCGAAATCTAGAGTATCTACCCTATTGCAGTAATAATCAGTCAAGTTGGACGGTTAGAGTACTTAGTTTTTGGATCTTGGAATTTATAAATTCTAAAAGTTTAAAATGTTTTGCTATACTACCATTTTTTTTTTTTAAATTCCATATAGATAAGATTTCGTATGCAGTAGAGGGATAAAATCTTCATTTTTAATTTTTCCCTAATCCCGAGAATTCCCAAAAAAAGGATCGTCAGATTTCCCGATTCCCGGAACGCTAAAATGGCCAAGAAATGGACACCCTATTAGAGAATCACTCAATGAAATTCACAATGGAACTACGAACTGGTTTCATGGTATTTCCATCATTAGAGGATAATTTAAAAAAAATATCTCAGTTATCTCAAAAGTATAAAATTTGGGCTTAATCGATAAAAAAGTTTCAAAATAAAATGGTCAATAAAGAAAACTAAGGTCTAAACTAGGTTTGTTTTATCCTAATTGTTTTTTTTTTATCTTTTGGGAGTTTGACAAAAGATTTGAACGCTGCTGACGCGTTTTGAAAAAAAAAATCAAAATGTTTGGTAGCTATTTTTTTTAAATATTTTTTTTTCGAATTATCATCGAATTTTGCTTAGATTTGTCTGTATTTTATGTTGAAAATTTCGAGATCAAATGCCTAGATATTGTCAGGTATTGTACAAATTTGCTCAGCCAAAAAATTGCGGGAAAATATCTGTACTGCTTACTTTACGGAGCTCCCTCAACTAATATTAGAGTGAAACTATTCGAGATATTATTTCAAAGGGGCCCCCTTACCTGTTATATTAAACATTTTAATTTCGTTTTTAATTTTCTTTCCTAGTTTTCTAGAACTTAAAGCATTATGATTAAAGTAATGTATTTTAATTTTTCCTCAAGGGCCCCTGAGCCTGGAAGCCCGGGGCAATTGCCCCATTTCCTCCCCCTTCGTACGGCCTTGATTAAAGTCGTGCGAGGCAAGTTCGAGCCAATCTTGATTTTTTTTTATTTGATGTTGATGTCAAGGTTTCTTGAATGTCACTAGATGTTCAGATGGTTTGACTTGATTAATTAGTAAGCATGGTAACAATTTTGAGGCATTTCAAAAAGAAAGCGAACTATATTGTCACCCTGTAGAAAGGCAATCGTTAGTTTACATAAAATCAATAAGATTGAAAGTGGCTCCAGAGAAAAATTTGATATTTTGTTTTGGAAACTTACAGCAAAAATTTCTGGAGCATAAACAAGAAAACAATCGAAGTTTGGTAACTCTATAATGCAAAAGAACGAATAGTTCGACTGCTTTTCAATTATCTTTTTTTTATGTGTTTCATGTTATTTTAAATACGGTCGGTCAGTTCCCTCGTCGAGAAAACATCTATCATATTCGATACTATTCGAGTAGATGTGCTACGAAGAACGGAAAAGTTAAAAATCGTCCTAAAGTTTCGGTCGTTATTAGTGCCATTTGTTTACAAAGTAAAATTTGGAACCACCAGCTCTTTCGAATCGAGCATTTTGTTGCATACCTGAAGGCGCAATGGATACCATCTGCTCGACTTGCAGTGAAGCAATAACTGGAATCGAGCAAATTGCTTGCAAAGGCGCTTGCGGCAAGCGATTCCACATCATTTGCTCTGGCGTGTCAAAGAGTTTGGCTAGGCAAATTGATGCAATGTCCAAAAATGTTTTTTGGTTTTGCGACGATTGCGCTGCTTTGATTTCGAACCCAACATACCGTTCAATGGCGTTTAATGCACCGGTTGAAACAAACGCGCTAGAAAAACTCACAAGTGCGATAACCGAATTGCGCTCTGACATCCAGCAGCTCGTCCCGAAGCCACCCCGTACCCCCCTGTGGAACAAGTCTACGCCCACGCTTGAGCTAAGACGTCCATTGAAGCGTACACGAATCCCCGATGCTGTTTCTACTGGACCGTGCCAACTTGGATCTAGACAGAATTCAACCGACTTAGTTTCCGTTCCACTGTGTGACGACGAAAACTCCAAGTTGGTGTGGATTTACTTGTCACGCATCAAACCTGACGTCACAGAAGATGCTGTCAAGGCCATGGTCAATGCTAATCTTGGCGTTGAGGATGTTAATGTCGTCAAATTGGTTTCAAAAGGAAGTGATATCAGCTCTTACCGGTTCATATCATTCAAAGTCGGCATTTCTCCAGATTTGAAACAGAAAGCATTGAATCCTGATTCTTGGCCTAAGGGGTTATATTTCCGGGAATTTGTGGACTACAATTCGAAGCAGTTTCGTGCTCCTCAACCATAATCATCCGCCAAATAATATCTATTGGACACCGGGACGCACCATCCATGCCAATTCGGAAGTTCTCTTCTCTGACCACCAACGGCCGATCGTTCCTGCTGCAAGTCGTCCCGTTTATCGGTCAGGTGGTTCAGGGGGAGGCTTCCAATTGCCATGTAACGGCAAGTATTCTTTTACCTTGGACTTTTCTCCCAGTCATGCATTCCTGCCTTCTAGCCATACCCCGAATCGTGAGTTGGATTGTTTTACCCGCTATGGTGAGCAAATTCATGTTGACACCAACTTGGTGCTGCAGTATGCTGCTGATGATATTTCGGATACCGGCTCTATCTCGTCGCATTCAAACTGGACATCGGGACGCACTACTTCTCATGCCAATTCGGAAGTTCTCTTCTCTGGCCACCAGCGACCGACTGTTCCTGTCACAAGTCGTCCCGTTTATCGGTCAGGTGGTTCAGGGGGAGGCTTCCAATTGCCATGCAACGGCAAGTATACGTCTGTTTTAAGATTTCCCCCTCGTCACGCATCTCAACCTTCCAGCCCCGCATCGTGTGGGTCGAATGTATTCAATTCTGCCGAAGAACCAATATTTGATGATGGCAACCTACTGCTGCAGCTCGCTGCCGATGTCACTGATGCTGCGCCGGTAAATTTCAATTGGACGTCGGGACGCACCATTTCTCATGCCAATTCGGAAGTTCTCTTCTCTGGCCACCAACGACCGACTGTTCCTGTTACAAGTCGTCCCGTTGATCGGTCAGGTGGTTCAGAGGGAGGCTTCCAATTGCCATGTCACGGCAAGTATTCGTCTGCTTCGAGCACTTCACCCAGTGATGCATTTTTGCCTTCTAGCCTTGCATCAAACAGGATTCCTTGCAATGACGCAGCTTGGTGCTATTACCAAAACGTTCGGGGCCTACGCACCAAAACAGAGGACTTCTATTTGGCAACCACCGATTGTAGCTACGATGTCATCATACTGACCGAAACTGGCTTGACGGATTCAATCAATGCTGCCCAACTATTCGGCAATAGGTATTCCGTTTTTCGTTGCGACCGCAGCTCCAGAAATAGTTTTAAAAAAAGCTTTGGTGGAGTTTTGATTGCTGTTAAACAACACCACGTGAGCAGCTTTGTCACTACTGATAGCGGGAATGATTTGGAACAAGTCTGTGTTGCAGCGAATATCAACGGGAAAAAATTTATTTTCTGTGCCATATACGTGCCTCCTGACAAAAGCAATTGTACGCACATTTTGGAGTCCCATGTGGCCACCGTACGCGAGTTGTGCACCCGTGCTTCTGCTGGAGAGTCCGTCTTGGTATGTGGCGATTATAACCAACCTCGTTTGTTGTGGGAGGCGAGTGATGCAGGTGCGTTTCTCTTGAATGTTACACCCATCAGTGCTGCCGCTGCCTCATTGATCGATGGAATGAATTCGCTCAATCTGAATCAATTCAACGCTATCAGCAATCACCTCGGTCGGATACTGGATCTTGTTTTTGGTTCTAGTGAGGAACTAATTGAAATTAGAAATGCTCCCGATGTACTCGTACCGATAGACTTGCATCACCCACCTATCGTCTTTGATTTACCTGCTACTATGTCTACCAATTACGGTTCTCGAAAAACCTCCGAACCTAGGAATAGGCCTTTAAATTTTCGGAAGATAGACTTTTCGTTGCTCTTTCAATACTTGAACAGTGTTGACTGGGATGCAGTTTTCGGTGACTCATCAGTTGATGCTATGACAGAATCGTTCTGCAACTTGATCTGCACCTGGTTGGATTCGCACGTTCCCAGATTCAAAGCGCCTATGACACCCGCTTGGAGCACGCCCACCTTGCGGCAACTACGACGGGAAAAAAATGCTTGTCTTCGCAGACTGAGAAAAAATCGAACAGAGAATTTTCAACAACAGTTCAAAACAGCAAGCGTCGCTTACCGTAGACTAAACGCATCGTTATATAAGCTCCACGTCCTACGCTTACAATCTAGTTTACGCAGTAATCCGCGAAGTTTTTGGACTTTCGTAAACTCAAAACGTAAAACGAGCTCTTTACCTACTTCCGTTTTCTACCATGATGCTGTTGGTAACTCTCCGGATACTTGTTGCAACTTATTTGCAGAGCATTTTCGATCGGTGTTTTCAGACACTGTTTCTTCCGAAACTGAGTGCAGCGAAGCCAATTATCATGTCCCAGTCGATGCTATCGAGCTTAACACTTTTGTGATAAACCAAGAGCTAATTGTACACGCCGCGAGGAAATTGAAAACCTCATTCGCCCCTGGACCTGATGGAATTCCAGCTGTAATTTACTGCCGCTGCATCGAAGCTCTTTCAATGCCTCTAGCACGAATTTACAACAGATCTTTTCAGCAACGTAAATTTCCTGAAAAATGGAAAAATTCGTTTATGTTTCCAGTGTTTAAAAATGGCGATCGAAGAGACGTAAAACAGTATCGAGGTATAACCAGTTTGTCGGCAGGTTCTAAACTTTTCGAAACCATCGTGAGTGGCGTTCTATTGCGTGCTTCATCCCAATATATTGCGGCCGAACAGCACGGGTTTATGCCTGGTAGATCGGTGAGTACAAACCTTTTGCAATACACATCGTTTTGCCTGAACCAGATGGAGTGTAAAAACCAAGTAGATGCTGTTTACACCGACATCAAGGCTGCATTTGACAGGATTGATCACAGAATATTGCTTGCCAAACTATCTAAACTTGGTGTTCATGAGAACATGGTTGTTTGGTTGGAATCCTTCCTCACAGATCGGTGCATCAGAATTAAATTTGGTGATAGCATATCCTTTCCTTTCAAAAATCGGTCTGGGGTGCCTCAGGGAAGCAATCTTGGGCCTCTGCTGTTTGTATTGTTTTTCAACGATCTGATAATCAGTTTGGATGATGGAACTAAGATTGCATATGCTGATGATTTGAAAATATATGTCCCAATAGAATGCACCGAGGATTGTGCCCAGCTCCAATCGCTGCTCGATCGGTTTAGTGAATGGTGTAGACTGAATAAGTTATCGGTTAGTATCCCTAAATGCTATGTAATAACCTTCCATCGAAAAAAATCACCCATTCTTCACGACTATAGCATCGATCATCAGCATCTTAAAAGGGTATTGGAAGTTGACGATCTAGGTGTTACCCTTGATGCACAGCTCACGTTCAACAGCCATCGAACAACCGTTATAAATAAAGCCAATCGACAACTTGGATTCATTTCAAAAATAGCACGAGAATTTACTGATCCGCTGTGCTTGAAGTCGCTCTACTGTGCACTCGTCCGATCCATAATAGAACATGCTGCAATTGTCTGGGCCCCCTACCAGCTGTGTTGGATCTTACGAATTGAGCGCATCCAGAAGCGTTTTTTAAGATTCGCCCTACGACATCTGCCATGGCACCATCCTGAGGATCTTCCCGCTTATCCTAATCGCTGCCAGCTTTTGGGTATTGAAACACTGGAACGCCGCCGAAGGATTCAACAAGCAACATTCGTCGCTAAAGTATTGAACGGTGAGGTCCAGTCACCACACTTGCTGGAAATGATATGCTTTAGTGCGCCATTAAGGACCTTACGATCTCACTCGTTACTATCAAACCGAGTCCACCGAACATCCTACGGCTATAATGAGCCATTGAGTGCGATGATGCGAGTATTCCAGGACGCTGAACATCTGCACCAGTTCAATGAACCAGCTAGTCGTTTTATTCGTCGTGTTCGCCAGTCCAGTCTATTTAATTCTATCTGATTGATGTTTGTTCTATATTCTAATTCATTTAAACAAAATGTTCGATGAATAAATATTATAATAATAATAATAATAATAATAATAAGAAAAGTGTTTTTAAAAAATAATGCATAGAAATATTTCATGTTATCAAATTTTTTTTTGAAAATTCTTGAAAAAGGAATGGTTCCTGAGAGTTTTGAGAATTGTATGATTTCATGTTTTGTTTTTTAAAGTACAAATGGATAATGAACTACGTAAATACTTTTTTTCATTAATTTTCAATCATTGAAAATATCAAAATTGTGAAAAAGTGGCTCCAGAGAGTAATTTCAATTTTTTATTAAGATCTGAGTCATAGTTCTGGATTTAAAAAAACAAAAATTTGGGGAAATGTTGTCTTAACTTTTCTAAACACTTTTTCTTAATCGTTCTTACTTTTCGAATTCTACTTTGCATTTATTTCCAAATAACATAAATGATAGAAAATTATATTGTTCTTAAAAAATAAAACAAAACAATCATAACTAGAGATGTACCTACTGAAAGTGGTAATCGACCAACAGACGATTACCGAATATTGACCTATTTAACTATTCGCTGAATCGAGTAATCAGTCGAATATTCTGTTGAGTTTTTAAGAAAACTACAAAACTGATTATTTCAATTTCCTTCTTTTTCTTACATCTAAAGGATCCTCATGATTATGATTCGATTACTTTCAACCAGATGTGTATTGCATAAGATCTTCTTAAAGCATGGGTCTCTCGTCTACCCAAGATTTTAAGAGATCAATTTTATTTTAGCTCGCTCAATCGAAAGATCGAAAGATCGAATGGTTATGAGTAATCTCGGATATAGCCAAACGTTAAGTTTTAGATTATTTATTAGATTTTCCAACATTAAAAAGATGCGTATTTATTCAGAAAAAATGCAACATTTTGTATTGTGAATCACTTTTGAACGCCTGGATAAAAATTGTTTAAATTTTCAGTGAAGCTACACAGCAAAAATTATTTCCTGTAAAATTACGCAAATGTCCTGTAACAAAAAGGAGCAGGACATTTACCGTAATTTTGCAGGTCGAAAAACAAATTATTATTATTATTTTGGTTACTCATCAAAATTTGATAATTTATTTTTAACTTAAAGTTTAGCGAAAAACATTTTGTTTGGCATTTTCAGACCTCCATAGCCAATCTACCTAGTGTAGAACATTTTGTAGGAAAAACTCTTAGCTTCGAAATAAGGTACCGGAGATGACCCAAAAATGGCACTGAAATGGGTCTGGTGGTCGAGCAACGTCGGAAGCATTCGCAACTGACTGAAGGAGGTCGTGGGAGGCAAGTTCGAGCCAATCTTGAATATTTTATTGTTTGATGTCAAAATGCCAAGTATTACGAGGAATGAAACACTTCTAGATAGACTGATTTAGGTCAGCTTCAAAGCTAAAATTTATTATAAAAATTAGCAAATTGTAATTGGATAGTTAGTTCATTTAGTGCTTACATTTTAGTGCTCTCCTAACCTTCTTCAAATTTCCAACATGTAGAAGCGAATCCCGACAGTATGTACAAAAGTCTAGGATGCTTTGATCTAACTGAATTACCTGTGGTTTAGTAATTGTTAATTTTAATTGTTTTGATAGGATTGTATATAATACTCACGGTTCTGCTCAATATAAAGAAGTAATTATAAAGTTACTGAATCCTGTTGTAAGCCAGTGATACAAGCTAAAATAGTAGGGTTATATTAGAGCATTGAACTCATAAGCTCGAAAATGGTACTGAGTTCTTGATAGTTAAATTTAATATTAGACTTGCCTGAATGTTATGTCATTCGCGGAATAGTATCCCTAGCACTTACTCTATTTAACTAGATAATCTTCTTTTTAAGAAATTATAAATTCTACACCTCGTGATGGCACAAGACACGTTCTCGACTTTAGCATCTGTTTTCGTACTCCTGTTACGATGACAATTATCGACGGTTCCCTTTTGAAGATGTCATCGCCTAGTAGCGAGGGGATGCTCGTTGTCAACACCTATCAATAAGCGCATACTACTTTGCGGCGTAACACCAAGGTTCCTAGAATATGATTGGTTGTTCAGGTAGTATGATTAGATTAACTAGTAAGCAGAGTAACGTAGAGTAACATTTTAAAATGTACGCGAACTATATTGTCATAAATGCAATCGTCTGTTAACACCAAGCTATTGTTGTGCGAAATCAATGTTTTGCTCTTCATGGGAATTTAAGCTAGGCTCAAATTGTGAGAAACGTTTAACATTGCGATTTCGGTTATTTGTAGTACTAACGACATCACACACTGGAGAGAAATTCAAGAATAAAATGTAAAATGAAAAAAATACAATAAGATACTAAGTGGCTCCAGAGAAAAAATTTATACTTTGTTTTGGACACATTCAGCAAAAATTTCCCGAGCATAAACAAGAAAAATGTTTTAAATAAATAATGCATAGAAGAATTTTATTTTTTTCAAAATTTTCTTGATAATTCTTGGAAAATGGAAATAAAAGTGGCCCCTGAGAGTTGTAAGAATTTTTGGATGTATAATTTCATGTTTTGGTTTTTTCAAAGTCAAAGTGAATAATGAATTAAGTGAATTTTTTGATCATTTTTTAATCATTAAAACTCTCTCCCCAACAGGAAAAAAAAAATCATTAAAAAAAATTAAAGGAATATTTTTAAAAAGTGGCTCCAGAGAGTAATTTCAATTTTATAATACACCTTAGTCATAGTTCAGAATTTTCGATATTTTAATAATTTAATTATTAAAGATTTTTTTAAAATCTTTACAATGAGAGCTTTTGCGTCAAATAATTATTGGAGCATAAGGAATATAATATTCTCTGAAATGATTGTTTTTTTTAACTTGATCTGAAATCGTTTTTCAATAATTGATCTAAATTTTAATATTAAGAACTCGTTTTTGTTTTCCTTATTCCCCTGCATTGTGAAGAAGGTCCACGAACTGCCATAACAACATTTTTCGCAACCAAATAACAACACATTTCACTTATGGCTCCATTGGCTTGAGAAGTTTCAAGCTATAGATAAATACTTTCCTTCTTCCCGCATCTCCCCGGAAAGAAAGAGAGGTATTCAATCTTGAAAAAAAATCTCTCATGTCAAATATGGATTCTATTGCGTGAATAGAAAAACAATGCGATATGAAATCTCTCCTTAAAAAAAAGAATCAATTTCGAAGTCGCATACTTTTTCTTTCAAATTTGGTTCTATTTGTTAGATAAGTTCTTCAGTTATACAAAAAATTGTGCAGGACTCCTTTTCCCCTATCTTATCTCCCACTGGAAAGTGGAAATGGTTTTTAACAATCATAGAGTCATTTCTCGTGCCCTGATACTCTCTCCTGTAAAATTTGTTTGATGAGCTCTTGAATCTATCCCTTTTGTTTCTCCCCAATCGAAGAGGGTGGAACCCCAAATAATCATAGAAATACTTCTCAAAACGAAATAACCACAATTGTGAAAATTGGTTCCATTTGATTGATTAGTTCTCGAATATTGCTAAAATTTGTATGGCAGGCCCCTCCCCCTTCACTATCTTCACAATCAATGGAAAGAGGGAAGAGTTTCAAATCATCTTAAAAATATTCTTCCTACCCATGCAACCCTCACATCCCAGACAACCATTTGGTGGGTATTTCGAATTTGCAACGCAAATATACGTGCAAATATACGTGCAAATATACGTGCAAATATACGTGCAAATATACGTGTAAACATATCGTATATAATGTAGCAAAACCAGTATAAACGTATCATTTTGGAGGCCATATAGGTACATTAGCAAACATATTCTTGATTTGGATTGTATTAAATATATATTAAATATATATTAAATAATACTGTAATATATATGTATTAAATATATACTATACTATACTTTCTACAAGACGTCTCCAAAAGGCCAAAGCCCCACATACTATGGACGATTATTTTAATTTAAAAAAAAAATGTCGATTTTTGACACAAAAGTTAAAACATGTCAAAGAGGGATTTGAGTTTATCATATTATTTAGCAAATAATGAGAATATAAATCCAGTTAAATGTGGTACCGTCAACTGGAAAATACTACAACACTTTTCAACTTCAATGGCTTCTAAAAACTTAATGTCCAAAATAACCATACCACTTGAACATCAAAAGACGGACTTCAAAGATACATCAAATTGACGCAATCAGAAAATTATTGGTTTCACCAGTTATTTTAAAATTTATTAGAAAAACATGCGATTTTCATCCTACTAAGAAAAAGGGGTAAGTTGCAAAAAACTTGGTTTTCATTGAAAAATCAATTGAAAACGTTTGAAAATTTCTGTCAAAAATGTTTTTAGAGAAAAAGCGTAAGGGTGCTGCATACATTTAGAATACTAAAAATCATAATAGTTAATGTCTGAATGAACTTGATTTTAAAATTACCAACCACGTGATGCAAAACAATTATATTCCAACATATGGAAACGAGATTTAAAAGGTGAATCTTTGATTTGCTATTGATGCATTTTAGCCCAGACTGGTAACTGAATTATAAAAATATTTATTAAATGGAGATTGTCCGGAAAATATTTTTACACAAACAGTGTTGGTACAGGATAATTAAATCAATATAAAGTTTGAAGGTGATCATTACAGAGTTCATGTTCATTATGCTGATGTCAAAGGTCGAAAATAAGAAAAGATGCCAAGAAAATATGCATAGGCATACATTTTGAATTTTGTGTTGGAAGAAAATGGAAAATTCTTGGAGAGTTACGTCAGATGTGTTTAGGATTGGCAGAAGGTAAATTCAAGCAATGGGTAAGAAGAATGGTAATATTTAGTGCATAAAATAATGTATGGTGGCCGATGTTAATGATTTAGCTCAAGAAAAGGAAGTAAAGGAAGTAAAAATTGCATCTATTAATTGTTCAAAGTAGCCAATGCATTACTATGCATTGTCGTGAAGAGCTTTTCTCAGTTTTCTACTGAGCCAGTCCTATCTGGTGGAGAGGGGAAATATGTGGTTTTTGAATGTGATTCAAAGGAATGGAAGGGGAATAATCGTAGAAAGGTATGCTGAAAAGCTTTTGTGGAAGAAAAGCAGTGGGAGCCCAGTGGCTTGTAGGAAAAAAGCATATTGAGATGAAAATGTTAATAGTGCAGATTAAATATTTAGTCAATTGAGAAAGATTTGAATTTCTAATTCAAAGTACAAGTGTGTCAAGTATGTAGGGGAAAATAAGTGACAAGAGGCGGATCCTGGATTGTCATCGGTGCTGAAGAAGAAGAAAGGCAGATTGCCATGCTCATTAAACTGTTGGATACAAATCTCGTACGGATGCTATGTCTACCCAAGCAACCAGAATTCCCTTAAAAAGGTTCCATAGAAGCTTAATCAGCTCTCGTTTGTGTCTGAAGAGAATGCTAATCAGCCCAAAATTTAAGTTCTTAAAGCTACTTTCAAGTTCGTTAAGGTGTCTGTAGAGAACGCTATTGCCGGTCTATCATGGTCTATCTCATTGGTTTTAATTATATTGTTTTGATTATAAAAGCTACTTACGCGCATATAGAATTGAACCGCTGCTCTCTAGGTTGCAATGAAACTCACCAGCCTCTCGACCAATCCAGCAATAGTTCATTGCCACTATAAAAATTAGTATTTAAACTAATTTTAGTTGAACTTGCGTATGAGCGATGATAAAATGGGTTGTTTGAGAGTTTATACATTTCGTTGTTCAAGGACTTTCAGTACACCAAATGAATATGTAATTACAAATATTTCATCGTCAAAAGTTTATTCAGAAAAATTGCTTTTTTCAACATTATTACACAAAAGTCACTATTACTTACGGCAGCGGCCTAGTCCTCCAGCAGAAATCCGATGTTTCCGAAACAACTGGATGTTGTAGCATGCATGTAGTGAGGATGGTCTTGGCAAATATGATGATCGCGGATGTTTTTATGCGAGGAATCCATTTCCGGAGATTTCCCATTGGAGAAAGGGTTTGCTTGAGCTGCGCCACAATGTATTTCCAAATTGCCGGCTGCAAGCGATGGTACTCTCCGCAGCGGTGGATGATGAAAAGGCTCTGAAAATATAAAAACTTCTATGTTAAAAATCCAGAAAATTCTATTACATATTTATTTCAACCTTAGTTTTTTTTTTTATTTTAAGTTGAATTCCATTCTAAACATGAGTACCGATAAAAAGAAAACAAATACCATGACATAAAATTGACAGACATATTTGACATGTCGCTTAGAATTCCCAAATAAGTTCCTTAAAACACTTTGAAGTATCTTAGAATTCCCAAATAAGTTCCTTGAAACGCCTAGAAGTATCTTAGAAAATGCTTAGCGCACGCAACCGACCTTCTTGAAAGAAGTTGCGTAAAAGGCGCTTAGAAGTTCCGTTATCGGTGTTTCAACCTTTTGAAAGGCGATGAAAGTTTCTTAGTAACTTTTAGGTGACGTGAGTCACCTAAAGCTCCCTTTAAACATTTTTTCAGCCAAGTTTGAACTTCGGAGTGCCATCTTCAAGTAAGAACGCGACTTTTGGTTGCTTGGGTACAACTTGGTGAGATTGTTCTTTATTTAATTCATCCTTCATTTTTGAGTTTATATGAATAAGAACATTCATTCAGTTGCCAACTGGCCAGGTATATACACGGATGCCGGAATACCTGTGGTAAATGTACAACATTGAACATGTAATACATTTTGAACTGGTTGAGTGTCTGTTTGAACTGTTCATCCAAATAAATACTTACAGTTACACGTAAAACATTCACTTCATAACAATATACACGAAGCCATGGTGCCGGGTATGGAATCTGGGTATTATCTAAAAAAGGTTAGCTTATCCATACTTTGGTCAAACTGCGGTGAATCCGTGCACCCATGGTGGATTCTCAACATACAATATACAACATATAAAGTTTGAAGGTGATAATTAAGCCAATCTGTCATACTGGGTAAAGTTTTTTACGGCATCGAAAAATGTTAAAACTAGTTCAACTATTGCTCGATTTTTTAAATTTTCTATGAGAATCAAAAGCTTTTAAATACAGTCTTACGATGTGAGAAACTTTTGTTATCATTAAATGATAACTTTATTACATTATATTAAAATAAAAATCAATAAGTGTTGTGGTATAGAAATGTTGCATCCAAACCTGCTGTTGCATGATGCAAAGTTTGACGGTATAAATCCAGAAAGTTTTTGACAATATCTGGGCATTCTGGCCAAATTTGACTCTTCTCAAACTCTATTTTGAATTTATGGGTAAGCCCGGATAGATTCAAGAAAATCTGGAATAAACGATAATGGAAGTAGGGGAGGAGCGGGCTATATGCGCCTATTAAGCAGAACACTGATTTAATCAAAGATCACGTCGAATATGTGTACAAAAACTATATACACGTGTGCAGCCATCTGTTTTCTATACAATGGAGTAATTTTTATGTTAAAATTTTCTTCTGTTTCCAAGAAAACGATTTTATTGTAAGTGTTGTCTGAAATGCCGAACCTCAAACCGTGCGGGCTAAATGCGCCTATTTATGTTTTGAACAAAATTTCTGTTTTTAGGGCAATATTTCCGTATAATTTCATTGAAACTGCTAGAAAGTAATAATTTCCGTACGACAAAGCTGAAGTTTTATAAAAATCTATGTATATTATAATTTTGTGGAATAAAACAAAAGTTAGGGTTGTCATACTATGGAGGCAGTTCATCCATGAGAAAAACTTTATCAAATTTGTCTATAGATCTTCAATTCATTCTTAAGATGTCATTCAGAGCTTAGATTTGAAAGTTCAGTGATAAAAATCATTTATTTATTCTATTTAACCTGTTATTTTAGGATGGAGGCATTTTACAAACATGATGGAGGCTTACAAAAACACTGTATTATTCCACTAAATAATCATTATTAAACGTCCACAAAAGCTGAAATATGTTTAATTTCTTAATTTCATTTGAGTAAGAAACAAAAACCATCCTAGTTTTTGTTTTAAACTTCTTTACGTATAATTTTTAAAAGTCGAAATATTACATCAAAATGTATCAAAACCATGTTTGATTTTTTAAATTTTTATGAGTTTATAAATTCATAAAATTCTTTCTTGCCTTATGTTCTAAGCGTATCACCCTCAAAATGCATTGGTCAGATAAGCTCTCTAGTCAGCCATTTCGCCAAACAGCCGTAGGGTCATTTAACCCGATAGGCCCATTTAGGAAACCTTTCCCCTATAGAGCAATACTTGTCACCAATTTTCGACACGATCTACCTACACTCTACGGAGAAAGAAACTCGAACACACGCACACCTAAGTTGTTTTACTGAAACCTAAAGTTTTTGATAATTGTTTTGATTTTCCTGCATTATTGGATAATTTTTTAAGTTATTCCACATTTTAAGATAAATTTTACAAGTTTGATATTGTTTAAATTTAAAAAAAATTATTTGGGCTATTCAACCTATCCAACCGAATATTTAGCTCAGCTATTCGGTAAGCCAAATATTCGGCTTACCGGTTTTGGGTAATATTCGGCCGGCCGAATATTCGGAACATCTTGAGTTAAAAACCATGTATATTCGGTCTCAAATGAAATCCGAACATTGTTGTAAAACCTTTCCAAAGTATTTCGACTCGCTATTCGACAGCTCTTAAAGATAACTATCGCCAACTTTCTGCCGCCGATAGTAGGTATCAAGAACGAACGGGAAATTTGTGGTCGACAACCACAACGCAAAATGGGCTTTGCTAGATAGCCTTTCCGGAGCGTTAGAATCAAGATCCAATTGAGCATGGCCGGGCTAGCTGGCTAGCTGGTTGGCTGGCCAGTTTGCCGGAACAGCATAACCGGAAGACGACAGCCTGTCTGCTGCTGCTTTGCTTCTGAGGCTTTCCCATCCAAACATAGCCTAGCAAAACTCTAATGCTCCAAGCCGTTCAGACCGAGTGGCTTGGCTGGCAGAGAACATTTTAACGGGGCGATGTGTGTTCCCGGCCATTGGAACAAAAGCCCGGCTTTTTGATGAACGTCGATGCCTTCCGAGAAAACCCCGAACGGATAAGATTTATTTGCATAATTTAATATTGGATGGTTCATACATTGGCACAAATTATGGCGAACATGACTTTTCCGTTACACAACTGCCTGACGATCTCGGCCGGATTGCGACTCTGATTGATCAGAGTTTCTCATGCAAATAGGAGTTCCAAGAAGGTACTTCTGGTACGATGAACCATTTAGATGAATATTTAAAAAAAAAACCAAAAAGATTGAAAAGACATGAAGTTTCTTCAGAATAAAAATTAAAAAAAATATTAAGAACTTTGAAAATCTCATATGAACATAACTCGAAGTAATATAAATAGTTCTCGTTAGGAACCACTTTCATCAACCGAGCTTTTCCTTCCAAGGATGATCAAAATGTAGTCAGCCTATGGAATAGATTAGAATCAACCCGAGCCTACTGCACTAAACGAGAACGATACTGTATACCGATAGAAAAACAGAATTTCCTCGAAGTGTCAATACTCCATGCATCCGGAGTGCATCTCGGTTAAGTAAGGAAGCTCACCTATGGAAGCTGCAATCTAAGTTGAAGGAAATCTGATTGTGTCTCTTGAGAGGGAAAAGGCTCCTGAAGTCTAATTTTGTGCTGTTGTTGTTGCAGGATCTCATCATTGGGCCTAATGGAAATGGTTTGTCAGCAAACGAATTCGATTAATATGTGCCTACATGATGGCACGGTACGGTAAAAGGAAAACCGGATTGCATTGTAATTTCAATTTAGATACAAATAAATCACTTTGTTTCGATGGATAAATATCGTTGAGAATATGGTTTGCTCTCAATACAGATACAGGGCACATTTTGCTGGTGATTATAAATAAAAATTTCAGCGGGAATCAAAATCGGTTGGTTTATTGATATGATTTAATTTATTAAATCATCGAAGCACCAAGCTCTTCAATAAATATTGGAAAGCGTTCATAAAAAATCTAGTATTTTATGCCTTTTGGGTCACCAAGCATCAGTGTAAAATTTGAGATAATTTGGTTGATTTCTGAGTTAGCGCAACGCATTTCGATTTTGTTTGGAAATTTTTATGTAAGAAGATATTTTTGCACATTGAATGATCCAGATCCAGAGTTTTTTGAGATTCTCCATTCTCATCCTACGTTTACACAGCTTTCAAACAAACAGCAATTTTTTGCTAAGTGGAGCACCGAAAATTTTGTGTGTAGGTTTATCTTGCAAACCTTTGATTTCTTATTTCTACTTTTGTGAAACCGATATAAAAGAAATTTTGAGCATTTTTCATTAGTCACCATGCAAATTTTCTTATAATTTTTAGTTTTACTTAGTTTGACTAAGAAGTTCACGCCAGAAAAAAATCAATAAAACTTTTTTTAAAGAGTGTAAAAATGAGATTTTTTCCAGAATAATAATTTGTCACCTGTATTTTTGGTGTACATAGCATAGCATAGGGTGACTACACACATCTTGCATTGGCTGATACACGAGGTACAACTAAAGATCAATCCCAACACGAGATACCAAAACAAGTATCTGGACTCAATACTCGTTTCAAGTGCTGATATTGAGTATTAGTGTGGTACCAAAATGCACACCGCGGCAAGTCAATGTAATCATAGAAGGGATGGTCTGAAACAGCTAAATAAACTTTTCAATTGTCACCTGTATTTTTGGTGTACACAGTAAATTTTTGCCTCGGTTTCCAGCAAAAAAAATTGTACTGTACTTTCATAAAAGGTACTAATCAGAACTCTTTTCTCAGGTGTCGAATGATCAACACTTTGGCACAAAGCTGCCACACCTGAGCCGGTGTTGGAAAATTAAAAAAAAATCTTGGAAATAAATGCAAACATAATTTAAAAACGAAAGAAACAAATTCTTTCTCATTGCTCATTATATGCACAGGCAGTAATCAATATTTAATTTAGAATTGAAATATAAATTTGGTACTAAATACAGCCGGTTGTTTTGAAAGAAATTGCTGGCTTGCAGCAATCTGGATTGCTGATTTCCCAGCAATTTGAATTGCTGGAAACCAGCATGACGTTTGCTGT
This sequence comes from Uranotaenia lowii, assembly GCF_029784155.1. NCBI lineage: Eukaryota > Metazoa > Arthropoda > Insecta > Diptera > Culicidae > Uranotaenia > Uranotaenia lowii. The sequence goes on from NC_073692.1 coordinate 325,451,424, forward strand.
TTTTTCCAGCAATTTAAATTGCTGGAAATTTTGCAGGAAAATCAGCGGGACAAAACCAGCAAAATTTTGCTGGTTTCCAGCAAAAAAAAAATTGCTGTGTATGTATAGAGGGGCTGGCAACATTGCCAGGTCTAGGAAGTTTTTCTTGAGTCGGTGTCGAAATTTCGTTGATTTCTGGTGAAGTGTGTAAGTTAAATTACTTTTGAAGATTTGTTCGATCGCGCGGTGATACGTTGTCGTCGGAGGGATTAAAATTTTCGATGAAATTGCGTGAATCGGTGGTTTTCTGTGCATGAAGTGCTGATGTTGAGTTGTAGGAGGTGTGCAAATTGCAAATGGCTACGACAATTCTGGTCTGGAGAAAAAGCTCCACAAGATAGTAACAGGTGTTACGGGCGTTACGTTGAAAAAATTGCATGGTAGCTGTTATATGCAATATTGCATGTGGCATGGAGTCAGCATGATGACATGAGTTTTTCCTATTGGATTTTTGCTGCTCGAAATGTTCGTGGCTGACTGGAAGTCGACACCGTGGATGTTAAGCTAAGTAGTTGCTTTTTCTCTCCAATAATGATAACTGAAATATTATGATTTGTTTTTTAGCGGGTGATCTACAGTTGTGTGTGTGTGTGTGTGTGTGTGTGTATGTGTGTGTGTGTGTGTGTGTGTGTGTGTGTGTGTGTGTGTGTGTGTGTGTGTGTGTGTGTGTGTGTGTGTGTGTGTGTGTGTGTGTGTGTGTGTGTGGTTGAGTGGGTGGGTGGTTGTGTTCAAGATGGGTTACATTTGGTATATTTTTTTGCAATTTCTACGTTTGACTTGATGCCGAAGCTATTGAATATTTAAATCTTTACCACATCATTCTCATTGTAATCTATTGCTCCAATAATTTAATTTAATCATCAAATCAAACAGGTGGAACATTAGGTATGTTATCACATTACACTTTAAAAGCAGTAGTATTCCGAAAGGATTGTGAGAAAATATGTATACATTTTGAATCACAATAATCAGTAAACAACACATCCAAATTCAAAGATTCAGAATTACCTAAAATTTGCAAGTATAAAAAGTACAAAGATTATCAAAAAGAGGTGTTGAATTAAACATACGGCCTAGTGCTTGTTTAACCAGAATACAATACAAGTTTTCAAAATAAAACAAATCAAACTGTTGGAACTAATTGAAAGATGTAAGCTATTGTTGTCTAACACATTTGAAGCAGTAATGTTCAGATAGGATAGTGAGATAATGTACATTATTGCCATTTTCATTCAATATTGTAGATTTTTTTCTGATATGTATGATAGAAATTCAAAACAAATTGAAAATCTTAATCTGTAAAACACAATTGAATTTAAAATTTCGGAATCTACCTTAATTAGCAAATATACAATGAACGAACATAGATAAGCAAAAAAAGGTAAAAATTAAATGAAGAATTCGATCTATAGCTTGTTTAATCAGAATAAAAAAAAAACAAGTTTTTATAACTAAAAACAGAACCTCAACAATTTCCTTTCAGAATGGATATCAACTAATGTTTTAAATATTATTAACAAATATATTTAATTTGTGATTTGGACGCTAATAATCTGTTTGAAAATTTCCAACTAAAATTAAAATAATACGTTGCTAGGCATAATGATCATTTGACTATGAAAATTTTTTGACGTTTCTATCATTAAAATATTGTGTAGATTGAGAGAAAAAGTTATAGTGCTGGTTTTTGCGTCTCATTTATTTTTCATATTTTTTTTTTTCACAAAATATACAATTTGATTCAAGAGTTATGTAACATTATTTCGAAGATGTTAAATGTTTATTAATGATAAAACTAAAGATTTCATATACATACGGCAATCGCAGACATTTTTTTTTGTTTTAATTATTCAATTAGTATTCAGGTATTACGATAATCCGATAAATACACTGTCTTTAGAACTACGCCTTTTAATTTAAAATCTAAGATTGCAAATTAAAATAACACATTGACATTTGAGCAATTGGAGAATTAATTGCATTAGTATAACACATGAAGGAGTTTTATTGAAGTAATACTTTAAAAAGCTTAGCAAGAAGTTGAACTTTTAGGAGCATGACAGTGTTCAATATGCAAATTACTTAGTACACCGATAATCAAGAAACAAAATTTATTTCATATTAATCATGATTAAAAGTAAAATACTATCGGAATAATGATAATTTTTAGAGTTCAGTCAATAAAATATCAGACATGAGAAGTTTGCACGATTAAATTTCCAAGAAAGATGTATCGGAAATCATTCGAAAAACGAAGAAATGTGGTAATAGTTTAGGGTTTCACTTGTTTCAGCTGAAAATGTCCATCAAATAATAAGTGTCAAGAATAGGATTGAAAAAATTAGATCGCACTGGTCAAAAGTGTGTCCTGATCTTATCCTTCCCCCACTTTCCAAAACAAAATTGTTTGCTAGGGTGCAGAGGTGACCTCGGTCCTAAAGCACAAATTTATTTCTTTCATCCCCTTCTCTTTCTTCCAATCTATCTGTGGTAACCCTATGAGTTCCCCAACTGACTTCGATCAACAAATAAAAAAGAGCTGGGCTCAGAAGTCTTTAGAGCGTGCTTAAGAACACAAGCTAATCGGTCTTATTATTATTTAAAAGGAAAACCTCAATATAATAGGGGCGACGAGGTGAAGATTTTTACTTCTCAAAAGTTTAGTTTGATACAGTAATTTGTTTTTTTTTATTTCTACCAAAAGAAAAAGTGTTTATTAAGTGATTTTTACTATCCAGATTGAGAATACCTCAGGTTTGGTGTTCGTATGTTTGATCGCAGTTTTATGATGGTGGAATGAGCCTTCTAAATTCGTGAATCATAGTTTCTTACAACAAAATAATTATAAGTCGGTGTTTCGGTGATTTGATAAAAAAGGCGGCTTTTTTAGTGCATCAGTTTGCCGTAGTTTGCTAAATTTCAATATAGTATCAATCTCCATTTTGTTTCATTGCCTTAGTAGTCGGTTTGGCGCAATTCTTACTAGCGTCGTTTGGTGATCAAAAGTACAAGTGTGCTCATCAAAATTATAGCAGAGACGTTACGGTTTGCTGCTTTGTCTCGCATTGTTTCGCAACGACTTATCAAGTTGATAAGTGTATTGTGCTTCATCACTTTTGGGGTTCAGTTTATCATTATCAACGACACGATGCCTTTGGCCAACAACGTCGAACCGTACATTCCGGGGAGTATTCCTTTTGCTCAATATCTTGACCAATTGGAGTGGGTTTTCTTATTCCAAAAAATTAAAGACGAAGAGCAAAAGATAACTTTTTTGGCATGTTGCGGCACAGAAGTTTATTCAGAGTTGAAGTTGTTATTTCCCGGACAAAATTTCAAAGACCTCGAGTTTAAAGTGCTAACAGATGCCTTGAAAAAGCGATATGACAAGGTGGAAAGTGACCTCATGCAATGGATTGAATTTTATGGTAGAGTTCAACAACCTCACGAGAAAGCAGTTGACTTCATTTTGGCTGTAAAGCTACTTGCTGAACATTGTAACTTTGGTAGCTTCAAGGACATGGCACTGCGCGACAAACTGTTAGTCGGTGTTAGGAGTAAAGAGGTGCAAAGTCGAATGTTGGAAGAGGAGGATTTAAATCTGGCCAAGGCTGAACGAATTATAATCAATCGCGAACAAGCAGAAGAACGTGCATCTAAAATTAATGGAGAACCTTCCAGGGTCAGTGCAGTCGAGCGTCTCGGTTCAAGGCGAGTTTCGTTTACACGAGATATTTCACCGGTTTATTCGAGTTTTCGCAGTAGGAGTCGTGATCGTCGTGGTCGTGAAAGGAATGACAGGATTTACAATGATACGCGTAGCCGAAGCAGGAGTAATTCGACACCACGCAAACGAGAATATAGGCAACTTTATTGCACATTTTGTCGCCGAACTGGGCATATTCGGAAATATTGTTATGACCAAAAACGTATTAAACCTGCCGTCAATTCTGTTGCAATAGAACCAAAGGAGCACGTTTTTAAACGAGAAGATTTATCTGAGCGTTTACGTAAAGCAAGGTTATCGGAATCGGAAGATGAAATGAATGTTCTTATGGTTTCTTCGAACAAGCGTAACAATCCGTGTATGACCGATGTAGAAGTGGACGGTGTCATGCTGCAAATGGAGGTCGACAGCGGTTCCGCGGTTTCCGTTATGTGCAGGAAGACGTATGAAAGTTTTTTCAAACATAAACCGCTCCGCTGCTGCTCTTTGAATTTGGCTGTGGTGGATGGAGCTCGTTTGAAAGTCATCGGGAGTATTTCGGTGCATGTTCGTATCGATAAAAGGCAGAAATATGCAACTTTGGTGGTTTTGGAAAGCTCTAAACGTTTCATGCCGTTGTTTGGAAGAGACCTTTTGGATGAGTATTTTCCTGATTGGAGAAATGCTTTTTGCGCGTCAACAAAGGTAAAACAACTGCATGTTTCCAACGATGAAGCATTCCAAGATGAAATCAGGAGTAAGTATCCTAATGTTTTCGATAATAATTTTGCAGATCCTATTTTGGGTTTTGAGGCTAATTTGGTCCTGAAAGAGGATAAACCTGTTTTCAAAAGGGCTTATGAAGTCCCATATCGTTTGCGGGATAAAGTTATTGATCATATTGATTGTTTAGAGAGAGACGGAGTTCTTACACCAGTGGAGGCAAGTGAATGGGCTTCGCCTGTAATCGTTGTTGTAAAAAAGGACCAAGGAATCAGAATGGTTATAGATTGCAAAGTCTCTATCAACAAATTAATTGTACCAAATACATACCCTTTGCCTATTGTTCAAGATCTTTTTTCAAAATTATCTGGATCTAAAGTTTTTTGCTCGTTGGATTTAGCTGGTGCATATACACAGCTAAGTCTTTCAAAAAAATCGAGAAAGTTTATGATTGTGAATACTATTAAAGGTTTGTATTCGTACAATCGTTTGCCTCAAGGTGCCTCAAGCAGTGCATCAATATTTCAAAAAGTAATGGACCAAGTACTCAAGGATCTAGATGGAGTTGTTTGTTACCTAGATGATGTTTTGATATCGGGTAGTGATTTACAAGATTGCAAAACAAAACTTCATTCGGTTCTAGAACGGTTATCGAAATTCAATATAAAAGTTCATTTAAAAAAATGCAAATTTTTCGTTTCTAGTTTGCCTTATTTAGGGCATGTATTAACAACAGATAAAGGTTTGTTTCCGAGTCCTGATAAACTTGAAACCATTCGTAAAGCGAAAGCTCCTAGCAATGTAACTGAGCTTAAGGCGTTTTTAGGACTGATAAATTATTATTGTCGTTTTGTACCAAACTTATCTTCACATCTTAATCCTTTGTACTGTTTGCTGAAGAAAAATTCTAGATTTGTTTGGAGTAAAGAATGTGATTCTGTTTTCAATAATAGCAAACAAATGTTGTTGAATTCAAATTTGTTGGAGTATTACGATCCAGAAAAACCGATAGTTGTAGTATCTGATGCATGCGCTTATGGTTTAGGAGGGGTTATCGCACACGTAATCGACAAGGAAGAAAAACCGATATGTTTTACATCGTTTTCGTTAACGGAAGCACAAAAATCATATCCTATCCTGCATTTGGAGGCTTTGGCAGTGGTCAGTACAGTAAAAAAATTCCACAAGTATCTCTACGGGAAAAAGTTTACGATTTACACAGACCATAAACCGTTGATTGGAATTTTCGGTAAGAATGGTAAAAACTCAATATTTGTAACTCGCCTGCAACGATACATAATGGAATTGTCGATATATGATTTCGAAATTGTTTATCGACCTTCTTCGAAGATGGGAAACGCTGACTTTTGTTCTCGTTTTCCATTACCACAAGAAGTTCCTCGAGTTTTACAGAGAGAATACATAAAGAATTTAAATGTTTCAAGATTTTTGCCTTTGGATTTCAAAATGATAGCTCAAGCAACAAAACAAGATAATTTTCTACAACAGGTTTTAAATTATTGGAAAAACGGTTGGCCAAAACAGTTGGACAAGAGTTTCAGAGATGTTTATTCGTACCATCAAGATTTGGAGGAAATAGAGGGTTGTTTGATTTTTCAGGAACGAGTTATAATTCCTTATAGTTTACAGAATCATATTTTAAAATTATTACACAACAACCATTCTGGTATAACCAGGATAAAACAACTTGCAAGACGATCGGTTTATTGGTTTGGAATGAATACTGATTTGGAAAACTTCGTAAGATGTTGTAAGATATGTAACCAGATGGCATCTATCAATTCAAAACCCGTTGTATCAAAGTGGATCCCGACAAGCAAACCGTTCAGTCGCATTCATGCGGATTTTTTTTATTTTCAACAAAAAGTATTTTTGGTTATAGTGGACAGTTTTTCTAGATGGATGGAGGTGGAATATATGCGAAACGGTACAGACGCTAAGAAAGTTCAAAGTAAATTTATGGGTTTTTTTGCAAGGTTCGGAATTCCAGATGTCATAGTCACAGATGGGGGCCCACCATTCAACTCAAAGTTTCTTGTCGATTTTTTCCAAAACCAGGGGATTAAAGTAATGAAAAGTCCACCGTATCACCCCTCTAGTAATGGGCAAGCTGAAAGAATGGTTCGAGTGGTTAAAGAAGTTTTGAAAAAGTTTTTACTAGATCCAGATATGAAAGAGTTGGACATAGAGGATCAAGTTTCTTGCTTTTTGTTTAACTATAGGAATACTTGCTCAGAAGATTCAAAGTTTCCTTCTGAAAAAATATTTAGTTGTAAACCAAAGACAATTTTGGATTTAGTCAATCCGAAAAATAATTATAAAAATCATTTGACGTTCCCAAAAGAGGATTTAAAAATAGCAGAAAGTTTATCTTCCAATTTAAGTAACCGTAATAGAAGTGAGTTGGATAAATTACGTCATGGTGATGTAGTTTATTTCAAAAACTTTAAGCCAACAGAAATAAAACGAGGGTTGGATGCAAAATTTTTATGTAAAATATCTCCAAATGTATTCCAGGTTTCGGTTGGTGGTCACATTTATACTGCTCATCGGGATCAATTGAAGCCAATGAATATACCAAAAGTTAGACGATTTTGTTGTTGGAATGCGGAGGAGAAGGTAGATAGTTTTGAGAAAGCGTTAAAAGAATCAGAGGACAGAACGACCAGAGAAGGAAGAAAGAAGCGACCAAGAGAGGAAGATGTTGGAGAAGAGAGTTCGGATGAAAGTTTTTACGGGTTTCCTGCTGATTCACATTTATTTTCATCGCAACAGTTTCAATTTGACGACATTGATTTACCAAGGACCTCATCAGAAAAAGAAACATGTTTATTTAACAGTAGTTTATCGAGAAATGGCGCAAGTTTGCCAATATCCAATAGCAGTGGTTTGCTACCGGTATCAAACAGTATTGAACAGCCAACAAAACTGACGGATCGATTCGTAGACGATGAGGAACGAAAGAAAATTACACGACCTGAGGAATCCAACATAACTGGTCCAAGTTGGAATATTCAGCAGAATGACCAGCAAAGCGAAACCGGATTGAGGAGATCGAGTAGAAGAAAACGTTTGAAGAAAAATAGTGAATTTTTATATTACTGAGTTGTTGTATGCATGCCATTTCTTAAAAGCTATTAACATTTGTTTTAAATTTAAAAAGAAAAAAAAATTGGATTATTGTAAAATTAGCTGAAAGGGGGAGAACTGTGGTAACCCTATGAGTTCCCCAACTGACTTCGATTAACAAATAAAAAAGAGCTGGGCTCAGAAGTCTTTAGAGCGTGCTTAAGAACACAAGCTAATCGGTCTTATTATTATTTAAGAGGAAAACCTCAATATAATACTATCCATAGACTACTAGGACGTGGCCGGCGCCGTTATTGACGCCCAAAGAGAAAGCATCAGTTTTGTGCAGTGTGAATCAGTTGCTAGTCCCAAGCACCATTCATTTGACCTCTGAACGCAGCGTGTCGACTCATATCTGGTAATAAAATTCCCTGATTTTCCCTGATTGTTTCCAGAAAATTCGTGTTTCCAGAAAATTCCAGGTTTGAAAAACAACCTGAGGAAGCAACTTGAAGTTATAAAAAATATATTTCCCACGAAAATAAACGCACAGAAAGCTTTGAGTCGAGAATACTAATTTATTACGATAATTTTAATGGAAGTATTATTTGTGATATTAAACATTTTAAGATAAGTCAGCCAGTTCGGATCCACTTGTAGAAATTCTTATGATTTCAGCATAACAATTTTCTCTTGCAAGCTCTCAGCCTTCTTCTGTGCGTCTTCCGAAATTTTCCTCCGTTTCACCTCAAGCGATTTTGCAACCGCTTCTCGATGACGCTTCATCAGCTTTGTTTGGTCTGATTCAAGAGCTTCCTTTTTGCGGCTATCTTTGTCTTCCAAATACAGAGCATGTGAATTTCGAACTCTCTGAATAAGTTTGTTGGAAATTTGGACTGATTTTATCCCTCCAGCATAAAAAACAGCATCATAGATTTATCGTTTAGCCACCACTGATTCTTCACGCATATATTCGAAGAGACATTTGGAATTTACTGAAAAACCACGTTCATCATTCGCGTTGCCATGTGAAAGATAGCAGATCATTTTGACGATGTTGAAGAATTCTGGACACTTGGCATTTGCTAGCACTCCACTCCAAAAATGATCCAGCCTTTCTTTGCTACGGTAATAATTATCAAATTTATCGCCTCTGGCAATCACTCCGGAATACTGCCGTACTGCTAAATCTACCGAGGATCCACTAACGCGTCCAGTATCTGTCAATACTCAATATACCTAGTCAAAGTTTTCTCAAATCGTTTTTTGGCCAATTTGGTATAGCTGCTGATAACTGCCGGATCAAGGCAAGAGGCGGCCTTGGTCAGAGGATAACCCGAGCAGACTTTGATGCCCGAATCGATAGCAAACAGAAACCAAATTGAGCTATCAATGCCATAATGATAGCATAATTAAGTATCGCCTTTTTCCTGATGGCAAAATTAGGTTTCGTTGAAGCATCAATTTGTCGAAAGATGATGCCTAACTAATACCAAAATAAGGTATAGAAACCAAAATGAAAGCACTATTTGGTATTGGTTTTTCCAGGATAACAAAATGGGGCATCATTAAGGTTTCATTTTTATGATAGAGCAGAAAAGTGCGATCAAAATGATAGCATGATTTGGTATTCATTTTTCAAATCAGATTCAATTGGGTGTTGGTTTTTTCTAGGATAACATAAAGGAGCATTATTAAGATATCCATAGCAGACTTTAATGCCTGAATGTAGGAGCAAACAGTAACCAAAATAAGCTATCAAATCGCATTTCTCCTGATGGCAAATTTAAGGTTTCATCGAAGCATCAACATTTTGAAGGATGAAGGCTAATCAATACCTTAATAAGGCATTGAGACCAAAATGAAAGAACTGTTTGGTTTTTTTTTCCAAGATAAAAAAACAAGGCATCATTAAGGTTTCATTTATTATGATAAAGCAGAAAGTGATATCAAAATGATAACATGATTTGGTATTCAACTTTCTTTGATGAAAAATAAGGGTTAATAAGGTGTGAGAATTCAAATCGAACTAAGAACAAACATCGAACTCAGTAATAGGTAATAGTGTGCGCATTATTTGATATGATTTCTTGTCAAATAAAAATAAACATTATTAATATTTTTTAATTTGCAAAATGTTGAATACAAACTTAGAATAAAAATAATTCAAACGAGGATTTTGAATTATTAAATAAAGTACTCTTCAAATATATTCTTAAAAATACCAAATTAAGACCAAAAATAATTTTGATGAATGTAGGTAGAGGTAACGAAATTAAAATACATACAGAAAAAAATCAAGAGTTGTTTTCGACATTTCTTACGCACACTTGCTGAGCGTGTACAGATGAGACGGGACAATTAACCTCAAAAACTCTTGGTACAAAAAAACGGGCATCCGGTCGCACACATGGTCCTTTTTGAAGTTGATTGTCCCAAAACTGAGAAGTCTTGGTGAAACATCCAGCATAATATCACGAACACTATCAGCGTCAAATAGGACTATACGCAGTCAAAAAATTCATTACACACTGAGTTCGAGTTTTGTTTTATTTATTTAAAAAAAGGGTTACCCTTTTATGCAATACGTTATTTTTAAGTAACACTAAACTAAAGCTTTGTTTGGAACAAATTCCTTAATTTTTATTTCAAATTAGATGGAATAAAGCTTATTTTCCTATACGCAATTTATAATTTTTCAAAACTAATTATTTGATTAAACAGACACTTTCTGTAAACAGTAAACATAAAACATTCAAAAAAATATGTTGTGTTTTTGTTCAAAACACATTGAATTAAATGCATTAACGAAAAAATGCATTGGACATAGGGGAACTGGGGGTATAATGCCCAGTGTGGGCAAAACGCCCCACTGCGATATCTAGCTAGATATACATTTATTTTAAGAATTCGGTACGCTTTTCCCTTCTTATTAACAGTAGAAACCTTTTGTATAAAAAATTAGCATCAAATATGCGATAAATCCCTGCAAAAATCCAAAAATACTTTTTAAGCCATATTCCTTGCAATTTGTGCCTTGACTTTCGTAAGGAATTACGACATCTATCGCCAAAAAAATTACCTGACATCTGTTACAATGATGAACATTGGTCTTGAAAATCATCACAAAACGAAAAATTTCCTTATTCAATTATTTTTTATGTTATTTTGAACGATTTTTAATAAACATGTCTAGGTGGGTTTCATATTTGTTTAAATTTATATGCAGTTTCATCACAACAATATTAAAGATATTTATAAGTTGTATTGGAAAACATAACTTGAATATTAAAGAATATATTTAAAATTCCTAAATTTAATATAGATTTAATTAACTATTCACAAGAATTTCAGTATATCTGGCAGCACTGCGCGTAGCAATACATTTTTCCATCTGAGAAGTAGAATAGAAGTGTTTTTACCTGGCAAACACTTTCGGAGGCACTTGGATCAATAAACACTTATTAAACGTTAAACGGCGCGATTGGGTACACACGTATGCGCATTATGCCCCTACTGAATCTGAAATCTAATTTTCTATCTACTCTTCAAACTTCATTAAATTTGTGGCCTTTTTTGACCATCCAGTTATTCTAACTATCAGATTTAGGCAAAAAATAAACCAAACTTCCAAACACAATCGAAAATTAAAGTTAATCTTTTCAAATGAATTCTTAAACAAGGCTTTCTTCTTAACGTGGGCATTATGCCCCCTCTCCCCCCTCTTCTACACACAATTTCACTGGTCCAACCATGAACACATCCGCACCAAAGATGCCAGGTGATTTTGTCAAAAATCAGTACACCACGAAGACGAAAATCATGGTTGGTAGAAATAATAAATATGCAACTCTGCTTAGATTGTTGATATAAGGACGAAACACAAAAACTGTAGACGCCTTAATTTTTACATCTAAAGCGATCAGAATCTGTGCACCATTTGAGTATCATCTGAACCGAAGATTATAAACGGTCAAATGGATGAATCTATTATATTATTGATTAGTTTGATGTTTTCATTGTTCAACTGTAAATACAATTTTGATACTGATAAATACATATATATATTTACTTATCAGGAAAATTCAATAAATTTTCACGACCATTTTTCGAAAATTAGTACAATTCCAAAGGACTGAAGCAACTATCAAATCACACACAAACGGACCGTACTGACATTTTGGAACCAGAACGTCAGTTCTTCTTTGATTTCAATGGCATTTTGGTACCAAAACGGCAGTGCGGTACTAAAATATCGGTTCGGAAATTGTCTTCTCTTTCACCCACTTGTACAATTCAAACATTTTAAAAAATGAGTTTCTCTGGCGAAAGTTAGTCAAAATTCAGAAAAATCAGAATACATGGCACCCCTCAACTGTAAGAATGTAAACAAAAGTGGAGAGCAGAATAAAAACAAAGTTGGAGCCTGTGTGAAAGGTTTTTTCCTCGGTAAGTTTTTTGTTAAGTTATTCAAAGTTAATCCAATTTGAGACAAAATTATATTATATTTCAGCATTTATCATAGTAGCAACAATGATAGTGTGGAAAAAGCGAAGAGATTGCTGGCAGGATGGTCGCAGCCGGCAAAGCACGACTCCTCTTTCCGACAGTCGGGTAAAAATTTACAGCCGGGACTCAAAAACATCGGCATGGTTTCTGTGGCTACGCTGCCGGTGGAATTTGTTCCGAAAAACAGATGTTCCGGTGAACCAGAGGGACGAACCCGAAACTCGGGTAAAAATATCGAGCTGCTGACGAACCGAAACCGAAAGACTGTTTTAACTAGTCATCTGTGGTTCAACGATATCC